>NW_020897694.1:39318194-39667861 GCF_003984885.1 Neopelma chrysocephalum | reverse complement strand
GCGGGGGGAACAAAACCGGCGGGGCCGTGCACGGCACGGAGGGAGAGGGGAGGCGGCGGGGGAGAGCGCCCGGCGGGGCGGGAATGAATGGGCGGGCGGCGTTACCCCCGGCGCCGGCAGGGCCGGGCAGCGCGAAGCCGGGAGCGCCGGGCCCGCAGGCACCCGCTGCCCGCGGGAAAGTTACAGCGGTGCCGGCGGGGCGAGGGGCGGGACGGACACGCTGCCGGACCTGCTGTCCTGGGATAGCGAGTACGGCACGGGACGTGTCCCCGCCGGTACCGGGCCCTTCCCTGGTGACAGAAATAGCTGCCAGGAGCGGCTGCGTCGCACGTGGGAGCAGGGAAGCAGGTGCAGAGCCAGGGCTCACAACGTGCACGAGTCTGGGGCGCATGTCCTGGGAGGAGCGGCTCAGAGAGCTGGGGGTGTTTAGTCTGGAGAAGAGGAGGCTCAGGGGTGAATGATCTTATCACTTTGCAACCATCTGACAGGAGGTTGTAGCCAGGTGGGGATCGGCCTCTTCTCCCAGGCAACCAGCGACAGCGTGAGAGGACATAGTCTCGAGCAGCGCCAGGGGAGGTTTGGGTTGAACACTGGGACACACACTTCACAGAAGGGGTGATTAGATGCTGGAATGGGCTGCCCTGGGGGGTGGTGGAGTCACTGTCCCTGAAGGTGTTTAAGGAAAGACCGGATGTGGCACTGAGTGCAATGGTCTAGTGGACGTGGTGGTGATTAGTCATAGTTGGACTTGATGATCTCAGAGGTCTTTTCCAATCTAATTGATTCTCTGATTCTGTGAATTGTTTATAAGTGAAGAATATAGAAACTTTGGATTTCATTTTTTCTCTTACGTAATCTCCCCTTGAACCCCATTTGCTTTCAGAGCAGTGTAAATGAAATTCTTACCCTGGTGTCACCAAATTCTCAACCTTAATTCACTGTTCCTGACTAGATTAAATGCTCTGGTGGGTCCAGTGGCACTTCACTAGCTCAGGTTCAGCACTGCAGCAGTATCATTTCTGGGGCCATTTTTGGAAACCATGTATGTGGAATTGTGAACTTGGAGTATTAGAAATCCTTGGCAGAATTACATGGAGTTAATTTTTTTCTGTCCCGAATCTGTCATAGGTACATTGATTTTATTCTGCAGTTTAGACTGTTATTAGATGTTGTGTTGAGAACTAATGTTATTCTCATAATGAAGAGTGAAATCTTTCAAAAGAGCTCCAGTTCTGGCCACTTTGTTTCTTAAATCATTTGCATGTGCATCGAGTATTGTCACTTTGCAACTCTCTTGTAACTTGAACCTTTCCTGAAAACATGGAACCTCATAATATAGCCATTTCATTCCTGGATCTGGTGTCTCCCATGTTCTCAGCATATCTTAGCATTCAGTGGCTGGTTGGGTCAGGGTGTTTGTGCCTTGTTTAGGTGTGCAGTTTTAAAGACCTGGTTCAGCAATTGTTGCTCATGGAACTTAGCCCAAATAGATTGACTGTTAGCTGGGAGTTCAGATGTGAAGATGCAGTCAGATTCCTGCAGACACTTCTGGATTAGCAGGAGCATAGTGCTGCCTGTGTTGTTCATTCAGAGTTCAGTGCATTGGAAGTGACCTCCGTACCTGCCATGTGCATTGTGAAGCGCCTGCTCTGCCACACTGTGGGGATGTTTGTGTGCAGCTTCCTCTGGTAGCTAAACTTCTGTTTGTCAGTCACAACACAGGGATGTAGCTTCAAGAGAAGCATCATGCTGCCACCAGACTGCCATTTACTTTTTGGCACTGCAGAACATGTCACTTTTCCTTTTGCTTAAACACAGCAATAGTCTGGATCTGCTCCTGCTAGCAGAGGCAGTGAAGCAACTATCCAGCTTTCTTGTGCTGGGAACACACCATTGACCCTCTTCACTGATAGAGGATATTGCTGATCTGGTTGCCTATACGAAACTTCCAAGGCTGATGAAAATTAAACAGTGATCCTTCCTGTGCAGGGGCTGATACAGGGAATCCAATGTAGTTGCAGGGCATTGCAGAAAATCACAGGGTTTTCTTCTGGAGGGTTTTCCCAGTTGTGTTGGTGTCATTGATGTGTGTTGCATGTCCTATGTCTGCTTGAGTCTCACCAGGCTTGATTATCTATTGAGAGGAAAAGAGTTCTAGAGCCTTCTGCCAGTGAGAACCAAGACAGCCTTATTTGAGCAATGATATGACAGACTACTTGTTGCTGTGTTCTGAAATTCTTCATGGAATATTAAAAGCAACCTGTAATTTTCTGTGCTCACAGGCAGTCTAGATCTTTAGTTTTGAGCCTTTGACTGGTTCCCTCTGGTGCTGCCTCGTGACAGTTACAGCTTAACCTCTGTAGAGGAAAAATGCGGACATATATATTAAATGTTGCAATGCTGAGCGTAGAGTGTGTTTATTAAAAATTATCAGGAATGATTGGTAGACTTGTAGCTATGAAATTGGAATGAAATTGAGAAGTGGAGACAGGTTGTTCGCTACCAGAGTCGGTGTTGTGCCATTCCCTGTGTGGACTCATTCTTGTATGTAATATCTCCTGTGCATTTCTTTTTTTCCACTGGGAGGTTTCTGAAAGGCTGCAGGAATAATGGCTTAATCTTTAGTGAGATCCTTATGGAAGATGGGATGTGGAATCCAGGAACTGTTTCTGAAGTGCCAGTATGTGTTCACTGGGAAGACATCAGGAGATCTCTCTGCTCTGTGCATTAGCTTAGGACACTCCTATTTCTCAGTCTGACATGAGCTCAACAGGGATTTCTGATGCTGTTTGACTCCACTCTGCAGTTGCCCTGCAATATATGTAACCAACTTTTGGTTGATAAATTTGCATTTATCTCATTGCCTCTGACTTCTTGGGTGCTTCTTCTGTCTGCTAAATCATGACTTTAATCTCTTGGGTGCTGAGCGCCAAGCAAGAAAATAGCGATGGTTGTTCTTTTCTAGGTAGATAAGTGTCCTCATTACCAATCCTTTCCCCCTGCTATTTTTCTGGTTTTCCTGTGATGGAGGAGATTATGGCCAGGACTGCAGTGTAGGGGACAAGGAACTGGTGTAAGGATCTTCAGCATCTCTGTGGAGGGAGGAGAGAGCTGGTGGTAGGAACCTTTGTATGTAGGTTCTAGACGTGTGAAAGAAGAGGGGTGGGGATAGGTGGCTGATGGAGCAGGAGAGACTGGTGGTCCCACTGCTGAGATTTCTGTGTCTCTTTGAGCAGCTTTTAATGTGAGTGATGGCCATTGATTTGTGTCACTTCAGGTCATCTAAGAGCTGAGTTGGTGCTGATGCTGTTACTGTGCTTGATACCTGTGGATATATTGAGCTTGTAGACAGAAGCACTTATCTGTTCGGGTAGATTTCAGTGGAAAACTTTGTGTTGTAGGAAGACTCTGAATGAGTCTTGGCTGCCCTAAGTTTAGTATTGCAAACTTCAGAATCTTAGTTGAATCACAGTATTTCGTCTTGAACTGGAGGCAGGATGCAGACACAGGACAAGCATAAATGCTGGGCTTCAGGCTTCTGCTTCGATTGTAATGTGTTCTTGGAGCAGATAATTAGTTCTGTTTGGCTGCATCTGTATTTGTTTTCTCAGTGTTGCAGCCATGAAAAGTGAGAAAAGTAGGAGGGGATGCAGAAAGACCAGTTAAGGAATGCGTTGTGCTTTGTGGTGTTGAAGTGGCATGCAGCCTCAGCTGTAGCCACTGCTGCACTGCACATCCTGTAACTGAGAGTTCGTGTAGGGGTGATGCTAACTGTTCTTTTTACAAATATATGTATGGCCTGGCAGAGTGTTCAACAAAACAGAGTGGCCTGGGGCCTGCACAGCAGTTATCTGTATGTGCATGGGTGGCAGCTTCTTTGTTGCTCCCAGGAGTATTCAAGCAGGCCTGAGACATACTCTAGTGGCCATCTCCCTTCTGCTTTGTTTCATGGGGGACCTGTTGCTCATGGCAATTTGATCTTCATCCTGAAATTCATACTCTTCCTCAAAGTGCTTCAGAAGGCTAGAATGATGTTTGGATTAGGTACTTGGTCCCGTTCTCTACAGTGCACATGGAGCATCCTGACAAATTGATCACACTAGTTATTTTCCTTACCCTTTTTATGGGTTTGAGTTGGAGCAGTGCAAATCTAGTTCCCTTTAATGTCTGTAGTAATTCATTTACACTGAGGGAGTGTGGTCCATCTCTCTTAGTGTTGCCAAAAAGATGCTGCTGAGCACAGATTGCATCACAGTTCATGCAGGTCCAAAGCCATGGAGACCTGGTTACTGAGCATGTGGTTTCTAGACGGGCTGGCTCTGCTGGCATGGAACTGTTTAGAAAACAGTGATGTGTTGTTCCTTACACTTTCACCCAAATACAGGACCTAGTGCAGAACAAGTTCTGGTGCAAGAGTAGACGGCAAAGAGCAGTGTGAAGCAGACAGTTACTTGTGTGATAAACCTGAGTATAGAGGAGAGCAGCAACCAGAGCCATGTAGAGACAATGGCATTGGAGCTCAAAGAGAGAAGGGATCAGGAGGGATTGACAGGAAAGTCTTTCAGACTGGCTGTTTAGATATATGCTAAGTGAACCAGCAACATCTCAGAGTTAATTCCTTCAGAAGTGTTTCAACAAATTTAAATTGACAGCATGAGTTAGTAGTAGCTCGGCGCTGTTTAAGTTTGTTACTGATCTCACAGTAACTATTCTAAAACTAGATTTATTGTTCCATGTACTCATGGCCTAAGATGCTGCAATAACAAAGAGTTGTCTTGCTCAGTAGTATGCCTTAATTAGATAGAGATTTCAGCAGAAGAGGCAGTTTCTTCAGTGACTGCCAGCTACAGTGGGCTGAAGTTACAAAACTACAAATGCTGAGTGATGGCAATGTGAGAGCTCTTTAATGTTATTTCTTATGTTATTTCTTATGCCAAAGGCTTGAATGTCAAGACCTTTGGATGTCTGGGCTGTGCCTGTAACTTCTTTGGTTCCAAAATACTCTTGTGGTCAAAAAAGCTTAGCAGCAATTTGGACAATTTTTGGAAGGGAGCCAGGGACTCTTTCTCACTGTTGTATTTGGAAAGAAAATGGAAAATTTCGTCATAAGGTAAGATAGAACTGAATAAAAGGAGAGGATGGGAGATAGGGAGTGAAGTGTAGTTGAGTGAATTACAGAAAACTGCAGAAATGGCAAAAGTTAGGTGATGTGCAAAGGGGAGGGAAGTTGTGAAGAGGATAGCAAAGATTGTCTGGTAGACTTTGTTGTAAGCTGTGGTAAATTCAATTTGGAAAATCCTTTTTGTTTTCTAGAGAGAAGAAAATGGATAATTCAGGATTACCATCAATTTTGGAATTGACAAATTCCCTTTCAAGTCTAAAAACACGATTAGTGCAGTATGTCCTAATTACGTTCTGCTGTGATTTGGTAAAAAAAGCCTCCTTTTTATTTACCTTGTATAAGCAATTCAGAATTTTTGGCTTTCAAATTGAAATCTTCCTTTCCTACCGTCGTGCCAAATCCCCCAAACAAAACATACACTGTAATTCATAAAGACTTGAAGGTCTTTTGGAGTGTTAAGTAAGACATGACGTGCTTTGGGTTTTTACAATTGGCAAGTTATTTGCTCTTGCAGTTACAGACCACTGTACTCTATCTTTCTGTTTTGTTTTGATCTTTTACAGGAATAAAAAGTTTGTTTTAAGACTTCGGGAAGTGTTTCATGGTCAACACTGAATGCGGTGTGGACTGCATTTTGAGGTGTCTTTTGTATGGCTGACAGTAGCACTGGGAAACTGCAACTTATACCCCGAAGGTCCTCCCACTTCAGTGTTTGTGGAGCAGTGCACTTCTCATATGCAGTTGGACTGCAGTTGGATGCTGTGCATTTGTCTCATAGTTGTAAAGCAGGATCCTTCTTAAAGCTCTGTCTATGGTCCTGCTATGCTTCCCAATTGGAAATCTACCTGTTCCTGTGACTTAATGTGAAGTGTGTATGCACACTGCATGCAAAAAAGTTGTTCCATGAGCAGCTGAGCTAGTGAACCTTTATTTCTTAGGGATTTGTGTCCTCTGCTTCTCAGCCTGTCCCTCTTTCCTTTTTTTTTTTTGCTATATCCATCTCATCCTTTAGCAGCACTGCTAATTTGCTTTCATTCTGTCCCTGCCCCAAACCCAAAGCATCTCACTGCTGTAGTATTTTTAATTGTCTCTTTTTCCCTAATTACAAGCCGAATCAGATGCTGCTTGTTCTGCGTGTTTTTGCATACTGACCATTTGTGTAGAGGCTAAACAGAACCAGGCACTGTTAAATGACATATTCGACTGTAGCCTCAGTGGAGGCATTGCTTTCATTCTCTACTCAGTTCCTGATTTTCTTGAAATGTGTAGAAATGTAAAACAAGGCTGGATTGCTTTGTCTGGTTTGATTGGCGTTGACTGCAGGGCAAAGTGTTTGTGTAAGCCTCATTTCCATGAGAAACAAGGGTAAAAATGTTTTAGGAATAAATTAAGGAAACTTGCTTGAATGCATATTTTTAGATTTGTTTTTAGTCTAATATATATTTAGACAGGAAAATTAATGTTAAAATGACACAAAGATTTTGACTGTTTTGAAGCAGTGTGTCTTACAAGACCCCCCAAAATTAGGTTGATGGCTTAGCATGATAATCATGTAACAACTGTTTAATTTCAACTTATAAGAAAAAAGCCTGTTCGTGTCACTTAACTGTCCAACTATTCCTTTTTACCTTCCACTTTTATGTGAATATAACTTACAGAATATGGTTTTCAGCTTATTGTAGTAGCTGATCCAGATAAATTCTGTTGGAAATAGTGGAATCTAGCCAAATCATTAAAAGATAGTTGCATTTCAGATGCTGCATTTCTGGGGGTAGTTGCGTTTGGTTTTGGGGTGCTTGTTTGGTTGGTTGGTTTATTGTTGGGGTTATTTTGTTGTTAGTTTGGTTTTTTTAAGGTCTTACAAATGCAATAATTTTGAGAAATTCCCAATTGTAGTGAGGCAAAATATGCTTTTGATACATAGGACTGTCAACTACACCAACTGAAAAAAACACCCTGTTGTTTTTCTTAAATAGTATTTTTGTTGTTATTAGGGCAGCAAATGAAATAATGGAATGGAAACGATTCTTTTCATCATGGATAAAGTTTTTATGATCAGCAGCATTTGTTTTTCATGTAATTAGTGAAAGGAAAACGGTGTTTAACAGATGAAAACAGGGCCTAGGATTTAGGCTGCTGTTTTCTTAAATTTTTTTTGTCTTTGTCAAAAATTGCTAATTTGTTTTGAAATTTAATGATGGAGGTGTGTTTTTGAAATGTCTTTATCTCAGTGGCAGTATTTCAAAGGACTTTTTGTTTTCAGTTTACATGTGTAATGGAGAAAGCAAGTCAGGTTTATCAAATGAAATATCACCTGGGTTCTTTTTTTTTTTATCATTTGCTTCCAGATTTTTTACAGAGGTAGGAAAGCCTATCATTAAATATTAGCTTTGTTTTTTTCAAGCTCAGCTGATGTAAAATGACTTCCAGAGTTGGAGACACCTATGTTTGTATTTCTTTATGAAGTTGTTAGTACCTGTGCAAAACTTAGGCTTTCTAAAAAGGGGGGTGGGAGGGGAAGTGCACCTGATTATTTAGGAATGACAAAGAGTTGAAATTAACATGGACAACTGACTATACAGTTTTTTTCCTTTATTGCAGAAACTGAAACTTCCTCTTTAAAAGGTGCAGTGCTGTGAAAACTGTTACTGACCGTAGAAAAATGGACATGTTGCAGATACTCCGTAAAACCACAGAACACTTAGAGTGTGACCACTGCAGCTTCAGAGGAACGGACTATGAAAACATACAAATTCATATGGGTACCGTTCACCCAGAGTACTGTGACGAAATGGATGCTGCTGGTTTGGGTAAACTTATATTTTATCAAAAAAGTGCAAAACTGTTTCACTGCCACAAATGCTTCTTTACCAGCAAGATGTATTGCAACGTGTATTATCACATCAAAGCACAGCATGCAGCACCTGAGAAGTGGAATGAGGAGCGGAAGGAACAACGGGTAGAAGGAGATTCAGATTCATCCAAAAAAAGTGTCACGTTGGAGCCACAGAAGCCTGTCCTTTCCCCTGAGTCGCACAAACCTGCCCTTTCTCCTGAACTCCCCAAATCTGAACCTGTTGTTTCCCCCAAGCTTCAGAAATCTTCTGCGTCTCCAGAGCCCCAGATATCTGCTCAGGTGACTTCCTCAGAGGCAGAGAAGTCAGCCCAGACTGTATCCCCAGATCCAGAAAAGTCAGCCCAGGCTACGTCTCCAGATCCAGAGAAGTTAGCCTCAGCTGTGTCCCCTGATCCACAGAAGCCATCCCCACCTGTGTCCCCTGATCAACTGAAGCCATCTCCTGCTGTGTCTCCTGACCCACAGAAGCCATCTCCTGCTGTGTCCCCTGACCCACAGAAGCCAGCCCCAGCTGTGTCTCCAGAGCCCCGGCGGCATTCCCCAGCTGTGTCTCCAGAGCCCCGGCGGCATTCCCCAGCAATGTCTCCAGAACCCCGGCGGCATTCCCCTGCTGTATCACCAGAGCCCCGGCGCCATTCTCCTGCTGTGTCTCCAGAACCCCGCAGATACTCCCCAGCTGTGTCACCAGAGCCAAAGAAACCTACTCCAGCAGTATCCCCTGAACCACGGAGGTATGCCCCAGCTGGGTCTCCTGAGCCACGGAGGCATCCCTCCCAAATGCGTAGGCCTGCTTCTGCTTCTCCTCCTGAAACCCGGAGGCCTGCTTCTGCAGTTTCACCGGAGTCATGGAGACCTGGTCCGACTGTTTCCCCTGAGCCCTGGAGGTCTCACGAGGTGCAAAAGTCTTCGATGGTTTCTCCCTGGGCTCCAAAGCCTGCCATGTCAGTGTCCATAGAATCCCGGAGGTCTGCCCCTGAGTCTCGAAGGCCTGGCCCTGTTGTGTTACCAGAACCTAGGAGGGTTGTTTCTGACTCGTGTAAGTCTACGTCGTTTTCTGAATCCCAGAAGTCTACTCTTATTTCTTCTGAGCCATGGAAACCCATCTCATCTGTTTACCCTGAAGGCTGGAAACCTGTTCTGTCCCCTGACACATGGAAGCATTCTCCCCCCGTTTCTCCTGAGCTTCGAAAGTCTAGTCACACTGCTTCCTCAGACTCTTGGAAGCCGCCTTTCTTTTCTGAGGTCCGTAAGTCTGGTATTTCAGTATCTCCTGAACCTTGGAAAGTCTCTGAGTCACGGAAATCTATGTATTTTTCTGAAACTCAGAAATCCACCTCTGCTGCTTCGTCTGAGATTCAGAAACGGGCTCATTTCCCTGAACCTCGGAAAAGAGTGCTGTTCCCAGACTCTCGTAAATCTAATCCTACTGCTTCTACTGATGTCCAGAAACGTGCCGTCTTTTCTGAGCCCCAGAATCAAATATCGACTTCTGCTTTTTCTACTGAAGGTCAAAAACAAGCCCTGTGTTCTGAAACCCAGAAATCAGCTCTTGTTTCTTCTGAAGTCCAGAAGCACGCCCTATTTTCTGAAGCCCAGAAACTTGCTCCCATTTCCTCTGAAGTTCAGGAGTCTACTTCCTTTCCAGACTCTCAGAAATCCACATCTCCTGAAATTCAGAAACATGGCCTCTTTACTGAGTCCCAGAAACCTACTCCTGTTTCTCCTGAGACACCCAAACAAGTTGTTTTCACTGACTCCCAGAAATCTGTTATTTCCCCTGATGTTCAAAAGCATGCTGTATTTTCTGAGATGCAGAAGCCTGCTGCTGCTTTATCCTCTGATGTCCAGAGACATGCTGAAACTACTGTACCTTCTGAAATCCAGAAGAATATCCTGTTTTCCGAGCCTCACAAGTCTGCTTCAGGCTTTTTCTCCGAGCCCCAAACACCTAGTGAGTCTGGCGAGAGTGACTTTCTTTCTCACACTTTAGATGATCAGAAACCACTGGATGATTTATTCTCACAGGATGAACAATCATTATTAGCCAAAGAATCACCAGAAGACATGCTATATTCATGCCCAAAAAAGAAGCCCAAGAAGGAAAACCAGGAGAACTCAGATTCTGAACTAAATATCAGTGAGTGTGGAAAAACAGAGATGGACTCAATGGAGATAAAGGAACAAGAATCCAACAGTGACCAAGAGCAGTATGATATGGAATCATCTGATTATGGCAAAGAGAGCAAAATGGATGCAACTACTCCCACGCAGCCACAGTGTGTGCTGCAGTTTACTGAAGAGAAAGAGGCTTTCATCTCTGAGGAAGAAATAGCAAAATACATGAAGCGTGGCAAGGGAAAGTATTACTGCAAAATTTGTTGCTGTCGTGCAATGAAAAAAGGTGCTGTCTTGCACCATTTAGTTAACAAGCATAATGTTCAAAGCCCATACAAGTGTAAAATATGTGGCAAAGCTTTTCTCTTGGAGTCTCTTCTTAAAAACCATGTTGCTGCTCATGGTCAAAGTTTGTTGAAGTGTCCCCGTTGTAATTTTGAATCAAATTTTCCTCGAGGCTTTAAGAAACATTTAACCCATTGCCAAAGCCGTCATAGTGATGATGCACCTAAAAAACACTTGGACACCCTTGAACCGCTTGAAGAACAAATTTAATCTTTTTTTCTCCTTGTGCTAGAAAAGCTACATTTACAGAAGTGTTCAAAGTGTTACTGTATGTTAACCAAGTAGTTTAGCTGATCTGACAAGTCAGAAGATGCATGGTTTATTGTGCTATGTTTACCTTGTCTTTTATAGCTGTATTACTGAAGAGATTTACTTTTGAAAGTCATTTTGAATACGTGTTCATGTCTTTGTATTACCCATCAGTAGAGTCATATTTTATTTTTCAGATGTACTATGTTTTTGAAACCAAAATGGATACAAAATAGTTTTGTAAAGATTTGTAAAATGTATAGGCAATTAAGGACTGGAGTGGCAAGCAATCCATATTTTCCTGTGAAGACAACTTGTTTTTTCACATTTGTTAAATGTTGTATTTTTCAAAATGTTTTTATCAAGTTCTCAAATCTAAAATTCTCACTAAATTGAATGTGAAGGAGCCAGGTATGAGAAACTACCAATGTCCTGGAATAATGATGCCCTGACGTTGTAATTGAGTGTATAGTCAATTGTTGGAAATTCATTGCACTCAATTCTTCGACTTACTTGTCTCAGATATAGAAGCATCAAGGTACCTATTTTGTGATTCTGTGTTTTGGCCATGTTTTAAGCATGTACTAATATACATTACATTGATAGATTAACGTCAGCCTATGTATAGCTCAACACTTTCTCTTGATGATTCAGATGTTTGTAATGTCAGACAACCCCTAATTTTCTTGTATTTGGTGAAATGTTATGCTTTTATGTTTTAACAATAAAAAGAAACCCAACCTGGTGTTGGCCATTTTTCTTTCTTTTTTTTTTTTTCAAATCAAGAATGAAACCTTTCATATTCAGCATATTCTCTTCTAAGTATCTTTGGCAACAAGAGATGCAAAATCACTGAAGAGTTCTGCTCTGAATGCTTCAACTTCCCAGTCATCAGCCTGTGAAAGAAGGGTTAGCCTAAATTTCATGTCTGTTTTAGAAAAACACATCAGATGTAAATGAAGGAAAACATGCAAAACAAGAATTTGTGCATTGTTATTTAGCATGTTGGCCTGTGTGATTTGCATATTATCTGTTAAAAAAACATAAGTACTTTATAATTCAGAAGGAATATAGATTTTAAGTGGAGGTAGCACAAGGAAGGTTTAATTCTTCTCAGGCTAAATTATGCATATACTTAAGGTGTTGTAAGTATTGGTTTAGAATATGAAGGTGTTAGTGTTAAATAGTAAAAAAGTCTTAGAGTGTAAGCTCCAATCAAAGAGCTCTAGGTTGGTTTGACTGAAGCCGGTACTTTATCCCTTTTGTCTTTCAAGAGGGTTCTGGAAGTATGGGAAAAGGTATTTAAAGCTCTGTACTTCAGTGATTTCTCACCACTGCCTATTTAGAGAAGGAGTTAACTTCCTACCATGTTGATAGAAATAACTTGAATGCATTCTGTGGCTTACTAAAAGCCAACAGAAATAATTCACTCGACAGCATAGAATCACAGATTCATTCTCTACTTCCTAAGTATTAGAAAATACTATTTCTTGCAATGACAAATAATGCACATTAATGAAAGTCAGCATAGTGAAATAATTTGCTAACTCTGCAGTATATCCTTAATATATACTTGGGTATAACACAATATTCAACTTTCAGATTCTCTGAATTTTTAAAGGAGGTTACTTTAATAGGTAAACGTATGACTGAAAAAATGCTTCTGTATGGACTTTTAGGCGGTTTCTTTTATACGATCCCTATCCTTGGAGAGAAATCTTTTCTGTGTATGCTTGGAAGGATGCAGATTTCAGTCATTTTCATGAAGAATGCATGAGGGAAAGTACAAAATGAAAACAGAATAAAAAAACACCAGAAGGATATTAGCTGTGGCCATATATGCTATACGAACTTAACTTCATCTTTTTGTTGTAAAAAGAGGTTAATAATTGTATGGAATGTCCAGTCATGTTTTCAAAGTGCATTTTCACAAGCATTCTCTCAAACTAAAAGTAGTCTGTAGAGAACTCAGAGGTGTTTTTCAACTAAGGTGGTTTTTGTCAGAGATCATGACTTCATTTCATATTTGGGAAGAGAGAGATTCTTGCAATTACTAGTTTCAGTAATATTTTATTCCAGCATACCTAAGAGTATCTATATCTATACCTGGTATACCTGTCTAGGTATATCTGTATGTTGCTTAAGCTCTAGGTCAAAGAAATCATATAGAATGTAACCTAGAATGTGAACTTATGTATAATGTTAATGGTACTGGTTGGTGTTATATTAATGATTAATTGGGGGGGAAATATTATCAAAATCTGAAGACCATTTAGGGTTCAGTGTTTAAAATAAGAATTGTGGTCTTCACAATTGCCTATTTTGAGAAAGATTATAAGAATAATTAAATTTTAGTTCATATAGTAGAAGCCAAGTCAAAGGAACTCTTGCTAATTTGTTCAGGTTACAGAATCTGCTGGGAACTTGCTGGTTTTTTCTCGTCTTGTTGAGTTAGTCTGTTGATCTGACTTGTCTTGCAGCTGCAAGTGCTGGTGCAATGGAAGTAAGCGTGAGGGGAACATTTCTTCTGAAGATGGAGGCCCAAGTCCAGAAGGGACAGTGAGCCCAGGTGGGCTTATGGTAACTCAGAAACTGCACCCTCCATCACAGACATGCTAGCAAACTTGCTCGCATCTGTGATGTCCTGGCAACTCAGTTGCATTATTTCCTCACATCTGCCTCTTACCTGTCAGTTGTCTGCTGGGTGGTCTTTTCTTTCACTGCCTCTCTACCTTTGTAGTCTGTGTTACTGAATGCTCCAGGCAAGATTCTTCTTAGGCCTCGTGAGAGAGTGCCAAAGCCACAAGTGCTAACCCCTGACGAAAAGGATAAATTGTGTGTGTATCCTTAATGTTTCATTAGCTGAGCTCGGAGCCTCGGAGTCATAGCTGAGACCTGCTGTTCTGTTGAAGCTGCAGGGTAGCCCTCATTGTACCTGGACAATCCATGACTGCAGCAGAGGTTTGTATAGGTATCAAAACCAGATGTTCTGATTCCCTGTCTCAAATGCTTTTATTAATATTAACTCTTCAAAGTGCACGACCGTCTGAAATGTCAGACTAACGCTTCCCCCTTTTGCGTCTGAACATTTGACTGTTCCTAACTAGAAGTACATAGATGTACGGATGCTGTACCTCTCAAGCTCCAGAGTTTAAGCAAAACACAGTGGAGAAGCAGGCATTGATTCCCAGTGGCTTTCTCCAGTGCTGCAAGAGGAAATTTAAAAATAGTTTTCTCTTTGTACACTCAGCATTTAGTCTTATTCCTTATTCTCCCTCCATGCACAGCTGTAGAAATTGAAGCATATTGAGGAAAACCAGTTCCTTTTAAGTAACTTCCAAACCTGCATTTTAAAAGTGAAAAGAAAAATAAATAATTTAAATCTAATGATGAAAATTAAATGCTTGTATTAAGAATAAAGATACCTAACATAGGTACCTGTCATCGTGACTTTGTAGAAGACTAGAAGTTTTATCAGTTACAGCATTCGTACATCTATGTACTTCTAGTTAGGAATAGTCAAATGTTCACAGACACAAAAGGGGGGAGCTTCTGGCAGCTTCTCAGAGAAGCCCCCCATCCTTCTGTAGCCCCCCACTACTAAAACGTGGCCATGCAAAGCCAACACATACGTGCTGCGTTAGTGGGAAAAGCCTGAACAAGGAAAACATGGGACTGTTACTGGGTGGGGTGGGTGGATTGGTGACTGCAGACACAGAGAAGTCTGAGGTACCTAGTGTCACCTTTGTCTTGCCCTCACCAGCAAGGTCTCCCAGGCCTCTGTGATTACTCCAAGGGTTGAGGGAGTGGAATTACTACCATTAGAGAGCGTTGATCAGGAATTACTCAAACTCAACTCATACAAGTCCATGGGACCCTATGGATGGTGTCCTAGGGTGCTGTGAGCATTGGCTGATGTCTAAGGCAGTTGTATATTATCTTTGATGGAGTTATCACTGGCATTCTATAAACATTAATACTTATGGTGACTCTGAGGACAGAATCTTTTTGAAAATTGAAGCAGGGGGATGTACATAGAAGAAATCTTAAAGCTTCTTCAGTTCTCCCTCCTCCTGCAGAGTTTCCAAATATGTAACATTGTAAAGGTTCAGCAGTGCAGTTGCTGCAGACGTGAGTTGGCTTGGTGGTGCTGTTTTGTTATGGAGAACAGGAAAGCTGGTAAGGACCAAATGAAGAGTTTGGAGAAAATGAGCTCTGCAGTTGAAATTATGTCTCAGCATGTCAGTGACACACATATTGGTACTACCGCCTCATAGGTGGGACAGAAGGTTTTTACACAAAGACCATATGTGCACTAAAGAGATAATGTAATGACCTTTCTGATGTGGCTCTGGCTTAAGGAGTTACTGCTCTCAGCTGTCTGATTCCCTTTGTCTGTGCACTGTTCCTTAACTCCTTTTTGTTGAACTGTTCACCTGTGTGACTTCTAAAGCAGAAACTAGTCTCTTAAAATGTCTTGTCTGTAAATAGTTTTTTTTCAAAACCAGAATAATTTGTAAGTGCCTGCATTTATGGCTAAATGAAGCATCCCACTGTGGTGCAGATGGCATATTAACATCCAGAAGGGGCAGAAGAAGTCAGGTCGGGCTGAATGGTAGGTAGTAATTAAATATTTCTTAGAAAAAGAGCACTCACATAATAGGAAAAATTTCTTCCAAAAGGGGTGTTCAGCCAGACAGTCTAGACCGGGTGGCTCAAGGTAATGGTGGAGTCACCATTCTGGAGGTATTTAAAAGACATGTAGATGTGACACTTGGGGACATGGTTTAGTGGTGGACCTGGCAGTTCTACATATACAGTTGGACTTGATGATTTTAGAGGTCTTTTCCTACCTAAACAGTTCTATGATTGTGTGATTCTGTGTGTAGCCATGATTCTGTGATTCTGTGTGTAGCCTGTGTGGACCAAAATATTCCTGCCTGAATGAGTCCTTCACTGCATGTCACCTCAGGTTTCTTCCAGGACCCTGTCACTGAGTATTCTGGGACTTGCATCAGCTGAGCCACAGCCCTTCCTGTTAAATGAAATGCTTTCCACATCATTGTGAGGCAAATCATTGTGTATTAGAATGTTAAATGATATTCCTTAAAGTTAAAATATTTTCCTGCATAAATTAATTAATTATGTGGAAATTATACCCAATGAATTGTGAAATACTGATTTCCTCTTGTTCCAGATGCTGTTCTGCTCTGTACCCAGACTACTATACCTTAATACTCTTCCTCTATACTCTGAAACTCTTGGTCTTAAAGTCAGCATTAGAAATAAGTGACAATATAGAATATTACCTTCTAGAAAAAATAATTGCTGTGGCTAAAGGCAAGGTGGAGTTGACACAAATAAACTCTTAAACTAAACATTCCTGATATGCATATGAGAGAAATATGCATTGGATGGAAATGGGTTATGTGTGTACAAATGCAGTGTGGCTTTTACTAGTATCACTTATTCAGATGTAATAGACTGTTTTGTTACTGCTTTCTCTCTTGTCTGACTTCCTGAAGATCTCAGAGCTAAAACGATTTTCAAAACTGGAAACCAAACAGACTTTACACCCTTTGGACTCTGCTAATTTCTGGGGTGTTTGCAGTGACTATAGGAGTGCAAAGTATTAGTATTAGTGTGAAATACTAATTCATGTGTTGCCAGATTTGATGTACATTTTAATCTACACAAGAGGAATTCTGACACCTTATTGAATTGTAATATAAAGATTTTTCAATATGGATTTTTCAATTCAATATGGATGCTGTCACATTTAAAATGATCCTGTACTCTGACATTGCTGTTTGTGCATTGCTAGATCACGTCATTAATTTTTTAAGTCTCCTTATTATAAGATTCTTTTAATTTGCTCTGGGATCAGCAACACATTTTTTGATTGGGCAGTACCTCTGCTGTAGCTGCAAAGAAGTCTGGCTGAGGGTTGAGTGCATCAGCCTGCCCACATGAACACTGGCTGCCTGACTTTGTGCTGGGAAGCCTGGCAGGGAGCAGGGAAGGTGCCAGCCACCTCCTAGTCTGCAAATCTTGCTGCTATTACAGCTTTCTCCTATGCTAACAAATTATTATACAGCATAGTTAGGCTCTCTAGATGCTGGTGTGCCCCACACGGGGCTCATGTGAGATGCACACACTTTTGCACTTCTGCCACCCCACCAGGGCTGTAGGGCCTTTGCCTCTTGACTCAGTTTACTATGCCTTTAACCTCTTTTAAGAAGAGCTGTAATATCTGCCAAGATAAAAATGAAATGATGGACAGGCAATGATAACAGCGTTGTGGTTTTGCACACATGACAACTATTATGATATAAGGGTCTTGAGTTTTGATTTTTTTGATCTCTTGCCCAGAGAAGTTGTGGATGCCCTATCCCTGGATGTGTTCAAGGCCAGGTCGAGTGGGGCGTTGAGCAACCTGGTGTAGTAGGAGGTGTCCCTGCCCATGGCAGGGGGTTTGAAGCTACAGGATCTCCAAGGTCCCTTCCAACCCAAACCATTCTGTGATTCCATGATTCTGTGCTACACCAAGTGCTGTTTTATCTTGTTACCGCTTGCTGCTGGAACACAGTTTTTTGTCGTTAGAGGGAGCTACAGAGCAATTTATGAGAAGATCAGCTATAAACATATTAAATACATGTGAAATAATAATAATACACAAACGATTGGTTCACAAATTACTCTGGACTTTTGTTCTTATTGTGGTGAATTAATTTTGGCCCTCCTAAGGCTGATTTCCTTGCCACTGTATCCTAAGTCCTCTGTTTTAAAGCACTTGTTTGTTTTCTTTGACACCTCTCCCTGCTGTGCAGTATTTCCATTCCCATAGCACATGCGTTATTTACAAAGATGTTTAAAATATTTATGTAATCTCCAAAAAATAACTGCTTGTTTGTTTCCTAGGTCACTACTCCTCTTATCTTGGTAAGAAAAATCTCTAAGGGAATTACAGAGGAGGCCTGCCCTTCCCATGGTGGCACTGAAGTGTTGGGCTGTACTTGAAGCTCCTCAGTGCCAGCCGGCTGTGCCAGGGACCTGTGCTGTGCAAAAGCTCTGTAAGTGCAAAGAGGATTTAACTACAGTCCACGGCAGCTGGTGCACGCAACAGAAATGCAGCCTCTGGCTGATGAGGGTTTGAAAATCTCAGACCTGTTTACCACCAGGAGGTGAGAATGAAGCAGGGCCACAAGCACTCCCTGCAAGTCCTGCTCATACAGCACTTACAGCTGGCCCCTGCTGCTTTTGTGAAAGACCCCAGCACAACTTGTCACCCAACATTTACAGAGGGGAGGGTCACACAGAAATTGCACAGATTCACAGTCACACAGAAATGCACCGGAGGGAACTAGTGAGATGGAAAAGAGAAGAAATGTGAGAAACCAAATTTAGATCCAGGTTAAGCTTCCCCAAGTCTGAGCAGAGAGGGGACAGCCTCCAAGCAGGAAATCTGAAAATACAAATCCAGATGTAGCTGGCACTGCCATAGGAAATCTGCCTGCAAGGCAGTGGTAGCAC
Organism: Neopelma chrysocephalum; assembly: GCF_003984885.1. NCBI lineage: Eukaryota > Metazoa > Chordata > Aves > Passeriformes > Pipridae > Neopelma > Neopelma chrysocephalum. The sequence goes on along the minus strand of NW_020897694.1, from coordinate 39,649,640 downwards.
TTGCTGGGTTTTGTATGTTTCCACTTCCAGCATTGACAGCACTTTCTTGACTATTGGTGGACGGCAAGACAGTGACTGTCTTGCCGTCACTATCTTAGAGACATTTATTTCTTTATTTTATCTAATATTAAATCAGATATAAGGGAGAAATTATTTACTGTGAGGGTGGTGAGGCACTGGAACAGGTTGCCCAGGAAAGCTGTAATTGCCTCATCCCTGGAAGTGTTCAAGGCCAGGTTGGATGGGGCGTTGAACAACCTGGAATAGTGAGAAGTGTCCCTGCCCATGGCAGAGGTGTTGGAACTAGGTGGTCTTTAAGGTCCCTTCCAACCCAAACGATTCCGTGATTCTCTGATGTGTCTGTGCTGTGACACACTGCCTTCAGATGCAGCCTGCCCATCTGCAGTCATATTTCCATTTGACATTCTCAAGGGGAATTTTGACTGAGTGAGGCTGTGCACTGCTTGACTTCCTGAGGCAAACACTGTTTGCAGATACAAAACACAAACAAGCCCTGAAACTTCTGTGCATCATTTTACATTGACTTGCTGTGGTCTGGGCTGTCTCCAGCATTTTTCCTCCCTGTACTCATTACTTCAGGTAATAATGAAACTGCATAAGCCAAATGACCAACTTGGCTTTGACATGATCATAATGTTGTTGAAAGTGGGGGGAAACACAAACATACTGTCTTGGTCATAGGAACCTTCCTGCTTCATTTACAGTAAAAAAGAATCAGAAATCCTTAATTCCTTCACTTTCAGACTTCTCTGATACACATGCACTTTAAGGCGTTGCACAAAACATTAGGAGAAAGAAGTCAGACGACTTTCATAATTTGATCTTTCAAACCTGTCAGTGAGAAATCCTTTGAAATTTAACTTCCCACTAAAGAAACCCAGGTGAAGCTGTAGGGCTGTTTTAATTGTAATAAAAACTGTCACCAGACGGTCACATCACTTGGAAGCAAATGCTACTTTTAAGTAATGATCTCCGACTGCAAAATGAACTGACAAAATAAGAGTGATAAATGGTCTTAGGCGGGATCGTTGGCATAGCCTTCATTGTGGTTTTGAAGCAGCAAGGAAGGATTCAAATACCTATGCATTTACAACAGAACTGGAATGATTTATCTGCTCTGGTTTATGTCAGCACGTTTCTGTGCAAATAGCTGGAGTGAAGATTCCAGTTTTCCTGATAAATAGTAGAAAATCAACCCACTGCCACTGGCGTGTGCAGCATAGTTCACATTGCTTTACAGCAGCTGCAGGATGTGTTCCTTACACTTTGTGTAAACAAAGAGATATGATCCCAGCATAGGGAAGGGCTCCTGACAGGCTGCTGGTGCAGGAGCCGCCCAACTGCCTGGTCAAGAGATAGCAGGCACTGGAGCCTTTGATTGCTGTTGGCCTGAGCTGTATCCTACCCAGATTTCTTAAAACTGGCTATTTTATTGTTTGGATATAAACTGGTTGCTGAATAGATGGAATTAGGTTTGTTTAATTAAAAAAAAAACCAAACAGCTAGCTAATTGAGTTAAAACTGTGGTTTATGGCAGAAAACACCAAAGTTAATGACAGTTACCATCTATTTCATCAAAACACTTATTTATTTTGAATATGTCTATTGTCAGGTCAGGACTGTTTTTAATGTCTTTCTCAAATTTATTCCAGTAGGGAGGTACTTTAAAATTAAATGACCTTGTTCTCCATAACCTCAAGCAGACAACAGAGTGGTGGTGTCTGCAGTGACCTTATGGTGCTATTTCTTGAAAATATTGCTGTGGCTTTAATCACTGCAAGCTTATCTCTGTGCACAGGGAGCTTGCATGTTTTTTTCCAGGGATTTATTCAAGGAGGTCTGTGTGGTTTTGTATGAGGCATATTGCAAACATGAAGGGCATTCTTTTCCCCAGTATCTCCTTTCCACTACCTGACCATGATTTAATTCCTGATATATCAGTTCTCAAAAAAACCCTGAAGAATTCACCTCTCCCCGTGTACTTATGCACAGATTCACGTGTACATGCACACACCTCGTTCCTAAGAGCTGTGTCACAATATATGAGTCAGCTCTCTTGAGAGTCATGCAATGTACTTGTATGATATGGTCTGGAGGAACTGAGTGACTGGACATAGCACAGGCTTTTACTACATGAACTTGATTGTGACATGGGGCCATTTATCCCAGGCTCTTGCTGTACCTCTGGGCTGCCTGCATTCCCTGGGGGATGCTAGCACAAACACCAGTTCTTGCCTAGTTTCCAGGAGGGTTGTGAGGTATTTGAAATAAATGTTATGTGTTGCTACTGGTAGATAGAAAAGGCTAGGCTATTGCTTAGGTGATAGAAGCAAGGTGGCTGTGAAAAATGGGAAACAAAAATAACTTCTTTTAACAGCCCATCTGTCTTATTATATAAACATTCTCCAAAACATTAATTTCTGTGGCAAAAGTATCACTGATACTTTTGTCATTTCCAAGGCTTGAAGGAATGTATGAATTCATGTGTACTGAATCCTATGAATTCAAGGAAAATTCAATGGATATTTAATCTGCTTCTGGAAGGAAAAATTCTTCCCTCTGCTTCCTTCAAAGAGAAACAAAAACATCCTTTATTATTCTTAGTAAGAGGACCGTGCTGCTACCACTCTACATAGTGAAATGACAACTTCTTGAAAATCCTGCTGCTCTTACATCTTGGATAAATGCTAACCTAATGGAAGTGATAGAGAATTAGGCAATAAGATTAGAAAGAGCGATTGTTCCTGAATCAGTCCATTAGGATTAACCAGGCTTTGTTCCATGGCAACTTAGCTAAGAATAATCACAACTGCAAATAGTGCAGTTCCAGTTTCTTGGGTGGAGCACGGAGTAAAATTGCTGGTCTCCAAGCGCGGTTGTTAATGTGTTTGGCGGTTCTTAAATGTCACCGTGGCCATACTTCAGCAATTCAGTTAGAATTGGTTTTGCCATAATATGTGATGCATAAGGAATTCAAAAGCCTGCAGGAGAGCTGAGTTCATAAGGTTCTTGCATGTTCAGATTACTTCTGGTGGGGCATGATTTGTGGCATTAACGGTTGAGACTGACAGCATTGACTTTGCCACCTGAGTCACCAGCGGTACACGAAGCATGAAAGGAGTATGTGAGCGATGTGGGTTGGAGCAGTAAGGCTGGCACATTGGTGGGTCCTGATGATAAACCGGTTCTCAGAATGTGGATCTCAGGTGGAGGAGAAATTCAAAACACCTTCTCTGTTTATTCGTACTGCAGTGCCCCATTTTGGGCATGACTGAGCCCGGCCCAAGGAAAGGCAGTATCACCAGTGAACAGTTTGATTACATTGATCATGTCCAAGAAGAATACTGAGAATCTTTTAAAAAATGTAAACTTGCATTTCTTTATATTACTTGTTTTTACTATTCTACTGTACGCTCCCCCACCTCACATTGCAACATTTTTTATATTAAATGCATCTACCTGTCTAATCTGTGCTTGGAAATCGTGGTGCTTTCTTAATTCACCAATCTAAACTAGCGTGAATAATTTTACATAATTGATTATGTTGTCACAGTCATTTAAACAAAGAATGCATTGGGCACAGGCATAGGTTACAATGAAGGGCCCATCCCATCTGAGACATTTCATGGGCAGTGTAGTTAGCTGAAAGAGTAGTACGAGTGTGGTCACAATACTGAAGTTCCCATCTGCCATCCAGTTCTTTTGTCCTGGTAGAAGCCCTGTTGTGTGCCATAGTTTTGTCATGAGGGGAAGTACACACTGCTTACCAGCTGTGTTTTGATTCCACTCACTGCCCATCTGTGTCCACTTGGATGTACACCTCTTAGGATGTCTGCCAAATCAGTCAGTTGGGGCTGAAATATTCTTCAAGATACTGGTTTAGGAAATATTTATGCAGGAACAACAAACAAGAAAATGTGGCTTCTCTGGTGTCCTTTGTTTTGTAGCTAAAATTAAGTTTGTCAGCAGGAGAGAGGAGCAGATGTTCTGCAGGCCACTGCTGGTGCATAGGCTCCAGGGCCAGCTGCAAGCCACGAGGGACAGGGCTGCTGCTCCCAACATACAGCCCTGGGCAGCTCACACTCACAGCAGTGGGGTAAAGCTGCAGTGTGTGTGACAAAGTACCCTCCGTGACCTTCACCTGCCCTGAGCAGGAGGTAGGACTGTTCTTGTGCAACTTACCAAGTGCATTTTTTGTTCTTCAGATTCAATTTTTTAAAAAAAAATTTAGACAAAGATAACACACACGCCCCTTCCCTAAATTACAAGCATTTATTCAATGCTCTGTGCTTTTTGCCAAGTTCATAAAGAACACCTCCTTTCTAATGCTTTGCAAAAAAACGCTGATGTGTTTTCCAGAACTGTATTTAATCTGTATATATTGAAGTTTGATGTCCTGCAGATGTTTGGTGAAATTCTAATAAAACAGCCAAAGTAAGCCACCATGGGAATTTTATCAAAATCCTCCCGAGGAAAATTCATCCCAAGGGATGTGTCATAGGTCAAACAAAAGCTGTCATACCTCCCTCCTCCTTGTTTTGAAAACACCCAAAACACTCTCTTTACTTTTATTTACAACCAATATATAAAAGCTTTTTGTCAGCAATTTGCCTTTTTATTTATGTGCTGGTATGCTAACTAATTATTACAAGTTCCACACAGTGCTAATCTTGCCATAATGGTATTTCTAGTATGACAACTTTCATCTGCTGACTAAACAAGCACAGTCTTGCCTTTTCTCAGCATGGCCCTGAGTCAAAAACAAGTCACTGAGAATTGAGGATCTTGGGGCTCGCCTGTACATGGGTTTTGCATGAGTGCAATTACACAAGTTTAAGTCAAAGCAGTGCAGCCCTCAAGCATGGGTGAAATTGCATTCCTGCTAAAGTCTGCACAGTTTATCTGAATAAATTCAGTGTAACAAGCAGTCCATGTTAGAATAGCTGCTCTGGAGTAGATGGAGTGGCTGTTCTGCTCTGGCTGAGACAATTCCATAATGTCCACCACTGTGCCAGTGTTCCCAGGATATTTTTTTTCTGACAACGTAAGAGTGAGATTTTAGAAAGAGCTCTTGGGAAAAGAAATTGGTCATCATGCTGTTCACCAAAAACATGAGATTTTTCCCTCTGCCTCCTTTCAGATCTGGGAATTAGGGGCCTGGATTCTGAGCCTCCAGTTGCTTATAGGGAACAACACAATACAGGGAACACTCATGTCACCTCACACCAAATGACTAGGTGCAGGAAACATGCCCTTTCCCATGTACCCCAGTGCAGCAAATGTTCTTCGGACACAAAAGCGCATGCAAGGGGCTCATCATGCAGAAACCTCACCACAGGACCAGACTGAGGGTAGTTATCCTCTACCACCACGTGCTGTACTGTGTATGACACATCTCCTATATCATGGGCATTTTGTTTGTTCCTTTCTTCTTTTTTTTTTTCTTTTTTAAAAGCCTGACTACCATGTGCTGATGGTGCAGGTACACAATGTGTTTGCTCTGGCAGTGAAAGCAGCTGAATAATTTCCCACTTCATCCCCCAGCCCAGCTGCTCACCCTGTTCTTCTTGGTTGTGCTGAGGCAACTGTTTGAATACGGGTAGTATAAGCCAGGACAGGGAAATAAAAATGTTAAAAAGTAACTCTCAACAAAAAAAAAAATTCACAATTGCAAGGGGGGACACTGACTTATGATTGAGACAGGAAACCATGGCAGAGGCAAGCAATTTTTTAATATATCATTACAAAAGTAGTAGGAATCATCTTGTGTTGGGGCAAGGATGTTAAAACCACAAAAAATGTGAAAAACAAGTGTTGAAATAAATAGACCAAACAACTAAGATGACATTTGAAATTACACAAATGTGTTGTCATCTATTGTGAGTATCAAGTGTACTTCTTCAATTTGTCTAATCTAATATAAACACTGAGCAGCAGGTATATCTAAAAAAAGCCACTGCAGATACCCATCTTGCCCTGGGGAGATGATAATGAAGACAGCAAACCAGGTATGACAGTACCTAGAGGCATAATTTAATGCATAGTTAGAAGGCATTCACATTCCACTGTAATGAGAGTGATAAACACAGGAGAGGAGGGGAGGGGAGGGGAAGGAGGGGGAGAAGAGATGTCAGATCTCAGTTAAAAAATTAAAGCACTTGAACATTGAATGTCACCCTCTCAGTGTTTCTCTCTTTTTTTTTTTTTACTTCAAAATAGAGACCATGCAAGTTCAGCATAAAAAAAAAAGAGGTAGCAATAAAGTTTCATTTTGGATGCTAAATTTAGTGGAACAAATGTGAATGTTTTTATTGCCACTGTCATATTCAAAAGCAAGTTTTCCTTCAACCTGTTTTTTTTTTGTCTTATAGCAAGCTGTTATAATTAAAAAAACCCACGTCTTTCCAAACATATACAGCATTAAGCCAAAAGACTCCCTGCATGAATTCTGGTTTGAATGAGTAAGTTTGACTCAAATTGAATCTCTTTTGAAAGACATGCCTAGAGTTTGTGTTTTGTAGAACTTTGGACTAACTGATTACAAAATTTTTTCCTTGACTGGTAGTTGATGAACCCACATGGATTTGCCCTTCCACCCTAAAGTTTTATTGGCAAGTAAAGTGAGGTGTCAAGATTTGATGTGATTCACAGTGAGGATAGGAGTGAAGCTGCCATCTGGTTTTAATGGTGACTCTCTTGGCCCTGGTTTGCCCACAGATGACCTTGCTCAAGAAAGAGGAAACAGAACTTCAAGTTCTGCAGATAAGAAAGCTTCCTTCTGAAACTAGAAACAACACTGCCTGAGATGTGACTCTTGAACGTCTTTTCACTGTGATGTTAAATTAAGCTAGCATAATATATACATATTAAAGTTTCTGCCATATTTTAAGTGCTGTTTGGATGTAGACTATGCAGTAACAACTTCCAAAATGGGTTGCTCTAAACAGGAGAGGATTTAACATGCATTTTTACCTCTTGCTAGAAAAGAGCAGGATTAGCCAAGAAAACAGTGTTTGCATTTGAATTACTTTTCTGCCTTGAGTTTAAATCCTGGTATAATAACACTGTCTTTCACAAAAACCTTTTTTGGGTCATTTTCCAGTCAGTGCTGGAAATCCCATGAAATCACCAGCGATCAGATTTCATATTTGTGGGTGAAATCTTGAAAGACTTCTTGAGATACTTTGGCCATGCATAGCAAGAAGTTGGAAAGCTGTCTATACTTTGGGTTTGATGCAGAATGATTCCTCCCTTAGTGGTACAGTCATTACTCCTGTCTATGGTGATCTGGCAGGAACATCTGCACTGAGTCCAGCTGTTTCCTTCTCTTGCTGCTCTTACCCTCACTGTCATGCTGTACAGAAGGCCTCTTCCACCTGCAGAGCTGGGTTTCAGTATCCAACATGCTCTTCTCTTAGAATGTTCTCTCTTCAATCTGTCTTGGCAAGTTTTGTCTGTGGCCTGCATGGAATTATTTTAAAACCCAACAAAGAACGTATTTCAGCTGTTGACCTCAGCAGTTCTTAGCAGCTACATCATTTCCCTGATACTTGCAATCCAGTAACCGGAGAGGACGTAAGTTGGCTGGCTCTTGGCCAGGGAGCTGGTTCCTCTGCACAGCTCTGCAATCAATCCAGTCCATTGCCACAAGTGCCATAGGGAGTTTTAAAAGACACAGAGACACGTTATAAATGCTTCAGTCTTTGCAGCTCTATATGAAAGAGAAGCAGACTGCCTGTCGGTGCTTTGGGGAGTTAAGAAGTTGCAGTACTGGGAGGTAAACAAGACCATTTTAATGTATTCATTTCTCTATGGGAACTGTTGACAACAGTGATAAAATGGGGTTTTCCCCTGATCTTCAGATCAAGCCCATATTCCTGAGAGGGCCCCATTCTTCCCCCACCAAGCAGGTTGGCACTTACTTAGGTGATCTGATGGTCACAGAGAATTTAGGTAGAATGAAATACCAGCTTACCCAGGCAGGAGACGTGGATTCTGTCCTCTTCTTCTTGTGTGTTTACTCACACAAAAACCAATGTATTTACTTGTATTTCAACCACATATATATTGACAACTTTCTTTTACAATGCATCTCTCTGGTAGATTTTAGATAGATCTTTACACTGAATTGCAGCTATCACAGCACAATTAGTACTAAATAGCTAGTCTTGTTGCTTTGTTTTGGGTTTTGATTTGGGTAGGGTTTTTTTGGTTTTTTTTTTTCTCTTCTAGGACAAGCACTTGTATCTCTTCACTAACAAATTTAGGCTCCTTCCCCACTGCAGTGGTAGGCACTCGAATCAGTGGGGATTTGCCACTGCTGTTAGACAGGGGTATGTCAGAGGGTGAGTTTTATCTCTGCAAGGTGCCTGGTTCTCTTTTAACCATCGCTCCCGATGGTCACCACTGGGACAGTCATACCAGCTCCTGATGCAGAGAAGGCAGAAACAGGTAAGGGATCACACCTAAGCAGGGCTGTACATGAGGCTGACACTTCGTAAGGCCACAACTTAAAACTACCAAGATACCCAATTTGGAAATTTTATTTTGTCATGACTTCCCAGTCCAATATTTTTGATAGTGGGCCAAAATCCACCTGAGTTCCCTTGGATTTTTTTTCTTTTCTTTTTCTTTCTGAGTGGCAGACATAGTGGTCTAGCTGTAGCAGGATAACATGCCAGGGATCAAACGTGTCTGACTCTGACCAGAATAGTTTAGTGGAGGAGGAAAATACAATGAGAGCATGGCAAGAGAGGATGGCAAACATGTTATCACAACTCATTCTTCTGCAGTACACCCTTTCAGTGCAAGGGATAGTAGACAGTCCCTGCATGGGTAACACCGACTGTCAGCTATGCAATAATGTAGTTTTTTACCTTGTAGGGTCTCAAGCCTTATTTGTGGAAGACTCCTCAAGTCTTGTTCAAAGAATATTATTTCCTCAAAAGACATTCTATGTGGTTTATATCAATAACCATCTGATAGCTTATGCAAGGTATGAGAGTGGCATCATCTCCACAGGAACTAAGACCTGTGTCAGAATTGTCCATGTTGTGTGTGTTGTTTGTTTTGGATGTCCTAGTTGAGGTGTTATAGACCCAGCATTTGGCACTGTTTGGCACTGTTTGGCACTTTCTCGAATCAAAAGGCAGTAACCCAAGGCAAGCCTGGTGGGAAGGGTTCATTCTCAAATTCTTGGTGGGACTGAAAACACAGAAAACAAAGGGTTCCTAGTCTCAGTTCTCCTGCCTTCACACAGATAGTCAAGAGAGTAGAGGAACTACATTTAAAAAGAAGGGCCGAAACAGCTCTAAGCTGGACCACATTTTCAGAAAATAAAGATAAAAGTTGTTAGCATGTCTCTACTGAGCATATGCAACATATATTTTTTCAGACATTTGTAACTTGAAAATAGGAAAAAGCACACTGCATGCCAAACTGCAATTCTTTTCCTCATGATGATGGTGACATTGCCACCTTTACATAATTTTCAGTGAGAAAAACCCACTTTGTCCCATGGTATTATTCTGCAGTGCCTGATCTCCCACAGCTAACATGAAAAGAAATACACTTCCCCCTGCCCAAAGCCCCTGATTAAATCAAACTGAAGTCAGAGAATGAAAAATTTAAGACCATCTGTTCAAAGTTATAAACAATTGAAACCAAGGTATTTTTCTGGCCAGAGCTATCAAGCATATCTACAATAATTAGATTTAGTTATGTTTCTTTAAGCCATGTTCTTTTTTTATCCACATCACATTTGTGATCTAGAGCTCCAAATACACTGGAAAAGGCAAAACAAACAAACACAAAAATTCTCTTCCTGCAAAGATGAACAGGAAGAAAATATGCTTCCAGAGTCAGAAACAAGGGTACTGTTCACAGTGAAAAAAGCGCCATAGCTGCATCTGCTTACAGAAATTACACTCAGTGGGTTTGTTGCCGCCCTTGGCAGCAAATTACTTTTGTCCCCCATCCATAGCTCTTTAACATGATCATCTGTGGCTTTATCATGGTTTCAGAGGAGTTAACAGCACAGAATATCCAAACCCTCCTAAGGGGAAAAAAAAAGGTGGTATTTTTAATCTTTTGTGTTTTTTACATTTTTGACATATTTGTGGATATTGTTGCATAACAGGTGACCTGCAGAGGAGTTATGTACATTTAAATGCTTCTGTGACTACCAACTCAACAGCTTCACCCTTGCAGTCAGCAAACCTCAAAACCCATTTTCATTTGAGAAAATCTGCCGGAGTGAGGGTTATTCCCTAATTAGCCACATCCTCCATGTATCACCCTTAGATAACACAAGGAAATGTGTTCACGGCTTGCTGCTTCATCGAGCTACTGTAGTGATTCATTCCACATCAACTAGCACTGGGAGAGCAGAAAAGCCCAGGCTGACATCAGAGATGTGAAGGAGAGCACCATTCCCATAAGATTTTTTTCCCACAGTGTCTCTCTCATCGTTTTTCCACAGATGAAGGTTTGCCCTGTGCTGCCCCAAGGAGCTTGCCCTCCATTTACCTCCTAGAGTAGAAGATCTTTGTGGTTGGGTCAATTGTTGAAAAAGTGTGTGTCAAAATGTGTGTTTTTTCGATCCTGCTCCCAGCTGCCACCTCACAAGGGGATCAGCTTGATGCCAGTGTCTCTCTGGAGCAATAACATTCAGATCCCATGAAATCCTGCTCCTGGAGACTGGAGAACTCTTGATGAAATTCTTGCAGTCACAGGACTCTTTGCTTACAAGAAGAGAAGCTGGAGCATGATGCCCTTCTCTGAGCACCACACACACCACAATGACTGATCGTTCTTTGTGGGATCCCCCATTCAGCTATGGCTATCTGAACACTGGCTGCATCCTCCCAGCCCAAGGCCTGGATTCCTTCTGTGGCCAGGGAACAACAGCCACATGTATGCATCTCCAGAAGAGATTTTATCTGTCCTGTTTCAGACACAACTGTACAGGAAACATAAGAAAACAATCAGATCATCGAGCTCTTAGAATGCTGTAATTGAGAAAAACACATGCAGCCCTCTATATTCAGAAATAAAGCTTGTATTTCCCTGAAACTGTGAAAGATTTATATTTTGAGCATCTCTGCATCTTTACTTGCTTTCACCTATCGTTGTTACCCACACGTAACCTGCCTACGCTTATAGTATTATGATTGAATACTCTGTGTGTGTGTCTAGTCTCAGGGTCTGTCACTGGCCTGCTAAGAAATGTGATGGGTGTAGGAATTACTTACAGTACAGCCTGGTGCTCTGAGTTATTTCAGGGACTCAGCATTATTTTGAAGGGTGCTCTGTATTTTAGATTACTTGTCTGCAACACTGTTCCTTACAACTGCAACATGTCATTAGCTTTTCTTCCAAAGAATAGCCTCTTCTAGGTGCCTTCGCTGGGCCTGTCTTCTCTGCAAGCACATTCCCTGAAGAAGTGAAGCAGCACTCAAATGTATCATGTTCTTGATGACTACTCCCACAGGAGTCATGCCAGTCTTAAGGATTAGACTCAGTGCGTGGAAAAGTGCTGTGAGTTTCCCTCAGGAACAAAACAGTCTGTTTTGTTCAGTGAGGGTTACCATTCATTCCAGCAAGAAATACTGTTTTATGGTTTAGCCCTAGTAGCAGCATGCAAGTTAAGTCCCTATTAAAACATGGCTCAGCTGTTCTTTGTCAGTAGTTTGGGGCCAGATGGCAAAGCCTTATGCTGACCTGCATCAAGGGAAATACTATGCTTTGATTTTCGGTACTGGCTAGCCCAGGCTGCTGCCAAGCTCCTCATCCCCTGGCCTCTTTACCTACTGCCAAGTAGGGTGATCAGCTGGGCATTTGAATTCTTAGTCTTGCTTTCTCTGTCCTCATTCACTTTGCTGAAAGGCTCCCCTTCCCTTCAAAGGATGTCTTCTCTCATACATTGGCATTGCAGCCCAATCTGCTCCAGAAATATGCCTGAAGATGACTCATATGTATAATACACAAGCAAACAGAACGTTTAACATGTTATTCTAGGTCCTTTGATATTAACCATGTAGGGGAGATAGGTTTTGTTTGCAGTTCTTGTCCCACCAAAAAAATCCTGAGTGTTGTATCAGTAATGACCTGCTACAGACCCTTTTATCTAGCAGCATTTGTTGTATTTATTTAGGCTGTGGTGAGGACACAGACAAGGATGAGAAATTAAGAGGTGTTGTGCTGACAAGAGACATGGAAGGCACAAAGTTGACCATACAGAGTAAGACAGGTAGACAAAATGGGCACTTGGCCTAGCAGCTGTTTGGGAGAATGATGTTATACCAAACCGAACACCGCGATTTAAAAGCAATTAAAAGCTACAGATTAAAATACCTTTGATAATAGCATCATAACTGTATGTGCCTAAAAGGAAGATGTATCCTTAGGAAGACAACCATCAGCTGTGCTCTCCAGCAAGTGGGAAATGATCTATTACTTCTCATCAAAGGTCTTCACCTACACTGAAAGTGGTGTATTTCTGCCTTTGTCAGTGTTGGAATCTCTAAAAGGCACAAGCATCTTAAAAAGTGAGAAGTATTTTCTCATTGTGTCTGGTTAGCAATATTAATACATTATTATTATTGTTGCTTTGAAATGTTGTGGGAATTCCTTACCTTACATCAGCTTTACAAGCAGGGCATTTGTTTAGTGCCAAAATAGTCTGGCACGCCAACCTGACATTCAAGAAGCAAATGACCTTAGTATTAGTTGTATCTCTCTTGGGATGTTCTTTTTTTCTTTACTTATGAATAAGATAAGTCTGTTAAATAATGTTAGTTTGTTATCAAACTTTCCATCCTTAGGAAAGGAGGGGCCTTTTTCCTCTTTAAGTGTGTTTGTTCTGCTTCTGAGGATTACTCATTTCCAGAACACTGGCAGGTAGCATATACAGCAGGGTTTAGCAACAGATTTTCCATACCTGAGTCACAGGATGTACTATGCAAAGAATATGATGTTATTTAGGAGGAGTTAGTGTTTTCAATGTAGGCCATGTGCAACGTAAATCTAGCAAAATAAAAAAGTGGTGATGTCTCACCATTTTCTTCACCCAGAAAACGTGGCCAAAACCATATCAATCTTCTAAGAAAACATATAAAGTCTCTAACATGTTTCATTACATTTCCTTTTTGCACAGATAGTGACTTGTTCTGAAATAGTACCTTCTAACCTGTAACCTTAATCCTATTCTTTTTAATACAAAGCAGTAAATAACCTCAGATGCAGTTCCCTGCTACACAATTACACAGAACAGAAAACTACCATGGACGGGGATCAGTTTGTACCACCACTGCATAAATACCTTTCTGTGTGAAAAGCCTGTCTCTCCTGCAAAAATTCGCATCTCAGCCTGTTGCTCTGCCACTTGCTTGTGGAGGTATCACCACTGGCTGCAGTTTGATCAAGAAGAGTTAGTCAGAACACATCACCTTCCTGCTCTTGGCCATCTCCTTGCTCTGTCCCTGCCAGCAATAGTCCAGGCTGGCTGCTGGCTGCTCAGGCTTGTACCTGGGTAACACCTCAAAAAGCATTTGAAGCACAGTTTATCACACTTCCAGGCACAAAGACAGGTAAAATTGGTGTTCTCCAGTCTGTGGTTAGCTCCATGAAACATGAGAAGAAGATCCAGGAAAAGGCTGCAGAATAGTATTTCTAAACAATTAGTCATGCAGTTACTCATCTATATGACTGAACAACAATAAAAAGAAATGGTGGTGATAGATAAACCTTCAGACTTTGGCCCATTTTCATGGTTGCAAGTACAGATCTCTGTGGCACTGCTGTACAAGCAATCTTCTGTGCTTCTTTGACAAAAATTTTGTTGAGAACCACTGGAAACAACACCTCCCAGTTTCTATGATTTTTTTCTATGCAAAGGGTAGCTTAAACAGCATTTCACAAGGCAGGTGCATCTCTTGTGCACTGTATATGTGACCCCCTGCAGCAGCAACAAATGTGATGAACAAGCCGGTGTTCATCCAGTGTCTTGAGCCTCTGCCTGAGTAGCCCTGCTCATGAAGCACCTTGAAGAGGAGCACTGAGAATTTTCCTTTTTCACTGAAAGAGCCATTCCCCACAGGCATTATCCTCCTTACAACCCCTCCTTAAAATCCTTCTTCCACACTCCACCGAGCCTCCTCAAAGATATCCACCAGCAGGCAGAGTGGGCCAAGGACTCTTGTTACAAATTGCACTGCCTTTGTCTCAACACTTGATCACTATCTTGTCTTATACTGCAATCAAACTGTAAAGGTCTGGGGCAGTGACAATCTCCTCCTCTTCTCTGTATCACTTAGCCCAACAGGGTCTAGCTCATAAGAGTATTGAGGAACTAAAGCAAAAGAAGTAAAAAAAATTGCAAAGAATTAAAATAATAAATAGTTAAACAAAGGAAGTAATAAGTACCCATATTTAGCATATTATACATATTTTTAAACAGTAATAGAAAAGATCACCATAGGAATAATAATTGTTACTATTTTTGCCTTGTGTAGATCTTTTAATCTGTGACTTTCTGAGCACGCTAATTAAAGACTTTGCACATATTCAAGCACAAATAATTCCCATCTGGAAGGGACAGAATGCCAAAAGTGAAGCAATTGAATGCCAACAATATCCTCATCTGGCATTATCACTGCAGATCTGGGGTTAAGCTTCCATTTTTAATTAGCTGGCAATCTTAGTATGACATAGATAGATTAAGTAGGTCCTCATCTACTGTTTGATACATGGGCCAATAGTCACCATCAGATCATGGATGTTTGCAATGGGCATTTACCAGCAAATCTGTGACCACTGAAGTGACTCAGTTATTGGCCAGAAACACGAGTGCTGGTCTGCAGCCATAAAACTGGGATTCAGCTTCAGAGCTGAAGGTGGTAACTTCCTTCTCCTTTTACCACTCATTATGTGTGGTAAAATAATTCCTTCCTCCAATTTCTTACTGATGGCATTAAGATTTCAGCTTTTCCTTTGTGGGATGGCAACTACATCTTCTCTGCAGCAAACAGCAGTCAGTACCAACCACAGACCTTTTCTTTGGAGCCAGGCAGCCACAGACCCAGAAGACAGTCTTCTCAGTAGAAAGCAGCAAGCTTTCAAAATTTCACCATAAATTGATTTACTAAAACTTCTGCAGGTGATTAGATGACTTTTCACTTTGCTGTGTGCCCATGGGGAGGGATAAAGGCAATCTCTTTCTCCTCCACCCACCCTGTTTGACAGCAAGGTGAGTGGTTCCCATCTTTTTTTCAGAGGTCAGTTACCCATTTGCAAAACTTCCAGGGTCCAGTTGCTCTTCCCTTTTCACAGACTAACATATTCCCAGTATTTCTTGGAGCAGCTCTGAGTCAGGTCTGGGTATGTGCCATGGGCCTGTCACAAGGAGCCAGGCAGCCAACTAGGCGAAAGGCACCACAGTCACATCGAGCTGTATCTTTCAGTAGCTGTTTCAGTTGAAGTTCCCTTTTTGTTCAGCCTGGAGCAGATGGTGAATCAGAGCACCTTCGGGCAAGTGAAAATCTTCCAGCAGCAACGTCTGGAGCACTGAAGTCAGCTCCTCGCACGCCCTCCCCCCTGCCCAGCCGTGCTGGCCCAGGGTGCTGGCTGTCTGCTCAGATGGCTCCAGACAGGGAAGAGCGTTGAGGAGGAAAAGTGGCAGAAGGCAGCTGAATCTGGATCAAAACAGGAGGCCTCACCTCTATGCAGCAAGCACTGATAGGAACTGGAATTTTTTCCAGCTGTGTTTTGGTTGGCTGTGTTTAAAAAGTGCCCCTCTGCAGAGAACTTTGAGGTTTTTTTATTTAAAAAGTCCACAATCGCCTGCTGTTTTCCTCATCTCACCCTGCGCATGGGCTTGAAGGGCCAGATCCAGACCTAAATTAAAGTACCTGTAAGTGTGAAGCTCAGGTGACAGGCCCCCAAATGTGGCTCTATTGACTGGATGTAATGCTTTGGCTGTGGGGAATTTTTTCAAGGGGTGATCCACTTTTATTGCCATGTTTGCTGTGTGAACATGTCTGCAAGATGTGTAATAAAAGCAAGGCAGCTTTTTCTGTGGCCCTCCTATGTTAACAGAAAGCTGGCAAAGCTTTCATAGCCCTTCCCAGGTGCCCTTCCTGTGACGATGCCAACATATTTTGCAAATGCTGAATTGGCCAAGATAGCTGCTTTCATGTGTGTTAAAATTTGCCCATATAAAATGCTGAGAGTGGGTGAGTAAGAGTGATGAACAGGCCTGTAGGAACTGGTATATGCCCATGCAATGCTGTTCTTTATGCTCAGGATAGAATATGCTCTTATGCAAGACTGGGGTTATTTAGCAGAGGTGCTTGGTACCTGTTGCCAGCTATCACTCTTTCTTTTGGTTTCTCCTGCTTTGACAAAAAAAAAAAATCAATTGTGCTACCAGGCTGATCTCAAGTCTTGGAATAGAGAAAGTATCAGACATTTATAATTTAATTTTGCAATTTCACAACGTGGAAAAGCTAAAGATGAGACCAATACATGACAGTAAATCTTGCTATCTGGAAAACAAAATGTGGCAGAGGCATCAAGCCTATCTCGAAGACTTAGGTCTTCACTACTTAAACTGATTAGGCAGCACTGTTAAGATCCATAAGCCTGTGTTTGCTGTTCTACCAGAAGAGTCCTGGCCACTCCACAGTGAGATCCCTGAAGCAAAGGAGATCTAGCTATGAAGTTTGCCATGTGGGGGAAACTGAAACCAAAGCTAATCTGAGTCATAGAATCGCAGAATCATTTATGTTGATCCTAAGATCATCAAGTCTAACTGCCAAGTCCATCACTAAACCATGTACCTAAGTGCCACATCTATGTCTTTGAAATATCTCCAGGGATATAAATCACCACTTCCCTGGGCAGCCTGTTCCAGTGCTTGACAACCCTTCTGTGAAGAAATGTTTCCTAATATCCAATCTAAGCCTCCTCTGGCATAACTTGAGGCCGTTTCCTAACTTCTCCTTAATTATTTTAATAGAAGACAGAGGACAATCTCTTTCTTCTGGCTTTCATTTGGACCGCTCCAAGCACTTCCTATCTTTCCAATTGCCTTTTATCTGGAGGAGGCTTCACAGAACATGCAGCATCTCAAGGAGAGCAATACTCAAGCAAATTGAATGTGTGACTTATTCCAAGCAGGAAATGGTCTTGATAAGCTTTTCTAGTTCTCTTTTGACAACTTCAGAAGCAATTTTCCAACCTAGGAGCCATCTTGTTACATGACCTAGGAGAAGATGTGCCAGCAAAGGTCTCTGGCCCATTGGCAGGAGGTTGGGCCAGAGCAACTAGACTCTTACTGGTAAATTGTGTCCTGCATCATTACATAATTGGTAAATGGTTATCTTCTGAGACTCATACCACAGTAAAAATGAAAAACTGAATGTGACATTTGGGTCTCAAACTATTACTGTAATTTTCTGTAGTTCTCTAGAATAGTATATAGCTGACATGGGGAATGGTGGGGTGTCTTTCCTTTGGGCTGGGGTTCCATCCCATCATCACCTGTAGGTGGAAGGAGCTACAGGGAACCCTAAGGTCTGTCTGATTGGATGGGGTATGACCTGCTACTGTGGAGGTAACTCTACACTGCATCAGGTGCCCTCTGAAAAAAGCTCAAGGAGAAGTGCTTTGGTCTATTTTAATGTCTGCACTAATTGGTTTTGTCATTCCATGGCCATGAGTTGTATGTTCACCTGGAACCAGAAATTGTAGGGCAATGACATAACTGTAACTGAAAAGGAAAACACTTGGGTCTCTCAAGGCAGTTTTTCAGGAAAGAAGCCAGGCATCTACCAAAAGTTTGCGAAAATGGAACCAGAATATTAACTAAGCCTTGAAGGAAAGTTTGAGGAGATACTTCCCCAACTGTCGTTTTGAGTGAAGACCATGCAGGAGGGCAAATCTCTCTCAAGAGAGATTTCCTTGCAGAGGGGAAGAGGGAAGGAGAAGGGGGGCCCACTTTCATTCAAAGCAAGCCCTGCAGATTGGCAGCATCCAGCAGCACCCAGCCCTTGGTCTGTCAGTGAACGAGCCCATGGACATGAGGGGGTACTAAAGAGGAGTAACACTCTGTCAAAGTACCTCTGGAAAACTTGGCAGTGCCCTAAGGACTTACTGTAGTTCTGAAGGGCAGTTGTGTTTTTTTCCATTTTGTGAGGGTATCAAAGCGGCAGCCAGATTCTCCAGATCATTTGCAGAAATGGAAGAGCCAGAAATAACCTTAAAAAAAGCTGTCTCCTAGCATGTGGCTGTAGATCTACAGTATGGGCTCTTGCATCACCATGGAAATTAAGAAATCTCTGACAGCTTAAATCTCACCGAGAAGGAAATAAAGTAGTGAAATGTCACAACATGGCAGGACAAAATCTGTCTTCCCTGGATTCCCATTGAGATAAACTGTTCCGGACCAGGGTCACATAGGGCAATAGGAACTGTAGTGGACTCCTGTTGGAGGGCCCCACTGGCAGAGAGAAATAATGTTTTGAGTGGTTACAGTGCATTGAAAATGTCTATCCTGCCCCTTGGGAAAACATGGTAGTTAAACATTAATGTGCTTCCTTTGCCAGTGGCACAGGTTCCAGGACAGGGACAAACACAGACAAATGACCACAAACAAACTTGTGTTTCTCTGACCTTCTACAGATCCAGTGTTACATGCTAGTTTAGAGCTTTGTAGCTCTTATTTACCTTACAGTGTTTCTGACTTAGTGATTTTAGGAAACAGCATTGCTGGTGGGGCGAAAGCCCTGTTAGCCAGCACAGGCTAAATTCTGCTGAGGGAAGGTGCTGCTGTGCCAGTGCCATCACTGCCTTCTTTCTCAATCTTTCAAGTATTTGCTACTGCCATGTTATTTGGCTGGACACTGATGCTTCTCTGACCCTTCTCTGAGCTGAGTTACTTCATTAAGATGGCAGAAAACTAACTCCACAAAATAAAACTGAATCCCTGATAGGTCTATAGCAGGGAACCGAAACCATTCACTAAAGGGTCAGATAGCCAGTAAGGAAGGAATTATATGTTGGGGAAGAGCAGTGATTGGGAAAACAAGGGGCATTTGTTTGGAAACAAGTTTTGTTTCCTCCTTTGGAAACAAGGAGTGTTGGAGCAGGTAGGCTAAAGAGTGTTGGAGCAGGTAGGCTATCTTGTCTAACTGCACCCATATTGCTCATGGCTTGCGTACGGCTGCCAAACCCTGGCAGCACAGCCAGCCCCAGCCCCTGCCCCATCCTCCACTGACACAGGGCAGTTGAGCCAGGACAGGCTGTAAGAACTGCTGCAAGATTGGTTTCACTGTGCCTCTGACTTGGGTGAAGTTATGTGGTAATCTAGAAAAGCAGAGGTATGAAAATATGGCCAAGGGAAACAGAGAGGGAGGATTTCCCAGGCTCCAGTTACAGTAGTCCCATATCCTGCTTTGGTTACTGCATTCCCTCCCCTGTGCTGTTGGGATTAACTGATTTGCTCCAAAACCTTCCTGGGAAGTGAAATGAAAAACCAAAACAGCACATTTGTTACTGAAAGACTCTCGGCCTTGAGCTATACATGTGCAGCACAAAACAGGGTGTCATAATCCGGTATTGAACACGCCAGGCCAAACATAATGTGGATCAGTCAAGGACACGAGGTCCCAGCCCCACGTGGTCAGGAAGAATGTGACACAGGATTTGTGCTGCCCCTAGGCTGGCTGTAGGAGATGATGCGTGATCCAGCATAAAGCTCAAGTGGCACAAACAGATGATGCTAAATCTCCTATAAAAAAACCCCAACCCTGCCAGTACAACAGATTAGCTGTGAAAACTTGACTCAGCAACAAGAGTTTAGTGTAAGTCAGCACTTTACATTGTGTGGCTGCAGTGCTTTTGACCTAGGAGCCCTAATGCTGGATTTACTGCACAGTGAATTCATGGGCACAGGAAGAGCAAATGACCAAGTGAGGCCAAAGCACTCAGCACCTCAGGAACAGCAGCTGGTAGGACTAAGTCTGCAGAAGACTAGAAGATCTGCTGGGTCTGGCAGTGTTCAGAGCTCCCAGCTCCATTGTAAGCACTCGTCAGACCAGATTAACAGCTTGCCAAGTGCAGTATGTACATGAAAAGCTCGAAAGAGGGAATAAAGATAAAGTATCTTTCTGCATTCTGATTACATCTAATTTCGTGACTGACCATCTGTCTACTTTTTTTAGCCTCTTTTTAAGTCTGTGACATGTGTGCTGGTTTTCAAAATCACTTCCAGATATAAAATTCTTTCAGATAACAATCCCTTTCTACTTCTTTCACATTAGATATTTGTGTATAACGGGTATTGGTGAAATGATTCTTTTTACCATTAGTAGTTCTTTAACATTGTTTTAAAAGTGTTCTGTATTCCAAAATAAGAATGCTGTGCTAGTCGTCTCACGTAAGGAGCTCCAGTGCCTATAGTATACACGCTGACATCCAAAGTTGCTGTTCCACATACTTCTCTGCACAAAAGGTCCCTTAAAGTAGCAGAGAACAGACCGAGCTCCTGGGGTAGTCTGCTTGAGACGCATTCTATAGGAAGGAACTTTATGAAAGAAGGACACCATGTGAGGAAGATATCAGTGTTGTCCCTGACTAACAGATTTTTTTAAAATAACTGCAAGGGTTTGCCCTGGGGTATCAGACTTGCACAGTGACAAGAATTAATGGAAAAATTTAAATAAGCTAAACACTAAATCCACATGGAATGCCATGAGTTTGAATGTCTAAAATTCATCTCCTGGGGATTTCTGGACAAACAAATTCCAGTACTTTTTAACAGACAGTGAGAATACTTAGAAACCGGATCTGAAATGAATACATTTCTAAAGATTCCTCATCTCCTCTCACGTCCTTTTACTTTCTGGCTCAGCTTTAGATAACATGCTGGAACTATCATTTCTATATAACTTGTCACAGGCAGTATACTCTGCCTACTGGCATTCACTCATTACTGAGATGAAGGATCTCAAATATTTCCATTTCTTTTGTCAGAAAGGTAAGAATCTCTGCATAAAATTACCAACAATGAAAATATGTTCTATGAAAGCAGGTCTTGGTTATCCAAGTTACCTGGAAGGAGGATAATGAAGATAATGGATATTTTGAATTACAAGTAGTTCAGAAAAAAATAAAAGGAAAAAATTATCTTGAGTTGCATCAAACCAGAAACCTTTCAGAAATGGCTGGTGAAATCAAAAGGTTGGAAAAAAATAATTTCAGGATAAACAAAATTTGTGATTTGACCTAAAATGCATAATTCTTTCTGCTTTGAGCATTTTCATTCATATTTAACTTAGTAGAAAGTAAATGTCAAGGAAATACCAAATCAGAAAGCTGAAAAGAAATGAATATCATTTTGGAAAAGAGTAGATGTGAAACAATTTTTTAAAAAAAGAATTTTATTTTCTTTCTGAATAGACGTGTGGCCCAGCATCAATTCGCGCATGTAAGTTGCTTCCCAAGTGGGAAGAAGAGAGAGCAGGAGGGGATGCAAACAGTCATAAGGAAACAGGAGCTGCAGGCCCTGCTGCCCATCTCTGGTGAGCATCTTGAGGGGCCCCAGTCCTGGTTTGCTGGCAGGACTCAGAGAAAGTGAATCTGCCTGGGGCTCCCAGCCTGTACTGTGCACAGAAGGAGATGTCTTGAGCCAACAGAAGAAAATCAAAACCTCTTGTTCTGAAACGACTTTATTCTGATGAGGGAAGAGACCTCCACGTGGATGTTAACATAAACAGAAATTCTTACTGATGGCATTTAGATTTCCTGTATATATAGATTTAAGGAATAGCCACTAGAACACTGATTTTTTGTGACCCTTGCCCTCCCTGTTTGTGAGTGGCAGCTGAGATGCAGCCCTGATTCAGGGCAAATTCCAGAGCAACAGTGCCCCTCTCCCTCCCTCCCTCTGGGTCAGCCCTGGATGCACCAGTCTCTTGCCACTAGGAGCAGAAGGACTGAGGGTCTCAAGTCCATGCTCTGAGTGATTCTGCTAGGAAAATGTGAGTATTGCCTTGGTATTGGCAGTCCAGGTGCAGCTCTGTTGCTCACCCTTCAATTTCACCCCAAATTTTCAAACCACTTTCTGTTTGATTTTCAATCCATGCTTCAGCTTGCTTCTCCTTTTTGATCTTCCTTAAAGTCCTATTTTCTGTGTTTGCAAAACCATTATCAAACAGCTATTTGCTGCTGCTAATATAGAGAAGGGAAAACACATTTCTGCCAAAAACATATGAGAGATTCTTACTTGTAAGGGCAGGACGTCTCAGCCCTAAAACCTTATCTGCACATGAGCTGTACTGCATTGTAATGAGTGTACCGTCCTGATGTGGAAGTGCAGATGGAAAGAACCATCTGCAGGGGCATCTTTATACTAATCTGATGAAGGTGTGACCATAAAGTGTGTGAAGTGTAAACGAACCTGTAAGGATAAAACCTCAGCTTCAAGTTTCAGAGGAAACTTTCCAATTGGAGTATTTTGGCATTATGTCATGATCTGAAAGAGCACATTACTGCAACGTAGTGTTTGTTTGTTTTATGCGTATACTGTGTACTCTGTGGATTAAAAAAAACCAAGTATTTTGGCATAGGACAAAGCAAAGACACAATAAGTACAAAACACAGCACAGAAATTCTGATGGCAATCACTCCCTGCAGTAGGAGGCTAGCATTCAGCTAAACTAGTCTTCTGGTACAGCAGGTTCTGGCTAGTGAGACTCCATTGTTATTTACAAGCAAGCATATTTAAGTGATTAGGATATCTTCATTCCATTTTCTTCTGATTTGGCTGGTATCCTTGTACTTATTGCTCTCTGAGCACACTTAAGGGACCAACCCCTTCATTTACATTTTCAGTTACACAAGAATTTTTTCATCAGGTCGCTCTTCTATGCGTTGCCATGTGCCGAGTACTACATTTGGAAGCATTTGATGGTCTCGAGAGAGGCGATGCTTCACTTGTCTTGGGAAGCAGAAGACAGAAGTCCTCATAGGCAGGAAGAGCTGGGCTAGATGGAAAATGTATTAGCATAAGTAAGATAAAAATTTAAGGCACAGAAATTGTAATTGCAAAATACATCTGTGTGAATTCTGGCATTAAGGGAACTCTGGAAACCACAAAGAAAATAACTGCCATTAGGTTGGGAATGACAGTAGAACAGGTTTAAACTAAACTGCATTATGTGGTGTTTAGGATGCACCAAGAGCATGTGTAAACATTGGGGTATAGCTGTACAGTACATCTGAGGATTACTAACAGTTTGGCACTGCCAGAAGGGGCAGCCCTGCCATTCTCTATTGGTCTTTTGCTTTGCCCCTTCTCTCGAACCATGTCTGTCTCTCATATGAGAACTCATGAGCCAATTCTCACCTGGCAGAAACTGCTCACCTTTTATTTTTGGCAGGGCTATTTTTGGTGAGCACAGCAATTTCACTTGGTGCTTCATTCCATCAGATGAGTACCAGAGCCAGTGCTTGGAACAGGTTCGGGGTTTTCACCCAGTGTGAGCAGTGCTGGCAGAGGACTGGTACCTCCTTGTTCAGTGGCGAGGAGCACATAGGTTGGCAGAGCTCTGTCATTCATATTGCGGCACATGGGAGCTAAAGTACATTAAGTGTGCTCTATGGTTGTGTAACTCAAATGAGTCTGTTTCAGAGGTATAAAAGTCCATAATTTTTCTGAAGGATTCATAATGCTGCATTGTCTGTTTCTCTGTGTAGAGCTTCTGAGGTTAGAGGAAAAAACAGTTTGTTTGGGGACATAGAGCAGTAGTTGGTAGGCACACTCTAAACAGTGTTAAGAGTGCCTTTGGACTGAGGATTGCTCAAAGTTCATCTTTTTTCTCCCCTCCCAGTTCCTGTGAATTTACAGCATAAATGTTTTCCATCATGTCAACAAACCAGCCTCAAATCCCAGGGTTTATCTCTTCCAAGAAAACTCAAAAGACAAATAATGTGAAGACAGCTGAAAGTGTCATTCAGATGCAATCACATTAGTATGGGTTACTGCTGGCATAGTGCATTTTTTCTGTGTTAGTGTTGCTGGTTTTGAGTTGGTATCAGTACACAGCCTGTTCACAAAAACACTGCAATGCCAGTTGCAATTCCTGCCTCATGTGCTGCTGTCCCAACTTGACACTCACTGCTGCTAAACTGCAGTAGAACTGAAATGCTGAGGAGTGTGCATAGGAAGGGACTTTCTGGAGACTAAGCAAAGCTTTTAAAGAGAACAGCTTAAAACTGCAAATCTATATGGGAGGTCAAGATTCTGTAGAAAAGACTGAGACTTTTAGAACAGCAAAGGAGATTTAGCCACATATCTTTCATTCAATAGTATGAGGAAATCCCCACATCCAGGTTGGAAATTTTTGATATAAATTATTGCAGATGACAGTCTTCTTGAGCAGTACGAGCTCCAGTTCTGATTCTTTTAAATATCAAATTCATAGAAAATGATGATAGAAAACTAATACAGAAAAACTGTTACACACACTAATATGCTGAAGAATGAAATGCTTTCCACAGTGATTTTAAAAAAAAAGTTCTTAAATTCAAGCCAGCATTTAGGGGCTATAGCAATGTAGAAACCTTGGCAGGATAAAAAGCACTGAGAAGGTTACTGTCGGTTTTAATTTTCTGGTAAAGCGGGAGCCAGTTCTGCTAGAGTTTATCCCAATAATTTAAAAGGGAGCTTTTTAAATACTTCTACTTAGTTCTTTTATTCTTCTCTTAAACTTTTGGCTACTTCTGGTTTCATTTTTTTTGTCAAAACCACAAAAATTTGTTAAGGAGGACTTGGTTAGTTCAATGCAAATTTTCTCTGCTTGCTTTCTGATCATTGTTTCTTTTAAATCTTACATGAGCAGAGGTTAGCTTGATGGGTTCAGAGCTTCAGTTCCCATTCTTTGACAATCCAAGCATGGGAGAACTGGAGTTCAATAGAAAACTCAGAGTAAAAACTAGGGGGGTGTTTCTTCTTAAGTCATCTGTTCTGTTTTTCAATCAATGTTCCTTTTTCTTTTTTCTTTCCCATTAATGACTGCCAAATAGTTTGCAAAGAATGCTGCAGATGACCAGTGTTGTGTGCTGCAAACTGATATATTCCTCTGCCCTGGAAGCTCCCCAGTGTGAACAGCATTACCTATTTGTATGGAGTGCCTAAAAGGTTACCCTGTAACATGACGTGAGGAAACAAATCTGTAGAATTCTTAGAATAGGAAAAAGGAACAGATTTGAAAAGAGATCCAATGAGAATTATTGCAGAATTATATAGAAAATTACTTTAGTTTAGCTAGTCATACAAGATCCATCACGTCCCTCAAAGAACAGAGTTGTGATCTTCCCAATAACTTCTGAGAAGATGAATAAGAACCGAGTTCCTTTTGAGAGAACAAGTAAGAAGTAAGCCCCTTTGTGGCTTTTGGTTTCTAAATAATTTCTCACTGTCCAAGTCAAAAGGTTCTTTCATAAAATCCTTGTTCATCTTGTCTTGACCCTGAGGTGGAACTAAACTACCTGAACACCAAAGGCCTCAGACAGACCAGAATTCTTT
This sequence comes from Neopelma chrysocephalum, assembly GCF_003984885.1. Lineage (NCBI taxonomy): Eukaryota > Metazoa > Chordata > Aves > Passeriformes > Pipridae > Neopelma > Neopelma chrysocephalum. The sequence goes on along the minus strand of NW_020897694.1, from coordinate 39,624,031 downwards.
CCAAAGGCAGTGACAGCTTAGCTTTCAGTTGGGTTATCAGGCCAAAGAGTCAGAGCCTCACCCTGCACCAAATTGGTTGGTTCCGCATAAGAGGCTGGCGTAGGATGGGGATCGATCAAGGGGAAACAATGTCTTTCCTGTGGAAGCCCAGATGGGCCTGCATAAGTATGACATCAAACCACAGTACAGTGTCAAAAACTGTTTCCAGGTGCTGGTTTGCTACTTCAGAGCTTTGCTGGTGGCCAGGATTCTAAAACATCAAACTCTCTTCTACTTTTACCCTGGAGTAGCAGTTCTTAAGCTTTGAGGCATGGAGTATTCTGTGGCAGAGCATAGAGAAGCACCTGGTTATTCACACACAGGTACAGGGTTTGTACATTAATATGGTTCTTTTGAAGTTAATTATCAGAATGTAACGAAAGAAATAAAAGTTGGGTGGAGTAATTTCTTGCAGTTAGTCCATAATCTGTGGACAAACAACTGGTCTGCAATGCCATAATTTGCTGTGACGTGGCTTGTGGCGTGCAAATCATGGACAACTCTGGCTCTCTATTGAGTAATTACCATAACAATTTATGTTGGCTTACAAGTATTTACCCTCAGAAAGTCCTTGTTCCCTCCTTTGACTTTAGAAAGATTAAAAAGAGTAACTGGTATAGTTATTTAATTTCTTGATGACCATATTAATCCTGTAGATCCTGCTCAATCAAGACGCTGATATTGCTGCTGATTAAATACAATTTGGCAGACACACGCCTACACCAAATTTATTCCTGCATTTGACATGAACAAAGTGTAGCTAAGCTTAAACATAAGGAAATTCTAGTTAATCACAGCTCTGGAATGAAATGGAAGCTATGTACATAAATTAGTGTAATACAGAGCAATTCTCAGAAAAAATACCCTAAGATTTTATTATTATCTCCCTGTGAGACTGAAATTTGTAATTTGTACTATAATTCCATCAGCTGTCTTTTCTGCTTCTGTGCACAATCAGATATAACATCACTATGTCATTAAAGAAACAATTATTCTAACAACAGACTAATAAATGCCTTCTGTTAGATGCAGGATTTAGCCAACAAACATAAATAGACCTTTTACATCAATACCAGAGAAGATTAACGGTGACATTTTCATGTCACCCACTCATTCATGAATTGCCACATTGTCACTGCAAGCCACAGGGTGGAAGAAAAAAAAGGGAGACAACCAGCAAATGCAAAGTTATCATTCGTGGGAGTGAAGAAACTGTGACTATTTAAAGATGTTAGTAAAAAACTCTAAAATTAGCAAATGTTTGAAACCACATAAATTCCATATTGTAGGATTGAATATTTAATAAGAATTTGGTTGAACAGATTTTTTTTTGGGAGGATACAGTACTTCCTACTTATTCACAGCCTTCCTGTGTCGACTTGGACAACTCATACAGCATTTGTGTGCCTCTTATTTTCTCAGGCTTATAATTTTGGGATATATTTTACAGGAGTATTTCCCATTCCTACACGTGGATTGTAAGCAATTTAGTAGTGTCTGTAGAGAATCTACAGATGTTCTGTAGGGGTAGGGTAGTACTGCTGTTACAACGAAGCATGGGAACCTGAGGATCCTATAATAACAATTATCTTCTTTGTCCTCACACTCCCCAAATCAAAAACCAGATTATAGCAAGCAGCAGGGTTAATCTGATTCTTAACTGGTGTATAGTTAAAATTACACTGCAAAATTAAACAAACTTTCAAATGCCATTTTTTAACAGAGCATTTTTTTCTGCCATTGTTTCATAGATATTGGTGTAGTTTTTCTGTAGCACTCATCATTATGGTAGTCAGCTATCAAGCCCAGGATATAAATGCAAGTTGTCAGCTAAAGCCTTGAAGCCAGTCTTGCAGTCATACACTGATTTTCACATATATTCATCAACTGGGTTGGGCTTAAGTTCTTCCTAGGAATATTTCATCAGTTAAGCTTGAATTCAATTGTGTTGTTTAAACTAAGTTTTAAGGATATAGGTTTGCAAATTTAGGCTAAAAATATCCCTTGAGTCAATCAAATGAGTTGACTGGTTCCCAGGAAAGTCATAGTGAGATGTGAGGGAAAAGTAGGAAAACATCTAGCCAAAAGCTATCATTCCTTTTCTTTTTTGCATGTGGGTACATACATACACATATACATGATTCCTGCCTGGCTGCCACCGTTTGAGTAGGTTGCAAAGATTCTAGGGACAGTGGGTGAGGAGCTACAGCCTTTCCTGTATTTGGACAATATTATGGGATACTGACTGTACAATGTCATCAGCACAAGTTTTGACCAGGCACCAGGAAAGGACCCCTGAAGAGCACCTTTGTGGAATGTGGAACAGTAAAATCATTCTGTGATTACAAAGAAAGGAGCTGTTGCCCTGTACCGATTAGTCACTGTTTGCTGGCACGTCTGAGATGGTTTATTTTTTTCCCCTTCTTTTTACATCAGGCATTCAGTTTGAAGGGTGTGTAGGGAAGTGAATTTAGATTAGTCATATGTAAAGTTACAATATTCTACTTTTAATAGGATGTGAGGCAAAGTTTTCCAGAATTTGGATTCATCTACACAGGGATCACAGGGCACTCACCAGCAAAAGAGGATGAAGTGGGCATTCAGGTTAGTCAGAACTCTCATTTAGGACCCATTGTAAAAGATACTAGTTTTGACATGGCTAGTGGAATAATCATTGGAAATCCTATGAACTATGCTTAGTGTTTCTTATCCACCAGTGTTGCCTTTAAGGTACACAACACTAAACTCATGGAAGAGAAATTGCGGTCTTTTCCCACATTTGCCCACCAACTTTAAGTTTTCTTGTCTCTTATTATAATTAAAATGCTATATGTGGAGACCTCTATCATCAACACAATTTTTGTTCTTCTCACTCCTGAAGTTTAAAGTAGAAAAGGAAAGCTTATGTTTAGTTTTTCCATTTAATTCTTAATAAAGAGATTTCTTTATTTGAAGCATCCCCATTTTCTGAGCTGCATTCCTTTAATTATAGTCTCCCAAACTGTCACAGTCATTTCTGTAAGACAGTATGTCATGGGTAACAAGGAAGAGAAATAGCAACTATAGATGTCCTTATACATTCAAGTGTTACAAACATGTTTTCTGGTACTTTGATGCTTTATGTCACGCAGGTTTTGTGTCCAGTGAACAGAGATATAGCCTGCACAGTCCATTTTGTCTTTCTGTATTTAAAGCAGTAAAAGGGACAGCACCTCTTTAGTACTAAATGTCTCAAGGGATTTCTGTGCCCCAACATATATCGAGGGCAGGCTTTATCTCTTTTTGAAAAGAAAAAAACCCCTACACTTCCAGAATAGCCAGCACTCCACCCAAACAATCATCACCCCATCCAGCTTCCAAAAGAGATATCCATTATTTATGCCCATCCTACTACCAGTTTCTCAGGCACTGTTAAGGAACTGCAAAGTGAAATAACTAGTAGAGCTCAACAGCCAGCCAGCAGAAGGCCTCTGGCTGCAGGGGAAGAATACTGAGGAAATGTCCAGTGCTACAACTAAAATTAGGCCTAGCTCTACATACAGCCCAAGCTACTGAATTAATTCTAGTGGTTAGCAGCATTTAAGATTAGGTTTACAAAATCTCTCTTCATGGACAAGGATTGATGCAAGGATACATTCTGTAGACCATCTGCTTTAGACTGACAGCAGTAAGCTTCAGTCATTTACCTACACTGACACAGAGCCCCCCATGGACATGGATCATTTACTTCTGTCACCTCTCGCCAGTACCACAGGTTTGCCAAATAACTCTTAGTGAAATAAGGGCACATTAAAAGAGATTTATATGACTTGCTCCTTCTCATGCTCCCCAGTAACCCAGGGGAGGAGACAATTTACCGCTGTCTACACAGAAGGGTAGGTGCAACTAAATGCACTAGAATGGTTCATTTGGCATGCCTGATCTAGCTGAAAGAACACAGAATGCTTCTGCACCTTGACCTGAGTATTACCTGCTCTAAGGGCAACTCTTTCACGTGCCAGTAGCAGCTTAACTCTTGGTAAAAGTCTCACAATATGGTTTCTTCAGGTTTTACCAACAGAAGATGAAATACCTCACCTCTAACACAGTTTTATTAAAACCAAACACAAAACCTGTTAGGTTGCCTCCATTTTCCAATAATGTGTGTGTATTAGGACACACCAATACTAGATTTGGCTAAAGTGAAAAATCATAGAAGATAAATTCTGGAACAGCTGCAAAATAATGCTTCATTATAACAAAACTGCAAATTCAAAATCGTATGTTCCATCTTTTTCTGTCAAACTGTACACTGTTTTAACACAAACTGAAAAGCTAGTCCCTCTCTCAAACCCTAATTTTAATCTCAGACTTCTTCCTTCTCCCTTCTCCCCACACTCAGTAGAGGACATGAAAAAATTACAGTATGTACCCTTTTTTTAATTCTTCAATGTCAACAGGGAAACAAAATGCACTACTAAAATACTTTTTTCTGGATAAAGTCTCTGAAGTTTAATTTATTGCCTTCAGGTTCATATGCATTCCATATAAGTCAAGGCATATTAAGTCAGGACTGTAATCCCCTTAGTCCTCCTTTCTAGCTAATGGAAAAATAAGTCAGCAATGCAACGCTGAAGGGCTTCTCTTCCAGTGAGAAGCCTAAAGTTAAGTGGGTTCATTCTGATGTACCAGGACTCTCCTGCAACAGCTGTAGCTACACTCAACACAAGAGTTGTTTGCGCTTTTGCAAACAGTACTAGTCACACTAAGAAATGTTGGTAAGAGGGCCAACTAAAATACTTAGCATCAGCCATTAATTTACATTAGAGCTCTCAACAAGTCATCTCTCTCAACTATTACTCTGTAGAAGGGAAATATGTTTAGATACAATTTTCTAAACTATCAAGCCATTGCATGATCAGCAAGGTTCACATAGATTGCTCTCCTACCAAGTCCTCCACCGCTCTCATAACCTCAAGCTGCTTCCTGCATGCCTCTACCCTCCCCTAAGTTTCTAAGAACACTTCCCCCTCCATTTTACTCTCACTTGTGTCACCATACTACTGATTTGGGGTTGCTTGGTTTGGAGCTGCATGCATCCTGATCCACCAGCACGGTAACAGCTAAGACTTCTTTCAGTCTAAGCACAAATCTGGATGTCTGTTGGAGGAGTTACTGGCTGCACAAGGTTTACTAGTTTTAAAATATCTTTTGGTAAGGTGGCAGCTTCTAAGAATTTTTAGATATACCAAGATCCCACAGTCTAGCTTGGTAATGAAATGAAACTTCCCTTTAGAGAAACCACCAGCTGTACTTGAGACATATTCCAAAATACCTTAATCCTAAACCTTTTTTAATGAGGTACTGACCTTTACACAGTGACCAAAACTAGTATTAGTCTTTCCAGGGTCAGAGATATTAACCTGCACAAAAATAGGGTCAGGATACTATTTTCAGTTAAGCAATGCCACTCTGCCAGGCCCTTATTTAGACATACTTGTCTACAACAAAAATTGTTGTGTCTTCATTTACTTTGACCTGAGTTATTAGAGAGAAACTGCCAAAAAAAAACGCTACTTCTTGCAAACAACTCAACTGTATTTTTTTTTATGTCTTACTCTTTGAGTGCTAGATGGCATCAGACATCTTGATGATTAAAAAACCCAACACAAAACAGTACATAGTTTTAACAGCCAATATGCACATAGCACCTAAGTATGTAGCATACAGGAGCTGAGTCAAGCATAAACAGTTCATGGGCTCTTTTATTTTGTAAAACCAAAGCTTACAGATTCTTAACTCATAATCATTCAGAGAGACATCCATAAAAAGTGTATTAATAAAAACTGACTTCCAGGCCTCTAATTTTTTCCAACATAAGGTACAACAAAAGATACCAAATGTTTACATTACAGTCTTGCCACCTTACACACATCATAAAAATTGAACACATCCAGTAACTTCAGACGTACCATTTTAAACATACCAGTAAGTGCTCCAGTTTTCTGTACCATACAACTTTATTTCAAATTCACATCTTTCTAGGCAATGTACCCAAAATATTTGACGCAAGCATACGTTTAGACTGTAAATATCTTGAAACAGAGTCTTTCCCATCTCAAAAAACCCCATTAAATTTTAGCTCATGTTATAAAAAGTAACCCTGTGGAATGTGACAAGTCGTGAAATCAAAGTGCTTTAGTTCCATAGCGCAGACAGACACAAGTAGTTATCTAGTCATTCCTCAGTATATCTCAAACACCAAGACATGTTTGCTCTGTTGCATCCCACCTTGCAAAGACCTTTGGACCATTGTGGTGAAATTTCATTAATTGACAGGTGAACAGTATCAGTGGACCAACAATTTCACTTTGAAATGTCAAGTAATGAGTTACAAATGAGGCATCTTTTTCCTATTTTTCAAGTTCCCTTAATAATTACCAAAGTTCTACTGTATTATGCAAGATTATGTTCCAGTTAAGTCTCTTCAAATCCAAGGTGTGCTATATTCAAAACCCTCAAATTATTCCCCCAGAACCCAACATCTATCTAAAACTCATTATTTTTGTGCAATTCTTTGCTATTTGCACGTGAAGAGATAAACACTTCACCCAACTTGTATGAAACAACTATAAACTCTCAAAGCAGAAAAGCTACTTTAATAAGGTCTGGACATTGGTAGTTGCATGGAATATGTTCTCAATTGAGCTCACATTGCAAGCATTCAGTCAGAAAACTTCCTTCCCAAAGAAGTCTAAAAAGTGATTTATCTTCCAGAGAGAAGGAAGTTTAAGACTTAGGCATTTAATTTTCTTTTCTGTTGCAACAGAATTAGCTCTATGCTATAATTTGTATGATTGGTCCCTCCCTCTATTTCACACACCCCACTGTTATACAGGTGTACAGCTTAAATGGGAAGGGTCAAGGGAAAATTTCTGGTCCCATCCCACAGATGTAAAGAAAAAGTGCTTTGCAAGACTGATTTTATCCATCACATATGTGGCAACCAACCCAAAATGAAGGCACATGAAATCTATATCAATATAGCTATAAGTTATAAACTAAAGCTGAACCTCTGTATAATTTCTAGTCTTTTTGCACAAAAGTAATGACCAGCACCTACACAGAGATTTAATTTTTTAAAATGTAACTTTTCCCAGAAATAGTTAAAGTGTCGCTTGCATGCCTATGCAAACACTGTCATTTATTAGCTTTGACACAAAGTGCAGAAACTGGTAATTTATCTGCATGGGAAGTCTAAAGCCAATGCATTGGCAGCACTTCCTTCCCCTGTTGCTACAAGAAATGTAAGCCACCAGAAAGAACCACAGATGGCTGTTACCTTGAAAGTGCACAACTCCCAGCAGCAGCTCCCCTGTGAGGTATTCTACAGCTTGTGGCATGCATTTAATCAGTGTCTCAAATTTGGATTTCAACGTGTCAAAGCCTATCTACTTTTGCTTAACTACTGGCCAGACATGCATATGCATTCTAGGAAGCCAACTCGAATCATGCTTTGACAAATGTTGCATTGAAACAGGCCAAACCTTAACAAGTGAACACAGATGAGCTGCTACGTTGAGCATCATTGAGGATCCAGGGTCAGCTCAATACCTCAGTTCTTAAGGAAAGCTGAATATGGATACAAATCTGCCTGCTAGATTTCACTGGAATTGCTATCTTGAAAGCAGAGAAACAAGATTCAAGGTTTCCGAAAGCTTAGCAGATGGATAGGCTCATCAATCAGATGAAGACTTACTAGGTTGTTAAACAACAGTTCAAAACCTTGGCTATCACTTCTCTAGACACACAGGTTTAAAAGAACTCAAAAACCACTGCCATCACTTAACTAGATTATGATATGCAATTATACTGCTTCACTCAGAATGATAGTTTCAGAATTCTAGTTTTTCACTCCGTGTGTGAATTCACACACCTTCCTTTGTTTTCCCCTCTTTTTTATTTTTCTCTCCATTTCTGCACAAAGTCAGTTGAAGGGACTAGCACACAAGATGCTAGTGAATGCAGACCTGTACAGGAGTGAATACAGACCTGTACAGGAGTGAATACAGACCTGTACAGGACCATATTAGAGTTTCATGAAGATTTCATGCAATGGTGTCTTGCTCTTTTATTCTAAAAGAGAACAACTTTCACAGGTAACACATACAACACAATTTTCTGATTTTAAATGCAGTGAGTTACACAAAGAATATTAACAGGAATTGACCAGACTTTATAACTGGAACTGCGCTAGGTCTGGCACTTGAGAATTCACAGTGATTAAAATAAAATTGCTTTGCCTAAGACAAAACATAAGATACCAAATATATAAAAACTCTTTGCTTCTATTATCTTGAATTAGTATTCCAACAGCAATAAGCAAGCTCAGTAGTACCTCAAACAACAGAGACTTCTGCACATGGTTAACTTTATTCATTGTTTGCAGTGCAATTGATTTTTTTTAATATATTTATGATGTCAAATCAGGCAATTTTCAATGCATAAAGTCAACACAGGCTCAAGTTTTTGATGGCTCAAAGCTTGGGTTCTGACAGGAAACCACTCTCTACCATCTCATTGTGGGTACCCAACTCCACACTGTGCCAGGTGGTATTGCTGTTAAACAGAAACTTAAGGTATACTTGCATATTACTGAGGTGTTCTGATATAGCAAGTTGTTTGCCAGTAGTTTATAGTACCAGGTGATAATACAAGAGTAAAGCATTTGTCCTTTTCCCCTCAACTCGCTAATCCTAGTAGATCCACTAACACCAGTTTATGATACTGAAGCCTGCTTTTAGAGAGAAAGGAGCACAGCTTTTAAACACCCCAGCGTTTCTCAGCCCATCTGCTGGCTCTTATTTCAGCACCGAGGGCCCGGCCAAAGCAGCTGCTCTTGGGAGCTGTGAGCTCCCAGAACCCCGCTGACCCACTGGGCTCACTGACACCACTGAACTGAGAGTTAAAGCAAGATACTCAGAACCCATTTGGCTGGAATCCACGAGTGTAGATGAGCACCCACTAGTACCTGCCTCACCTTCTGTGCTACACCTTAGGGCACTTTGGTCCGTGCACCCACCTCCCAGACCTCCTGCTCCACAGCCTTATCCAAAAACATTGGACTTTGGCCTGAGCTTGAACGACGTTTTGAGGGATTTCTCCTCATGCTCTTCTTCCTCGGTGTCACCACGAAAGGAGGGCGTGTTGTGGATGATCTGAGTCCTGAAGCGGATCTTATTAAGCCGAGGCTTCATCCGTCCACTGCCGGAGGCTTTCCTGGTCATCTCCTTGCCCTTGCCCGGCACTGCTGCCCCGTCGGTGCCCTCAGCTTCCTCCCCAGTGCTATGATGGTGGTGGGAGAGCCGGTAGCTCATGAGGTTGGACGGCAACACCTTGGACAGCCTCCACCGTCCGCTCCCATTGCCAGCATTCCCTTCCTCCTCCTCCTCCTCCTCTAGGGCCCCCACGAGGCTCCGCATGTCCCCCGAGGTGCTGTGGTGCAGGTACTGCGCAGCCTTGCGCCCGCTGTAGTCGCGGATGTCCACGTCGGCGTCGTAGGCACCCACGAGCAGCTTCACCACCTCGGCGTGGCCGTGCATGGCGGCGATGTGCAGCGCCGTGTGCCCGCCGCTCGTGCGGGCGTTGATGTCCACGGGCAGCCGGTGCCGCTGGGCGAAGTTGACCAGCGTGGCCAGCAGCTCCTGCCGCCCGTGCTTGGCGGCCCAGTGCAGCACCGTGAAGCCGGTGATGAAGTCCCGCTTGCAGAGCAGCGCCGGCTCGCAGCTCAGCAGCCCCTCCAGGCTCTCCCACCGCCCGTCCGAGGCCGACAGCATCCAGGCGTGCTCCAGGGGGTCCAGGGCCACGGCGCCGGTGGTGCTACCCTCGTCCTCGGCGGAGGACGACGCCACCGAGGCGCTGTCCGAGTCGCGGCCGCGGCCCCCGCCGGGGAGGGCGCCGCGCTTCAGCTGGGGGGAGCCGCCCCGCGCCGCCTCCCGCAGGCTCCGGCGGCCGCCGCTCTGCGCCACCGCCCCGGGGGCACCCTCGGTCGCCCCCGCCTCCTCCGCTGGTGGGGGGGGCTGCCCTGGGCCCTCCGCTACCGCGCTCTCCTCGCCACCACCTCCACCGCGCCCGGGCCGTGGCCCCCGGCGGGAGCCCCTCCGCTGGCCCCCGGCCGCTGCCGTGCTCGGCCGGGGCGGCTCTCCCCGCCGCCCCGCGGGCTGCGGGCGGCTGCCGGCATCCTCGCCCGCTGCCGGCGGCGGCGGCGCCTCCTCAGCGCCCGCCCGCGGCGAGAGCGGCGGGCTCGACCGCTCCGCGCTGTTTCTCACCGCCGGCGGCGGCTCCTGCTCCCCGGGGGTCGGGGGGGCGGCGACGGGGGGCGCCGGGGCGCAGTACCGGCGGCGGAGGTGCACGTACTTGACTCCGGTGCCGGGCTCTTGGCGCACGGTGGCCACGGCGTTGACCAGCTCCTTGAAACGGTGCCGGGCGGCGGCGCGGCGGGCGGGCTCCGCGGGGCTCAGCCAGTCCCGGAAATGCTCCAGCAGCTCCGCGTTGCGCGCCCGCCCGCCCCGCGCCGCCAGGAACCGCACCACTGACTCCTGCTGCAGCTCCGCCGGCTCCGCCATCGCCGCCGCTACCCCATCGCGCCGCGCCGCTCCTCCTGCTGCTCCTGATGCCTGTGGTGGCGCGGGCGCGGCAGAGCCGTCGCTGCCCTCGCCCCTCCTCCCGGCGGCTGCATGCCCGGCAATCACTGCCGCGGCAGCGACACCACGCCGCCCTCCGGCCGGGAGGCGCCCGCCACTAATGCCCGCCTCGGCGGCGGAGCCGGGACCGCATCCCCGCCCCGCGCTCCTCCCCGCCGCGTGGCTTTGCCCCCTTGGCGGCCGCTCTGGCCGAGCTTTTCCCTTCATCCCTGCTTTCCTCACTTCTTCCCTGCCTCGCCTGGTGAGGGTATGGCTGCTTCCGATGCTGGTCGGCATCCGGTAAGTCCCCTCCGCGGTGTGGGGAGCGGCTGGTAAGCAGCCCCATGAGCTGGGGGTGACCCCGGCGCGGCTGCGGGCACGGATGGGCCCGGCAGCGCCGGCACCGGGAGGGGAAGGAGAGCGGCGGTAACTCTGTGCCAAGAGGTGGAAGTGCCGCCCGAACTGAGCTGCCCTCTCCGCGGGGGGCCAGGGGCTGCCCCGCGTCCGTGCCGGGCGCTGGTGAGGGCTGCTCAAGGCGGGGATCGGGAGTGCGCGGGAAATGGATCATCCCTCCACATGCCGTGTAGTTCCTGGAGCTGCCAGGCTTTTAGAACACTTGTTGTTGAAGGAACTTGTTAACAGATGTCACCCTTCTTAGCGCTCCTGCGGCGCATCGCATATTTCAAGTAATAAGTTGAATCTTGGCTACTGAAGAATTGTTTTTGCGTCATGGCAGAGCTGTCAGCTTTATGCTCTGAGGACGTCGAACCCATCCACGCGTCAGTGCTGGACCGTTAATTCCCTAATGCCCACACCTGTTCATGGTAGTGGAAAACTCAGGGCGCTGAAACAGTCCCATTTGGGGTGCCCATTGGCACGTCAGTGTGGTGATGTCCACCCTCGGGGCTGATGCCTAGGCATCTTTTCCTAGGGCTTCCGTGCAGCCTGTGTAGCCGCCTGGGGCTGGCGAGACCCTCGCCTCCTACCTCAGCACACACTGATTACTTTTTTCTTCAGGTTTTGAAGGGTAAATTTCAGTCATCTCTACCAGCTCAATGGAAAGCTAGCTTTTTGCCTGGACTGCCAGTCTGGTTCTGCAGAGGGTTCTGCAGAGAGATGCTTGTAGTCTTGAGACCCAGCTTTTGCTGTGGAATGGCCCTGTGTTGTGCAATTTTAGTCAGAAAGATGTGGCAAATTTAAAAGATAACTAATTTTTTTAGTTTCTTTCTGCAAGAAAGAATAGTTTTTAAATGTTATGCTGTCTCAGGCAATGATTTTTCTTTGCATGCTGTTTTTAATGGGCAAGATGACTTTATATATACCAAAATATTTGATTAAATCATAGAATCATAGAATGGTTTGGGTTGGAAGGGACTTCAAAGATCATCTAGTTCCAGCCCCCCTGCGGTCAGGGACACCTTCCACTACATCAGGTTGCTCAGAGCCCCATCCAGTGTAATGAATCTGCAGAAATCCAGACGCATTAGCTATGCTACTAGCCTTTTAAAAAGGGAGTGAGGGAAGGAGCAAGATGTATTTAGACCATCTCAGGCTATCTATATTATGTGCTGTTTTGTTGAGAGTGTCAATTCTGAGGAAGCAGTGAGAAACAGGAAGTGTTTATGGGAATATTGCAGCTTTGCTAGCATTCAGATGATAAGGTTTGAGTTATTCACTGAGTAAAGTTGAATGAGATGCTGTCTTCAAGCATAATTAAGCTGCTCCATGCAACAGATACTAATTTGAAGAGACTAGCTAATAAGGTAACTTTCAGTATGATCTACAGTTCATAATTTAGGGTAGATTTCTTTCTATAGTGTAGCTTTAGATTAGATATGAGGAAGAAATACTTTACTGTGATGGTGGTGAGGCACTGGGATAGGTTGCCCAGAGAAGCTGTGGATGCTCCATCCCTGGAAGTGTTCCAGGCCAAGTTGGAGCATCCAGGGTCTTGGAGCAACCTGGTCTAGTGGAAGATGTCCTGGAATACTCTTTAAGGTCCTTTCCAACCAAAACCATTCTATGACTGTATGATTTTTGAATTACCACCATTTTTCTAATCTAGCAATGCACTAGTAACTTGTTTTTCAACTACACGATGTATTATTTCTTTTGGAAGTAGTAGGAATGCAGGTATGTGGTCAGTTCGTGGATTTAATTTATGTATTCATTAGATGGTAGCAGATGAAGCTGTATGAGGTGCTGAGGTTAGAGACAAACACATGATGCCCTTGGAAAATTTCAGAAGGAAAAACGTAGGCTACTGCTTTTCTATTAAGAGATTGCTGTCATGTAGAACAGGTTTACACTGTGACTCTTCTGTAAGGAAGGTGGAGGTGTTGTCCTGAATGAGGGCTCACTTCCTTATATGCAGAGCCAATTTACACACCAGGATGAGGTACTTCTATTTCTTTGTTCTAGTTTGTGCAAAGTAGGGAGCTAGGTGATAATGCACAGAGTGCTAGGCCTCAGTCATCAAAACCCTGCACCATTTACACATTTTAGGAAACAAAGAAATTACTGTTCATTGGCTACACATTTTTTTTAATTAGTGGTCTACCTTCTATCATTAAATTATTCTCTCGCTTCTCATGCTAATTAGTCCACAGTCCTTCTCTTCTTTTGAGTTGGTGGGTTTCTTGAGTCAGTGGGATGTGAGTTGGTGGTCCCAATTTCCCCCAGCCAGAATTACCTTTTGCCTGGTTAGAGCTGTTTTCAGCACAGCTGCTGAGTTGGCTTTGTTAGTTTCTTCCTTATATTGGGAATTCTGCCAAATGTCCTTGTGGCCTGTAAATTCTGCGTTCTTTGTGTCTACTATCAGCAATACATCCTTCTCCCCTCACACTAGGTCTGAGATCATTCAGGTGTGTCAAGCCCTAAATCTTATCAAGGTGATTCTACTAACAAGTAATTTATCTTTGTAACATCTGGACTTCAGAAGGAAATAAAGTTCTTTCTGCTAGGGTCTTTTCTTGGAGAGTGACGAATGATTATGCAGGGGTTTTGAGAGTAGGTCAGCACGGTTTGGATTTAGGCTAGTGACAGAAAAATGAAAAGGCTCCCTTCTACAGTCACGCTAAGCCTCTTACACTGGCTTTTTGGTGTGGAGGCTGAATGGTTGGTGTTAGAACTGTCTTTTATTGGTAGCAATAGAGCTGTGTAACTAGAGTTCTTAGATGTGCTCCCACTGTCTCAGATACACTTGTCTTTAAAGGGACAGGATATTGACAGTTTTCAGTGTTTCTCATCACTTTTTAATAGTAATTTCCTTCTGGTAGAATACCTTGAGAAATTTCACTTTCAGACATGTTTTGAATGTACATTTATTTTTTTATAGCCCAAAGATCTTGTATTTTCCCTTTAAATTCTTCACTTTGCGTGCACATTCTCCTTTCTGTTAGTCTAAAATGCAATTACTAGATTATAATAGTCTAAAATGAGAGTTGGTGCAGTTGGTGCAGTGCAGTCTGTAGTCCCACAAGGGAATCCTGTGCAAATCAAGAAGAGGATGAGTATTTACTGTGAGTAATGTCCGTATCCTTTAAGCTACAGGAATTCTGAGACTTGCTATGCATTCCTGTTAAAAAAGGTAGCACTTTTATGGGCTTTTAAGTGTTAAATTAAAAAATTTCCTACTGTTCACCGTGTGCGTGTTCCCAGGAACCAGTAATGGTTTCCCATTCCATGTGGGTTGAAAATATAAGAGAAAAAATAGCATGGACCTGTTACCATTTACACTTTTGATATGGAAAGTTTGTTTGAAAATACAGTTAGTTTGTATGAACCAAGATATTTCCTTTTAGTCTTATGTGTTTTTTGTATGCTCAGTGCCTTGATGTCCTTAATTTCTAGGAGCAAACCAATTGTGATCTGTTTTCTCTCTGTGGTTTGCAGTTTACATTTTCAGTTGGACTTGTCTGCTTTATTTCATTCACGTAAATTTCAGTATTCTTAAATCATGGAATAAAGTTGATTTGACAGATTTTTTTTTTTTCCAGACTTCGGCTTTTCTTCATTGTATGTAAATCGCAAGGAATGAGTTCCAGCTTACTAGTAGAGTTAATTTATTGCAATTGCTAATTGCTTTGCAAATCACTTCATTAACGTATTTTTAAACTATTTTTCTGTAGCAAAATGGTGACTATCGAACTTTATCCTTGTCTGCGCATGTTGGGTTTGATAGTTTACCTGACCAGCTGATTAAGAAATCCATCAAACAGGGCTTCTCTTTCAACGTTCTTTGCATTGGTGAGTAGTATCTTGGTGCTTTAAGGCTTTAGTAATATACCCATCTTTAGGAAGTGACTGAAATTTAAATCCACTTGTGGTGTTAAATAGTTTCTTTAATGTTTAGCATGAACTATAGTTCTATCCCTTTCCCCAGCTTTGCTTATTTGTATCCATTCTTTGGTTTTATATTTAGCATTTTTGTAAACAATGTGAAGACCAAAAATGTTGAAAATGGATGCCATGAGTTTATTGGTTCATCAGCAGTTTTTTGGATTCTTCTGAGTAAACTGGACTACGCTTGTAACAAAGAGCTTCAGAGTAAAAAAATCCTAAAATTCCAAGGTGGTGTTACTGAAATGTTTCTATACTTATCAAATATTTACTCTAGTATTTTACCCTTACTCATAAAAAGCCTTTGTTGAACCTTGTTTTTTCACAGCTAGCTATGTAGCTTCTTAAAATCTGTAGGAAATTAGTTCACACTTAAAAAGAAACCAAAGTGTCAAGAGACTGTTCTGCTTATTACTCATTAGCTGGTAACTTACCCTAATATATAGGATGAAAAAAAATAAGTAAAAGATATTTAGTGCTCATTAAAGGAATGCAGGAATGCATTTTGCTTGGAGAAATCAGTTGAGAAGTTTTTGTGTAAATTTGTTGAGTTTCTGTGATGGCACTTTCTGTGCTTACTGTGTATTTATTTGATGTGCAAAATGTCTACCCCAACCCTTCTGTTGAACTTTAGGAGAAACTGGAATTGGGAAATCAGCCTTGATAAACAGTTTATTTAACAGCAATTTTGAGGACCCTCCATCAACACATTTTCTGCCAAGTGTACAACTTAGAACCCAGACTTATGAACTTCAGGAGAGTAATGTTCTTTTGAAGCTGACCATTGTAAATACAGTGGGATTTGGTGACCAGATGAACAAAGGAGATAGGTAAGTGCCCTTGTGTCCCTGTGTTATGAAGAAGTTTTGGTCTTAACTGCAAGTTGATTTATCTTTGGGCTTTGTAGTAAGTATTTGGCTTACATATGTTCTAAATATATCATTAACTGTTTTCACTGTGTACCAAAGTAAACCCGTTTTTCTTTTCATGTAGGAAATTCCTTTATAAATCAGATGAAATCTGCCCCTTTATTTGTGATGTATTCTTTTATAAATGTTTGTACATACAACATGCAGTAGTTTCTTTTGGGGTGGAGGAAAGCAGGGAGGTCAAAGAAAGGCTTTTTAAACAGCCAAGCAGTACTGTAGATTAGATCTATAGGGTTTTTAACAATTTTATTAGAACGTGTTGAAGACCTTAAACTGGAAGTAACATCATGTGGGTTACTGAAGGCCTTTGTTCTTTATGTTGGATGGCTTAGTTGGCAATGTGTAGAGGTAGTGCACTAGTGTCTTCCAGAACCTTTTTTGAGTCTCTGCTTTTATGAGTTGAAGATTTTACACTACTGAGCTGTCTCAGCAGATGTTGTTTCCGTCACCCTAATTGTAAAGAATTTATGCTATTTGAGTGCCTAAATGGTGGCAATAATAAACGAAGGTCACAAAGTGACATTAAGATTGTCATGAGAGCTATGGCTTATGATATGACTGGATAATAGCTACCGCTAGTGACTTGGATGAATGAGATGCAGGTACATGTTAGTATAGCTATTAGAGGTTTTGATGTGCGGTATAAGAGCTGCCTTTTCACTGTTCTTTTAGTTTTGTGTATAACAGCTGCTTTTGAATTTTGATAGCATTGATCTGGTTTATAAACTTCGTGTAGCAGCCGAAATGTAGGGGTGCGCTGCTTCTACATGTAGCAACAGTTTCTTTTTGAAAGCAGATTATACTCTGGTTTTAAGTAGGATAAAGTATACTTAGACTGTACTTGCTCAGATTTACATTATTCTTTTACATTTCTCATTTTCAGTTTTTGTCTATTGTTTAAGAGCTCTGTCACGTACAGTACTTTAGAAGATAAAGTTCATCCTATTTCTTGATACTGTTAGTTGCATATTTTTTCTTTTCTTGTATTGTACCTAAGAGGTTTTTGTGTCTTCCTTATATCTAAGAGTTCTGCATTTGTACAGCTTGATGGGAAAAATTTAAAAACATCACTTGAGAAGATCCATTGTAATCATAATTAACTTTGTGTACCTTTTTTCACTAACAGTAACTAGGAAATGTTTTATCTGTACTAGATACACAATTTTTTTTTAGTAGCTTTTCAGAAATTAAGATTAGTCTGTGCATTTAATTTTCAGCTCTGCTTGAGCAGCCTTTTGACACATAAAGCAAAAATCCATAAAACAATGCAAGAGGAATTCCCCTCTTAGTTTGGTTCTGTTTAGGAGTAGCTAATCTTTGGTTTTTAAATTTTATTTCCTACAGCTATCAGCCAGTAGTGGATTATATAGATGCACAATTTGAAGCCTATCTCCAGGAAGAACTGAAAATTATACGTTCTTTATTTAGCTACCATGATACTCGCATCCATGTTTGCCTCTATTTCATCTCACCTACAGGCCGTTCCCTAAAAACCCTAGATTTGTTAACCATGAGAAGCCTAGACAGTAAGGTAAGACTTTGAAACAGAGTTCCAAGAGTTTGTCTTAATTTCTGAAGCATCTTGGAGCTTTCAGGTCCACTACCACCTTTCAGTTCTATATCTGTGTGTTTGGTTTTGCAGTGTTTTTTTGGGTGCTGGTGTACCTTAAGTTCGGAATAAATTGTCTCCGCAAGTAGCTTGCAGTTTGTCACTTGTTTATTTATAAGTCGAAAGGAGAGAGACATTCAGCAAGAACATTGAAAAAAGTACAAGGTTTAAAAAAATAGTAAAAAAAGTAGAACCACACCAACTTTAAAACTGTAAACATCATATGGATATTGGATAGGGTACCTTCCATGAGTGCTGTGGTATTTCTAATTAAGGTTGTTTCTAGTTCTCAGGCTGCTGGAAAGTTGGCATATAAAAAGCTTTGCAGTCCTATTAAGATCTTTGTTATAGATAACTGAAGAGGCATCTGCCATGAACAGAACACCCTGCCAATGTGCTTTTCGAAGATAGGCTGCAGTAGTGTTTTAACATGTTTATTTGTTTAAAAGGCTTTAAAATAGAAGTTTCCAGTGTAATTGCTTGCTCTTTCTAAATCCTTAACTTTCTTCCTGTAATAGGGCTGTGTGAACTAGATGAAGCTAAATGTTTAACCTATTTTAAGAAACCTTACATCATTTGGATTCAATTTGTTGAAATGTTGAGACATTTGAAAACTTAAATGTGTTTTCTGTGCCTTTAGTCCTTTCCTTAATGCTTTAATAGAGCCCATCCTTGCTAAGTATTTTTCCTGCATTTTCTTGTTCTTGAGATATTTATCTAAGATAACAAGGATTAAATTAGCTGTCTAGTCCACATTTGTGATGATGAGCATGTTTGGGATTTTTTTAAATTTTGTTTGTGGATGTATTTTGCATTTTGAACTTTCTCAATAGCACAGAGCAAGTGGAGGGAAGGTATGGTGGTACAAAGGTAGGGGAGAGCGGGGTCACTTCTATGTGCTATGTTGTTGATTTATGCCAGATTTAAATGTTTATGAAACTACTGTAGAAAATAGGACAATCTCAAAGACTGTGTTCTACACTGAGTTTTGAAGTTGGAGTTTGTGTTTAACCACAAAAATACTTGTTTTCTAGGTAGTGCCCTCTCCCTTTAAAACAGTGTTTCTTTCAAAAGAAAAGGCTGTAGATCCATGAGTCTCAGCATCCTGAGTAAATATTTCCATCAGAATAAACTAAAAGTAATTCTTCTTTGGGGAATTTTGGCTTCTAGCCACCTACTGTAACTATTTTTAGTTCTGCTTCGGCACAAAGAGAACATGAACCACATGGAACTTCATTATTTTATCCCTTTGTAATGGCTTCTACTTTCTGATCTTACTACTGAAATATACACAGAAAAAGTATATTCTTTAACTGTGTATGAAGTATATACTTTAACTGTAGCTTGGTTTCCATCTTATTGTGGAACATAGTTGTGGTGCTTTTAGTACTGCATTCTCCTATGCCAATTAGGAATTTGGGATTTCCTAGAATGTGGAAATCCCTGGGTGCATTTTCTGAGTACAGGATTCCCTAAAGAGAAGATGGTACAGCCACATCAAAAGCTGCCTTCAGTTTCTTCCTAAAGCCGCCACAGTGTACGCTGTGTGCTTTTGTTACGGTCTGCCTGGTACAAAACAAGACCAGATTCCACAGCTCACAGGTAGAGAGAGCTCTTGGAATAGATAAGATCATTGTGTACTCTCTAATCCTGGGAGCAAAAAACTGGAGTATCTGGGGTCAATTAATTTTTTTCCAATTATAAATTGGATGACTGGCTAAGAATTTGGACTGTAGCTTTTAGACATTGAAAAATCCTGTAGTTTTGCTTAGGATGCAATCACTACAGACCAACCAGGTTTCATTCACAGATTAAGGGAATCTTTTTCTGTAGCCTTTCATGCTGGGAATAGTGATTATTCAACTAAGAGATCTGCCGTTTTAATTAATTCCAATGGAATTGTGTACAGGTTACATTCAAGTCAGGAAATTACATGAGTGTACTTTGTGGGGTTTTGAGTTTGTTTTTTTTTCCTTCTGAAAGTATCTTTGGAAATTTTTATATTGATTCATAGAGGTACTCTTAAATCAACTTGCTCTTGCAACCAATAATGATTTCAAAAATATTTTTTTTCCCTTTGTTGCTTATCTAAAACATAAAATGTATGTGTTTAAATTTTAATACAATGGCTGTGATGTAACATCAATGTTGACAGCTGTAATCACAGTTTCTGAGGATTTTGCTTTTCTTTCGTTACTGATCTCAGTAGTCTTTCTCTGCTATTCATTTTCTACGTAATTCTCTCCTAATTAACAACTACTTGAAAAACTTTGCTGTTGAAAATACAGAATATAGGTTAATTTGTTTCTCGGGACTCTGTTCCATCCATTTTTAGACTGTATTATAGAAAACCTAAATTGATGTCCTTCAGCTATTTTGATGCAAGCTGTAAATTCCTCTTAGCTGCGCTCACTTATTAAAAAAATATATTCCAACATTTTATTTGATTTTAGATATTTTACCCAATAGGTTCTTAGTTTGCATAGGTTACACAGTTAAGGACTATCATCATGCAGTCTTAGAAGTCAGACTTCGGAGTTGGCTTGCTCCCTTTTCATTTAGACATTTTGCTTAGGACAGAAGTCTTATTTGAAAAATAGCCATTTTGAGTTTGTTCTTAAGTTTCCATGCTTAGGCATTTTCACTCAGACAGAATAATCAAAAGAATACAAAATATGGGGGTTTTTATTTTTTTTCTCTCCTTCCATTTTGCATCTGTGATCAAAAAACTCTAAAAACTCTCATCTTCTGAAATCTGGGAGAATTATTTGTATTGTTCTTCCAAAATATTTGGATATTAGCGTTCATTATTTGTATCTAGTCCTGAAAAATGTATGTTTTGGGAGCGGTGTCAGGATTTTAAAAAAAAAGTAGCATCTACTACTGTCCTAAGTTACTGCCATAGCTATTTTAGGAAATAGGGCAGATTAGTAGAACTGAATTTCAAGTTCTGAATAATTACTGTAAAGTCTGGTGAGTAAGATTCTTCAGTCTTTGTCATTCCTCTGCTCACATCAGATACTTGAGAAAGTCTTTGCTGCAGTGGTGAGGTGAAGAAGATGATGTTTTAGCTGAAAGGAACCCAAGGAAGAGGCTCAGGGGTAGGCAGGGTTTGATAGCCAGCTTCCTTTTCTTTGTGAAGGTAAACTCTCAGCTTTCATTTAACACCTTAACCATATCCCCTGGTGCTATAAACTAGAACAATCTATTTTTTTAGTAGAAATATAAATAATGACATTTAGTTAATGAGTAGGCATTACTGTTCTTTTGAGTACTTCACTGCATGAGACCTTCTTCCTTGTTCTTTTCTCGTATTCAATTAATTTTAAGGAAGACTAGTCAATAATCTGTTGCTGTTTTCTTAAATGATGCCCATGAACATATTTTTAATGATTTGTGAGGCTTTGATGTCAAGTGATGAAAAAGTTTGGGCTGGGGGAGAAATTAAAGAGCTTAGCAGAAAACAATTTAAGTTACAAAAGTTGCTGCCTTAAAATTGAAGACTCACACATTTCATATAATTTATATCATTAATAGGTGAACATTATACCAGTTATAGGCAAAGCAGACAGCATTTCTAAAACTGAGCTTCAGGAGTTCAAGAGCAAAATAATGAGTGAATTAGTTAGTAATGGCATCCAGATATACCAGTTTCCAACAGATGATGAAACTGTTTCTGAAATTAATACCATCACGAATGTAAGTAAATGACAAAAACATTTATATTTCAGTACTAAAGCATCATTCTCTAATGTTGATTAATGAAATTTCTTTCACCATTATCTTGAAGTTTATAAGTTTATGTGTCATGAGTTTGTTTGTTTTCCTCTCCTTAAAAAGTTCATATGTTTTGGCTTTTTCCTTCCCTGCTTGCAAATCTTCCTGCCCCTCAGCAGTTGATATCACTTGGTTTTTCTTTTCTGGCTCAGCAACAGAAAAGAGGTTCTCGTGCATAAATATTTTTTCTAATTTCTGGATAATTAATATATCATTAATATTATGGACAGACAGATTGACTTTTCCCTTTTCCTCAGTGAATACAGCTTTACATCTGTTAGAGAAGATATTTAGGTGCCTTGCGTCTCCAGTTTTCTCTGGTCTTTATCACAGCAAGTCTTCTGCCTGCATTTTTTTCCTTTACTTAGTACTTTCGTTTGAAATTAGGACAAATTTTCTTTGGGAATGAAAAAGTCAGATGTAATTCTGGCTTATTTTCTATTGTCCTTTCAGATCCTCCCAGGAGTAGCTGCCAGCTTCAACTAAGCTTCTGAGGCTAAATGGCTTTGTTTTGAGCACTCTGCATTTGTTTATGTGCAAGTGTTTGTAGATGCACATGAACATATGTTTGTGTGTACCGGGGTTTGAAAGCAGGGAGCAGGAGCTGGTGTGCCGGAACGCACGACTCTGTATCCGAACCTCTGTTACTTGGCCAGGCAGTGACCATGTGCAGCTCTCGGTCAGTGACAGGTCCTTCTGCTGTGGGGAAAGGTGGTGGGCTCTTACTTACCCCTTCCATGCTCTGTTACTGATGTGTTTTCCAGGTAATGATTTTTTTTGTTTGGTCAGTTGTTGTGGGTCAGCACACAGCCATTTGGGCAGCCCACAGCAGAACCATACCATGGATTCCAACCTCTGATTGTCACATGACTGTTACTGGGGATATGAATTCTGACTGAATGCGAATCATGTGTTCTAGAGGAGCTTTCTGTTTGCTAATGATGCTCTTCCTAATGCAGGATGTAGTCGGCTGCCTTTGCCATTGGGGCAGACCTGCTGAATCGGGTCCAACCTGTTGTTCACCAGGTCGTTGTCCCCACATCTTATTCTGCAAAGTGCCTTTCCAGACAGTTGGCCCTCAGCGTGTGCTGGGGCGTGGGGTTGTTCCTCCTGATGTGCAGGGCTTGCCATTGCTCGCATTGCCACTTCATGAGATGCCTGTTGGCCCATTTTCCAGCCTGTCGAGGTTCCTCTGAATTGGCAGCACACCCATCTGGGTCTGTAAACCGCTCCTCCTGCTTTTGTTATTGTAGCTTGACTTTTGTATCAGTAGATAGTGACTAGCTACTGATCTCTTCAAAGTGGTTTTTGGTTTGAAATTGCCTGTTGGATTTTCCTGAAGTGGTGTTTTTCCCCCTAATTTATTTCTGAAGTGTTTTTCAGTTGTGGCATAAGAATACTGAGAGATAAAACTTTATTGGTATGACTCTTACAGGGTAATTTGCCTTTCGCTGTAGTAGGAAGTACGGAAAAGGTGAATATTGGAAACAAAATGGTGAGAGCTCGTCAGTACCCTTGGGGCATTGTAAAAGGTAAATGAATTCTCAGAGGTGTTTTTATGAGATTTTTGTTGTTGTTGTTGAAGTATAAAATTCACCAGTAATACAAGAGGCTGTTCCATTGATGCCATGCTGATTGTATTTTGGATCAACAGCAATTAATATTTGAGGTGTGCACTAACTGGTAGTTTTATCAACACTGATACATCCTTGGAATCAAAGTATGAGATGGTGTATGTAGTATTTGGGTGGCGTAGTATGGTGGCAGTTCCTCTACCAAATTTCAAACTTTATGATTGTCGGTAAAGAAGGGGGTAAAAAAGAAGAAATGTCGTGTTGTTCAGCTCAAACAGGAAATCAGGACATATTGAAACATATTCACCAGTACTTACAGTTCTTCAGTACTTCGGTGTTGTATATTAGAAATTATAAGGAAGTATAAGAGGTATAATAAACAATGCTATACCTTTTTCTAGAATTATGTTTAGTAAACAAAATAAATGAATCTCAGTGCTGTTTGAAATGTATTTTGACTACTTTGCTACTCATGCATAATAATAAAATCTTTTTCTTTTTACTGATTAGTGGAAAATGAGAGCCACTGTGACACTGTAAAGCTTCGCAAGATGCTTTGCACAAATATGGAAGATTTAAGAGAGAAGACTCATGCACAACACTATGAGTTGTACAGACGCTGCAGACTGGAAGAGATGGGTTTCCGAGACATTGGCCCCGAGACCAAACCAGTCAGGTAAAGGACTTCATGTGCAGCACTTGCTTTCAGCATCCATTCACTTCACATTTGACTGTATCAACCCAATACAGAGCAGTGATCATACACAAAATAGGTTTTCTGTGAGGGAAAGAAAAATTTGGGTTTTTTAAATCAAAGGATGTAGCTGTTAATTCAGTTATCTTCATGGAGAAGTATATGGGATTAAATGAGCATTACTTTTAAAGACACGCAAGCCAGATGTATTTTGAAATCCTTCTCTCTTATAATAAACCTGGGGATTTTAGTTTTTCTCAGGAAGAATGTCTGTTTTCTTCAGGTACATGTACTTTATGAATTTTTCAATTATTTTCATTGCATATAAGCATTCTGTTTTACTTTCTTTTTTAAGAATGTCTGATTCTGAATATGGTTCGGTTGAACTCAAGGTTCAGAAGGAACTGAAACAAAAACTTTTACAAAATCAGTGGTTACACTGTTGGCTTCCCCCATTATCTGCCATAATAACGAATTTCTAGCAATTTTCAGGTCAAGAAACTTCTTGCTAAACTGTAGGGAGTTAAAAGAGGATTCCAAAGGAAAGTTAAGCAGCAGATTAGAGACAGTTGTTTCATGTAGGAAAGTTGCTTTCTGCAGGAAGCATTTAAAATTTCTATATCCAGTTTGTTTAATCTTTTTTTCCCAATTCTGTTGTCTTCCAGCTTCCTTTTTTTTTCTTTTATGCACGGGACTATATTTTGTAGTTGATGAGAATCCTGATGGGAAAGAACTGATGCTTCAGGAGTTGTTCATGGTTTACTGAAGTGCTGTTATTGCATAGTCATGGTGGGAAATACTGACTTAAAGCAGGCACGAAAACTGAAAATACTTTGCAGTAAGAACAGTTTCTAATGATTGGAACCTACTGGTTTGTTTATTTGTTGTTTTACTTAGTGATCAGAGTGTCTTTACCCATTCTGTTCTGGTAAAAATAAATGTCTTCCTTCCAAACAGTTGGGTTTAGCGGCTTAAATTCTTTGCTTTCACCTGTTCTTTGCACAGAAGTTTTAAGTAAATTGCAGTTAGTGTAACTTGTAGAAATGGAGCAGCATTTCTTTGACTTTGACTAGGTCTAGTTTATATATTGGTCAAACAATACTAATTAAGTAAGATTAATGTAGCCAAGGAAGATGCTGGATGTGGACAGTTTTTTCTGAAGTCTTAATGTCAAGGCACATTTGCAGATTAGTTCATTTAGATGATCTTGACCTGTCCGTGACTCACAGTAATCTCTTGAATATTCTCTTGGCTTAACAGGAAAGGAATACAACCTTTTCATAGAGAACCAAAGATGAAAGAGGTTTAAAACCAACTGAAATTAACCCTAGACTTTTATTTGATTTAGGTTTAAGAACATACATTAACAGCTAATGTCTCATTATCTTCGTCCACGGGAAGCTTTTTTTTAGAGATTTGTTCATAGCAATATTGACTGCAGTACCTTTGGCTTTTCTGAACTTGAATGTCACAATGTACAGCCATCTCAAGAAAGAAGTTAAATTATAAAAAGTATCATCCACAGAAGTATTTTCTTTCACAAACTCAAGAATTCTCTTTGTAAAACCCCTACACAGTTTGCATTTTACTAATGGTCTAAAATGGTAGGTTTGTATCAGAATGTGCTGGTATTTTACACTTAAGAAACTGGTTTAGAAATCGATCACTTCATGGATATACAGAAGAGCTGAGTTCCCTCTGGTGTGTAGTTTTTATGTATGGCCCACTAAATGTCAGGTTTGTTAAGAGATTTTTGACAAGAAAGTACATTTAATAATTAGTTTTGGTAAACCGGATCTATTGAAAATGTCATTGTTTTGAAAGGATGAGAATAGATATTCCACAAGAATCTAGAAAAACAAACTTCTTCCCAGGTTTACTGCAGCAAGAAGAGAAAAGCATGATTAGAGTGGGTGTGGTTGTCCCTCAGTTGTGTGGCATAGTGAAGGACACTGAAGTCTGAAAGAGAAGGTGTTTGGTGTTTTGGGAGAGACGTTTTATGATACTATAAAAAAGGAAGAGAATTTAGGGGATGCGTATGCAGTATGTTTTATAAAGCTACTGAGGAAACAATAAAAAGTGTCATCCTCAGCATAGACATAGAAAATGTCTTCTTACCAGAGGAAGTTCAGTGCTTCCTGTTTGGATGACTTGTACATTTATATATCTTTCAGAATAGGGACTATCCAGTTGTTCTAGGCAAAAATGTGTTATTAAATTGTCATCCTCTTTGTCCTTAAAGATGTTGACAGTATATACAGTTGGATTCTAAGAGCTGTAGTTTCAAAGTTGAATTAATATTGCATAGCAGCATATGCCTGATGATTAAAATTTTATGCTGCTTGTGTAAATAATGATCAAAGTGCATGTTGAGAAGTCATATTTTGTGCCTGTGATGTAGCTGCCTACATATTAAATTTGATAATCTGAATTGGGTGATTTGATGTTAATTCAGAAAACTTTTGCTAGACTTGAATAATTGACTATTTGTAGCATTTGAACATCGACACTTCGAGTAGATGACATGCCCTGCCTTTTAGCATGTTGTGAAGCTGCCTGTGACATTCCTCTACCACTCTTTTGGATTTAGAAGTACCGCAGTAGTTTATTCATCCAAATTTGTATGCCACTGCAAAGCAAACCCAGTAATTCTTGGGTGTTCAGCTACCTTGTGAGGCAGGTTGTGGGCAGACGTCTGTAAAGGCTTTCATTGACATGTGAAAAAACACGTTGGCAAGCTTTATTTTTTATGAGAGATGTAGAAAGAGGTAGATTCAGCACACAACAGAAAAATGTGTTTGCATTGCCATTACTATGTGTGAGAAGGGAAGATAAAAGTAGTAATAGTCTGAAGTGACTGTTTTGTGTACACTTTTAAAATGCCTATTCCCTAATCCTATATTTTTTGTGAAGCTCTTTCATAATAACTTTTAAATTTGTTTATTTGCAATTGCCTTCTAAGAATGAAGTAATGAAGTCAATGGATAGCAGAGTGTTTGCGGTATGGTTTATGCATTTGATGCAATATCTGTTGGATATAAAATCCAGGAAGTGGATTTTTTTGGTTTTTTTTACTACGTAAAATTGGGATTTGCATTTCTTTGTTGTTGAAAAGTAAAGATAGGCTATTTTTTGTTTGTGGATGTACTGCCTTTTCAATGGTCCAATTATGTCCATTAGGAACATGAATTCCTACTTTCAGGTCATTCTTGGTGAGAGATATTTGCTGAGATGTTTTGAATGGAAAAATTGGGAATAGTTGAAAACAGAAATCTGGACATGAAGAGCGCTTCCAGCAAAACAAACTTTTAAATATATTCACACACATAGTTAGGTTAGGTGTTTGGAAGGAAGGAGAGGATTAGTAGTTTTGAAGCTGGACATTTTGTTAAGTCCATTTTTCAATCCAAGCTAAGTTGTTTCCCACAGGGACTTTCTTGATTTGAAAGAAGAAAACAACTAATAGACCAGGGTCTGTTGAAAAAAGCTGAGGATTGATATTCAGGCTGTGTGCTTGCATTTAGATTCTCTGATGTTAATCTTTCTCTGGTTCAGTTGTTTTTCTGTCATCATAATTACAAATGTTTCTTCATCATAACTGCAGTTAAACATATTTGTAACATAAGCACCTCATTTGCTCAATATGCGAGGAATCATATATTCCATGCTTTATTCCTCCCTGAAACTGGGATATTCAGACCTTGCAGTTCTTGAACTTGTTTATATTTCAGTCTATTTTGAAGATGATGACAGAAAAACAGGAAGGATTCAGTAATATGAATAAAGTTTATGTGTAGAGGAAGGTTGATATGACTCTTGTTGTCTTTTCTAAGAAAAGAAGCCTAATATCTGAAAGGCTATTAGACTTTTTCCTTAAGAAGTCACTTGGGAATGGAGTTCATCTGACCAGCTGCAGACCTTTGCATTTGAGCTCAATATTTTAACTGTCTCAAGGTGAGATTGAACTACATCCAAAATGCCTATTTTTCATACCTCCCCTGGGAAAATGGTAATTATTTAGAACTACCACAACCTTAGTGTTGCTTAATATCAACTTAAGTAGTTAGGTAGTCAAGGCATCCCGCTGGAAATACCTGCCACTAGTTAACCTTTAATTCTTTTTTTTAGTGTTTTTTTTGGTTGGTTGGTTGGATTTTTTTTAGTTTTTCAGATATACCTTAATTGATAGTCTAATGTTATACAAAAAGTTACAAGTGTTACTTTCAAATTTGAAAGCTTTAAAAAATTTAGCGGAACAAACTGTAAAGTAGTATGTAAATACCTGTGTTGTTCAAAGTGCACAAACATTGTGTTCCACTGGGAGTTGAATTCACTTCAGAGTCTTTATTTATGAACATAACGTATTTGATTTGCATCTTCAGGCTTCCATGCTTTCAGTCTTATGCAGACAGAGAAACTGTATGTCACAGCTATGCTTCTTCAGAAAGGTAGGTGGTGGTGCTGGTATCTATGATTAGTTTAGACTTTATTCACAATCCCTTCCTC
The DNA here is from genome assembly GCF_003984885.1 of Neopelma chrysocephalum. NCBI lineage: Eukaryota > Metazoa > Chordata > Aves > Passeriformes > Pipridae > Neopelma > Neopelma chrysocephalum. Next base: position 39,595,901 of record NW_020897694.1, on the reverse strand, counting down.
CAAAACCTCAATAAGAATGCATTATTTAAATAATTAGCTATAACATTTAGATTTTGCAAGTGTCTTTGTACAGAGTATAAAATTCTGGAGGTCTAACCCAGAAGAATGAGAGAACCTGTGAACTTGATTTTCATAATGTTCTAAATAAGAAGCGGTGAAACCAGTCCTCAGATAAACCGAAAAGTGTTTTACTATGAGTAATGGATGCAGTAATGTTGAAAGGATTGGCTTAAGATGTGGTGTACTATTTCCCCCTCCTCCCCAGACCTCCTAAAACCAAAGACTGTTTGGGTCATTATGTTTCTGATCTGCCAAATGCAGAAGAGGAAATTTTGTTTTAGTTTTGTCTTCGTGATTTCCAGAACAACTCAGTCCAGGGGGAGGGGGCATTTCATAGGATCATAGAATGGTTTGGGTTGAAAGGGTCCTCAAAGACCATCTAGTTCCAACCCCCCTGCCATGGGCAGGGACACCTCCCACTAGACCAGGTTGCTCAGAGCCCCATCTAACCTGGCCTTTAACGCTTCCAGGGATGGGGCATCCACAACCACCCTCACAGTAAATTTAAAATATTCACTTAGTTTCTTCTCTTCCTTCCACACGTAATTTGATAACTTAGTAAATCCAGTGTCTTCAAAGTTAATATTTTACTAATTTCAAGACAAAATTGCTTTTACCTGGTAAAGTAACCTAGGTTGAGTCTAAAGACATCCACATGAAGAAATGAAGGTGTGATTGTAGCATGTTAGCTCAGTCTAGCACTTGCTCTAGCAGCTGTATTGCTCCCAAAGGCAGCATGTTTGCTAGCAGAACTGACACTGGGTGCAAAAGTGTGTATAGTGTGAGACTGCTGGCACTTGAAAAACCTGTGCTGTAGCTTTATTGTCTAAACTTGAAGATTCTGTGAATTCGTGTATCTATATGAAAACCGTGCCCCCATGTCATGTGGTAGATAGAATTTAGAATTTCGGGATTACCCAATTTACTTCACAGCTGGTTAAAAACTCCTCAAAAAACAAATCAAAAAACAAAGGGGTTATTGTTCTGAGTTTATTTGGTTGCTGTGTAGTGCTCAAATAAGATAGAATAGGAAGAGTGCTCTGACCTTGATAACTTACAAACATTGTCTGCATGTGCAATTTCAAGATGATTCTTCTCTCTCTTTAGATGATATTTTGAATACAAATAAGAAACTTTAGGACTGTGAAATTGACCAGTCATCATAAATTTAAATATAGAAGAGAGCTGTTAAAGCTTACTGTTGCTCTAAATAATTAACTTTTTAAATGCCCTTTTTAGTAAGTCTTTCCATTTATAAACTTTTTAAATAGAAACAGTAGAAGGTAAGACAAAACCTGATACATAAGTATGGATGTGTATTAAAGATATAAAATTAAATATTTTATATACATACCTATTTATTTTACATCAGAGTGGAAGGCATGAGATACCTGGCAAAGGACAGTAACTGATGTTAGCTGAGAAGGGCTCACTAGTCAGTAGTCGTGAAGTGTTAGAAGAGATGAATGGTGTAACAGAAACAAAGAGCTTGAACATTGTCCATGTTTTGATCTGTTCATAAGCCCTATATCCTAGAAGATAATGGGCAGGTGCTTTTGAGTTTCTGGTAACCATTAGCACATTACGATCCACCAATTCTGCCTCTCTGGAATCCTGTGACTTAGAAAAATTTGTGGTAAATATTTTGGTGGAAGAACTTGTGTCATTAAGCAGTTTTGCTTTTCAAAGGCAGTGTGCACTTTGGTGTATGAGGTACATCTGTGGACAAGCTCCCTTCATTTTTCATTGAAAAGCTGAACACTTTCTGCCAGCACTGGGTGATAGCAGGGTAGTATAGACCTCACACCTCTAGTAGTTTGTTTGTATGAATGAATTACCAGCGTCTTTTAATTTGACATGATATGCTTTGCCACAAAAAAGTATCTCAATTTCAAGTACCTGTTGTTTGGACAAAAAAACATTATCTTGTGTACTAAAAGGAAAGGGAGGCATAGATTTAAAAGTAAAGAAGTGGTTTAATTACTTGCTGATTTGTTCTATTGCCAGATATTTATTCAATGATCTGAACTAATTTACACCTCCTGTATAATTTCAAATATAAATATGCGTGTATGCAGTATATTTGCTTCTGAGAGAGAGGATTCAGGAAAAACCAAGCAGTCTTGAGGTTTTGACTGATGCATGTTGGAAAGTAACCCTGTCTTTTTGATGTTGAACTACTTAGGAAATTGTTTTTATTCTATATTAATATAACTGCCGTATTTAAATTTTGACATTACACAAAGAGAGTGCTATATATTTTGAAGATACTGTTATCGTCTTTAATTTTCATATAGGAATAATAATTTTTTTAGTTATGTTAATGCTCCAGATTAATTGCTTTCTCAAGTTACTTAAGTACTTTAAGACTGAAGTTTTACAATGCAGAAGTTTTGGGGGATTTTTCTGGCAATTTCAGTGTTTCATTAGTAAGCAACTTAAAGGAGAAACTTATGCATGTTGGAGTCAGGAAGGTATAACTCAAGACTTTAGAACATTAGATGCCTAAAGTGCTGTATTTACTTTGAAATGTAAATTGCCCAGGAGCAGTTAGCATAAATAATTTTACTCTGAGTTGTTTACATAAATAAAAAAATAGAAATATAAGATGCTTGCTTCTGTTCAGGTTTGTTTATGAATTTTTATGTGGGAAGCTGTAGAAATTAAGATTTCAGATGAATATTAATTGTTTAAATGATTTTCTAGATTGTTGGTTTTCCATATTGAATAAAGCAACGTGCTGGAAACTTGCTTGTTTTTGGACTTCAGTCTACAGGAAGCCTATGAGGCAAAGAGGCATAAGTTCTACCTTGAACTGCAAAGAAAAGAGGAGGAGATTAAAAAACGATTTGTGCAGAGAGTGAAGGAGAAAGCAGCAATGTTGAAAGAGGCAGAGCAAAAGGTAAGCATGCCTGTCTGTCTTGTTTGCTGAGCTTCGGAACAGTTAAGTTCTTAACAATATCACTGGTTGATGTTTATAATTTCCTAATATTTTGAGGACAGTAATGCTTTAAATCAAAAGCAGATTGATTACATAGATTGATTGGTTTAGCAGATTGATTAGACACAAGCAAACAAGAGAATGTGTCTTAGGAGGAGCAGCTGAGAGATTGTTTAGCCTGAAGTAAAGGAGGCTCAGGGGAGACTTTATTGCTCTTTACAACTACCTGAAAAGAGGTTATAGTGAAATGGGGATTGGTCTCTTCTGCCAAGTGACAAGATGAGAGGAATTGGCCTCAGGTTGCATCAGGGGAGGTTTAGATTGGATATTAGGAAAAATGTCTTCACCGAAGGGGTGGTCAAGCACTGGAACAGGCTGCCCAGGGCAGTGGTGGAGTCACCATCCCTGGAGGCATTTAAAAGACCTGTAAGTGTGGCACTTGGGGCATGGTTTAGTGGTGGACTTGGCAGTACTGGGTTAATGGTTGGACTTGATTTTAAGGGTCATTTTCAACATAAATGATTATATCATTCTATAAATGGCAATCATTTTTTGGAAGGAGGAAGCTTACAGTCTAATGGCTTTGGTGGATAGCAGGACCAAGTCTATAGAGTAAGAGTTGATATGGTGAAGTAAAAGAGTGATGAATATAATAATTGTGTTTCTTTGTCTTCTCTAGCAGTGTGCTGAGAAACATTGGTAAGCTATAGCAGCACATTAGGTACTTTTCATGCTTAGATCGCTCTGTAAAAACAAAGATTTTAGGAAAAAATGCCATGCGTTGTTTTTTCAGAGAGTGGGCTATGTATGTTTATGACTTCCAGATTCAGTTATTAAATCTAAGGTCAACCTTCATGTTGAGAGGTTTGAAAGTGGCGTTTTTGTTGGTTTGGTTTGGTTCTGGTTTTAAAATCTCATCTGTTCCCAGCTACGTTAAGGCTACTGGGAGATGTGGAATATTTCTTGAATATGTTGTTGAAGATTTAGTCCTGTCAAGCTGGACTAGCAAAACAGAATCTTCTCATCTATTTTCTGCCAGACTCTATCATGGTCATGTGTATTTATATTCAAATACTGGTTTAACTGAAATTGGAAACCTGTGCATTTTTATTAATGTTCTTTTCTGTACATCAGTTTCCCAACAAAGCTGTGGCAGTTTTTTTGAGGTGTTCAGGTGCATATTTTAAATAAGGAGGCTTAATATTTGTTTTCTAAATCTGTTGAGATCCCCATGCTACTTGTGGAGAAAAAAAAATCAGATTCAGTCCTTCTCAGTATGAGGCTATCCAATTGGAAGAATACTTGACCATGTTCAAAGTAGGTTCAGCAAGGTCTTACACAGTATCTGTGATACTCTTTGATATTTTCCTTCTATGATTTATATGAGGTGGTTTGTGAACTCTGAATATTGCAATTGAATTATGGATATTAGTTTTCCAAGTTCCTGATGTGGGAAAGTGATCATGCAGTCACTCCTAAAGAACATTCGTCATATGCTCTTGCTTCTCATTTGCCAGGAAGGGTGTGGGTGTACCTGGAAATTAAAGAAAACCCGGAATTTCTGTTGTACTTAAGATTGCTTTCACATCCTTCATTAGAGAAAACTTGTAGGTGCTCCTATAAAATTTGAGAGCTCTGCTGGGTAGAACAGGCATACTTTTGTGTTTATAGTCTTAGTTATTTCTTCTTCTTCTTTGCAAAAGATGGAAATAAATCTCTCTGATTTCTGTACCAGTGTAGCTGCACTCAGAGTTACACCAATACAAATTAATATAGAAGCAGGATTCTAGGAAAATTAGTGTGTGAGAAGATGGGAGATGAGGAAGAATGGAGTGAAGTGCTCTTTGGTCATTGTGCATAACTTCACAGTAGGTTTAAACTGGTTAAAATATGTCTTCAGATTTAAAAGCATTAATATGTCAAAAGAACAATCAAAGAACAATTACTGCAGAATAGTTAACTTCTTACATCCACCAATAACTCCTCAACCAGACTTAACTCTGTGCGTGTACATATTAATATTTAAATGTGATTAATACACATATTAAAATCATGTATATATATGAAAATGCATATCTATGTAACTAAAGTGTGTATGATTCCTTACCCATTTGATTTTAGGGAAGTATATTCTACCTGACAGATCCTGATTTAATCTGTCTGTTGGTAATTGTTTCATCTCTAAAGGCCTCCTTATTTTTGATATAACAAAATGTAAAATGTAGTAGGAAATCTAGTATTCAGTGCCTTCCATGTTTTCCACTTGTACTTAGTGTATTAGCCCAGCTTCATGAGAACAGTATGATAGGAATGATTGTTTTTATGATTTGCTGTTTTTTTCAGTCGTAACAGTTTGGGGAAATAACTGCAATTTCTTATGACTATTAACACCAGTTGAGGTAGGTTTTGCTGCTAATTTACAGAGGGGTTTTATATTGTGATATCACCACCTTGTGTTACTAGCTGGAAGCGTTATTTGTGCTTTCTTGAAATAGGTGCAGACTAAGTTTGAATGTCTTATGCTAATGCATCAAGAAGAGGAACTGAAATTAGACGAAAAGAAAAAAGTTCTAGAAGATGAAATAGCTGAGTTTATTGAGAAGAAAGCTACGGCTGAATTGCTTCAATCACAAGCACCCATCTCTACCCCTATTGTTAATTTGAAGAGACAAGGACTGCAGAAAGTGAGTGCTGATGCTAGTCATCAGAGGCAGCAATAAAAAAATTCTTCACATTCACTTTTATAACTCAAATTTCAGTAATCTTTTAGAAAAGACAGAAACATGAACCTATTCTGTTGTGTGATAAGAAGACAGAAGTGTGTAAAATATCATCATGCTTGGCTTTACTTTTAGAGTAACTGCTGTATGTTCTATGAACATTTTTTTCTTTTTTTCCATGAAAGAACCAAGATTTTCAACTTGAACTCCAATGCTTTGATGTCAGAGATGAAGGAACTATGAACGTTCAAGAACAGAGCAAGAGGGAAAGTGAGGAGGAGGAGTTAGAGAGAGAAATTCACCCAGGGAATTCCAGAAATAGTATTTGATTGCAGCACTCAACACTTTGAATGTAGGGTATGTTAGTAGTTTTATAAAGTGGTCTGACTGCTGTTGTCCCATAATATTAGATGTGTCTTCCTAATGCAGATTTTTTAGAGAAGAGATTGATAAAATTGGCTGTGAAAATACAAGGAGTGCAGAATATGACACGATAAAGATTTCACTTCCTTCTCTTCCACCTGCTTGTTTTTTTCTCCACTCCCAAAAGAAAACCTTGAATAGATTGTGGAATTTCGGAAATATATTCAAAAGTAGGCTCCAGAATAACATGCCCAACTTCTTCATATATAAAAATAGAATTAAATGCTCATATAATAAATTAAACTGATTTAAATGGTTTTTTTCTTCCAAACCCAGAAGTCAATTAATTTATTAATTTCTTTTCCTGATAGGTTACAAATTTACTGCAGATAACATTTTGTTAATTAGTAACTTACTGCAGTTGAAAGCAGATTTTTTTGCTTCTGAATTTATTAATAACTGCTAGATTATGAAGAACTTTCGAAGCTAGATTGGTGCACATATTTCCACAAATATGTGACATTTTTGTGGTCTATGATAGGAACCTGCTTATGTTTTTGCCAAAATTTATTGCATTTCATCTACTGTTACTGAATTCATTTTCCAAGACTCCTTTTTTTCTGGATTTACATATGAAAGTGGAATTCTTGGTAACAGAGGTCATTATCTGCACTACTATGAGTAACTCTCAACTTCAGAAAATTTTTTATTTGTTTTCTCTGGTTTAGTTTTATTTCTTCAGAGTAAGTTAAGTTTATGTGCTCGCTCTAGTTTTTTAGTTCCAGCTTTCCATAGTACTGATGACAGAAGACACAGTATTGATAATTTCTCTTGAGGAAGCAGTGATTCATGGTGCGCTTTTGAAGGTATAGCAGTTTCAGTTTCTTACTAAAGGAAGATATCTCTTGTTGCTGCATGCTGCAAAACAAGAATTTTTATGCATGATCTGTACACATACAACGAGGTGATTACTGTCATCACCATTGCAGACTTGCTGTTGCGAGTCTGCCTTGATATGTGTTTGCCTTATGTACGTGTGGCCAGCTTGCTTTCATTTAAAATGCATTATGCCACAGACAGCTCCATTTGGCCTATGAATGATGTAATACAAAAGTATTCAGTGAATATATCCACCACAACCTTTCTAAAGAGTTTTTTTCAAATGGTAGGGTTTAGTAGTCTACTAAGTATTATTTAATACAACTGTTGACACACTTGAACCATTTACTGATTTTTCTGACAGATTTTTGTTTATAGGCTTTTATGTACATGCAGTGTTCTAGATTTCAGGTACGGTCTTTCTAATGAAAATTTATTGGAATATTTTTGCAGTGCTGTACTTTACTGATGATAGTTTATCTGACATTAATTTAATATGGAAAGTACCTGTAACTTTTTGATGCTTATTGGTGTTCAGTTACAGCTGAAGTTTTACAAAAACTATTAACTATGAGAGCTGCAGGTTAAAACAAGTTTTAAATGCTTTGTATGTTTTCAGTAGCCATGATAACTAATGGGAAACTATGAGGTACAGTTCTCTGAAGTTCTTTTGTGCAACTGTTTAACAGTGAAATGCTAACCTGACAAAAATAAAATAGGTTGGTTTTGCTTAAGAGTTACTCTTGTTCTGCTTTCTGTCCCTCATGTGTTAATAAAAAGGAATAAGATTTCATATTTATCTGGAAAAAAAAGTGTTTAACATCTGTTTTAAATATCTTAAATCATTTATTGACTGGAAAAAATATGCGACTTGTGTTACTGTACCAGAGAGGCAATGTGACTTCTGATGTACTTGTCATATACCACGGTACTTATCACAGAGTCATAGAATATTTCAAGTTGGAAGGAAGCCATAGGGAGTTGGAAGGGACCCAATAAGGTTCATCGACTCCAGCTCTCTGCTCCTTGCAGGACTACCATTGACTGGACCATTTGCATCTATTTGATTAGAAGCAAGGGATATGTCCTCCTTAAAGTAGATAACAGCCAAATGAAAAGAAAAAATATTCTTTTAGGTGATTAGAAGTGTTATCAAGTGATCTTGAACAGAATGTAATAATAATTTAGTGATATGTATTGTCAGCACTCAGTTATCCCTGTGTGAGTTATCACTGCCGCTGATGTTAGTTAGCTCAAGCACAGCTCTACATTAGCGTTAAAAAACTGCATCCAATGACAGATTTAGCTTTCTCTAGTCTGACAATTTTGTTGAGGGCAAAGACTGAGATAGTTAAGTACTGTTTGACCTAGATATCTCCCTGCCTGGCCAGCACTAGAGGATGTGCTGTGCTTTGACAGCTGGGAACTACGAATAGTACTGTATCGTACCACATGTCTTGGTCAGATGGGTTTTGTTCAGTTGCATGTGCGGGCCCTGCAGGACTTAGCAGCAAACGAAACTGGTGCAGGCACGTGTGCAGGTCTTTGGAACAGATGACAATTAAAGGGAGTTTGTTCAGTTGTAGCATGAAAATGATGTAGCACAAAATGAGAGAACTGGTGGGTTTCTCTTTTTTTTTTCCCCCCCGATACTCATTTAAACAGTGGAGAGTCATATGTTAAGTGTGGGAAATTCCATAGTTGTTTTGTTTTAAGTTTGCTTAAAGGTGAGATACCAGGTAAGCACACACGTGCACATTACAGCCTGACAGTCAAATGCAGTTTGAAGAGTTATAAAGGAGCAACTAAACATGTCGTCTGAAAGGGCAGAATTAGTAATGGTGGTAAATTAAAATGTATATGGCTCCTTGTAGTTTATCTTAGCTATGTGCTTTTTAATTGAACACTTCAGAGAGGTTTATCCTGCAGGTGAAATGGTTTCAGGACCATTAATTAAGGTTTCTTTATTGTTATGGTACCTTCTCCATGTGGCTATTGCAAAATTGTTTACGGCCTCTACAAACCTGAAAGCTTTATTTTTATAGATCCTTTCCGTAGGTTATTTTCTGTATATATTTTGTATAATATTCTTAACCATATCTTTAAAGTTACTATGCCAGTAACAAGACACAGCCAGGATTCATAAGTAGTTTTATCTTAATCTGGCTGACAGGTCAGGCTCAAAGAGTTATAGTAAATGGGATTACATCAAGCTGGCAGCCAGTCACCCCCAGGCTCCGTTTTAGGGTCAGTGCTCTTTAATGTTTATTATAAATGATCCAGATGCAGGAATTGAATGTACATCAAGGAGTTTGCCAATGATACTAAATTAGGGGGAAGTTGTAGCATCCCTCTGGGATAGAGAGGCCTTACAGAGAGGTCAGGATAGGCTAGAGAGCTGGGCAATCCCAAACCAATTGAAATCTAACAAGAGCAGGTGCCAGAGGTTCAGGGGAAGTTCAGACTGGACTTTAGAAAAAGACTTTTCACTGGGAGGGTAGTGGATCACTGAAAACCCTGAGACAGTGGTTACAGCATCAAGTCTGTCAGAGTTCAAGGGATATCTGGAATATGCTCGTAGTCAAATGGTTTAGTTTTAAGTAGTCCTGCGAGGAGCAGAGAGTTGTGCTTGATCCTTATGGGGTCCTTTCAATTCGAGATATTCTGTGATTCAATGATTTTAACTTATGGTGACACAAGCCTCTTTCATAACAGCAACAACATAATATTTTATAGAAATGAAAATACTCAAAAGAAAAATGAGTAATTTTCCAAGACCTTTGTGAAGGCTTGTGTAATTCACATTCAGCATATCACTGTGGAAAGTAATTTAGTGTAATTCATGGACAGGTAAAATACCTAAATGGATTTTTATGAGGTACTGGGGTGTCTACTGCTCCATGTTTTCTTTAATAAATGTGTTTTTTAAAATCCAGACCCCAGCATCAAGGCAGCAAAACACTGATAGCTAAGTATAGACACTTGCAGCATTTTAAACCAGAAAAAAAAAGTCTTCAACAGGATTTTCACTAGGGTGCGCTTGAAGAACATGGCTTTCACTTTGGGGAAGGGACTGTGGCACTGAGCAACTGTGTCACTGGCTCTGAAGAGCCCCCTCTAGTTGAACTTGCTTTTATCATGGGGTTTGGAGTAGGTGGGCTCCAGAGGTCTCTTCCAACCTCAACTGTTCTGTGATTTGGAAGTGCATTTATCATTAGCAATTCTTTTTCCAAATATTAAGAGAATATTAATTTCTGTAGAAACAAAGCTGTAAAGCATGGAAAGCAGTAAAGTAAGTGCAGTGAGAGCATCTGCGCTGACGTGTTTGATTACCTGCTAGGGCATTAAAATGCTGGAATCAGTCTTCATAATTTGAAAAATTCTGAGTACAGTTGCTCCTCTGAGCAATTGCTCTGATTCTAAGCCAAAATATTTTTAAGTTACTTCCTAGAAATCTGTGTGAAAATGCCCTATTTTTCTTGTTGGGAAGTACTAGTGAGATACGTCACGATGTTTTCTGGTTTATCATCCTGCGAGTCTTAGGCTTTCTGAAAAAGAGTATTATGGAGCTGCACAAATGTCTTTTGGTATCAGGTCTCTAAGCATCTCTTTATTTTGGGGTACTTGTACTTGCCATCACTAAGTAATAATCTCTCTTGACACTTTTATATATTACAGTTTCTTAGTGTAATTTGCATAAACAAGGAACCCACCAAACTAATGGTTTCAGAATTAAATTCTGTCTTACGACAGAAATTTGCCTTTCTCTGATTTTGATATCCAAGTGTGAAGGATTTTGATATCTTCCTATTCATATCTACAAACCTATACATTTTTTATAACTGTACTTAGAGATGCGTCTCACTCCTGCTGGTGTGTATGTAGATATATAGATCATTCACAAGTGCCACAGTTCGCTAAGAGTGGTCCCCAGGCTATGTGATAGGTTCAAGAGACTATTTTAGTGCTTAACACTTGGTCTGGGTGCCTGGCTGCAGTTTCTGCATTCCCTTGTTCTGGGAGGAGGAAATCTTTGCTCCCCCACTAGTCTGCTTACATTTGGAGGGGCAGATCCTCCCCAGTGAGAAGAGACTGCGAGACAGAGCTCTCTGCACCCCTAAGATTTTACCTGTTACCCTCACAGAGTGGAAATCTGGAGCTACTCCTTCCTCCTCAGGAAGATGTTAACTCCTTTCCCCAAAGTTTGGAACAGGCAGACTGGTAGTCATCACCCCTTTGGAGAGAAGAGAAAATAATTAGCATGTTTAGAAAGAGGATAAGAAGGTGCTGGTGTTTGCATAGCTGTTTTTAATGGCTTCTGCTTATGGCTGTTTTGCTGAGATGGGGTTTATTTGGTAAGTCTGCAGAAAGCCAGAGATGGAATTCCATTCCCTGCACGCTGGCAGTGTGAAGACACTTGGTCCTTTTAGCCTTCTGGGAACACAGCAATCCCAGTGCATTTTGGTACATCCAGCTGACAAGGTGTGCGAGCATCCAGAGAGATGAGACGCACAGAACTCTGTTGCAGCCTTTCCTCAAATGTTTGTTAGCCTTCTGTCACTTCACGGGGTGTGACGGCACTCATTTGACTTGCAGGCTCCGTGAAAGTCCATACTAGCTGCCATCTAGAAACACATCAGGCAGTACTGATGGACTGTGCAGAGGAATACAAAATACCAGTGCTGTTTTATGACTGTGTTCACAGTAGATGAATGAATCCAAGCTTTGCCCCAAGGTCAAATCAATATATACCTCTAATAATTTAAAATTTACAAATGCACAATGCCAATATTTAAGAAATAATTCCACTGTCTGTTGTGATGGCATTTGAGACTGGTGTGTGTGTTTTGTCTCCAAAGTTACAGAAAGTTCTTTTTGCCTACATTAGTTTCGCAAGGGAAAAAAAAAATCTTAGGCAAGTTGAGTATCTTCTGACTGCTTCTCAATCTTCCATGTATTTGTTCTCATGAAATGCATTAAGAAGTTGAAAGATACTGCATTGGAAAATGAGACCCACAGTGGGTAGGGCTCAGATTTTTAAGGGTATTTAGATTTTTTCTTTTTTTACTTGCAGTCACGCAGGGAAATTGAGCTGTGGAAATAAATCTGTTATAGTTTTTAATATGTAGTTACAATCCCACAGCAAATCTGTGGACTAGGTACTTGTGCTGATGTCCTTTGCTGGTACTAAGCACAGGTCTGCACTCCCCAGACTTGTACATAGTTCTCGATCCTGCTGTTGTTTATACTGATAAATAAAACAGATGAGCTTTTGGGGAGAGTAATCTACATAAGGAGGAGTATGCATTCTGAATTCTGACTACTTTGGGTTAGGTTTGCATGAGACTTTTGTTTCCCTACAGAATGTATATGCCTTATCTGTTGCATCTAGATTCCCCAGTCACTTAGATTTTAGAGAGGAATTCATGTACATTGTTAATGTCTCCAAAACCATACTGGGTTTCCTGAAGGAATATGGTCTGTGGTGTGGACCTGAAGTGTCTGCGAGTGTGTACTTCTCAGAGGAGAGGCTTCCCTGATACATAATTTATCTTGTCAGTCCATCTTGCTGACATTTTCCAGTTTTATTTAGGTGGTTAAGTATGCATTGATCCAGAAAGAAAAAAAAAATTGCAATTTTAAGTTCATGTCAGATTTTGCTCATTGCTCCAGTTTGGGTGCAGTTTTTACTAAATGAAGCTATTTCAACAGGAGATAAGGAAGACCTACCTCAAAAATTCCTTAGCCTGGAATTTTCATCCAAGTTCATTGTCTAAAAGGTGAGAAAGCTCATTTCAAATCCCTCCTTCAAGTCAGGAAGAGCAAGGGGCTGGGTTTAAAACTCTTCACACTCTAAAATTATTTGTGAATATATTTCCTGGAGTTTCTCACAAGGCAGGACTTTCTCAGGTTCCTGAGTAATGATGATTTTGGGAGGGCAGGTGTTTACATGTGACTGCTGGGAGGCTCTGGAATCATCAGAGGGAAAAAAAAAAATCTACTTCTAACGAACTCCATCTCACGCTTCCCTTTCCAGAAAGGGCAGCACTCTGGCCTGGGAGCTGGTGCTTGCCAGAAAGCCCTTTGTAGCCTCCTGCCTTCATCTGACCTCAGGCTCATGCCCGACCTCACTGGTCCAGCTTTGGCAGAGGCTGAGCCAGTTTCTAACCAAATGAACAGTATCTGGGCACAAACTGCTTCCACTTGAGCATGCAAAGACTTGATTCGTATTTGGGTGGCCGAAGAGAAGGAGACCAACAAGCCATCTAACCGTCAGCATCCTGTGACAGTGCCACTGCTGGCAGGCAGGGCAGGGAAGAAAGGCTCAAAACTCATTCACCTCTCATAAATCTCTGCTAGCCTGGATTCTTTACCTGGAAAAAACTTTAAAATAAACTTGAGATGTATGAAGACTCTGGGAATCTGCAGTTCAGTGAGCTGAATTTTAAAGATTACAGAAACACTGATGTTCTGTTTCAGTAGTTTTTGAAAAATATAGGAATCCTAATGAAAAGACTACACAGTGTTAATTTTGACATCCAAGGAAGTACTATCCTAATATTCTGGTGAGGCTGGAAACAGTTCAGTTTATGAATCCAGTCATTGAAAATATGATCACAGAGGCTAAAGATCACAATAAGCTGAGGGCAGTGCTGGTGATATTCCTGGTAAGTGAAATGTAATTATGGTAAGTGGAACAGCAGATTTCCTTAGTAAGGGCTTGCATGTCAGTCATATGTTTTGAATGTGTCTTACTTTGCCTGTGAGGTCAGGAGTGATCCTTGAGAGTTTTACTGGATAATATAATGGTGTTTGTATATTGGCAGAGCTTATTGGATCAATAAGTAAAGATACTGCATTGCAAGCTGTGAATTAGGGATTGCTGCAAACAGTTGGCTGATGTTGCTGTCACTTTGGGTAGACAAGTAAAGGAATTACAGCCTAATATGCACGTTGCTAAAAGCCATGTTTGGAAATTTGGCTGGATAGGATGTGTAAAAAAACCCATTCAATCCTGATGTGCTTCTAAAAAATTATTTACAGCTTTAAATTTTTTATAAGGTGCAATAATACTAATATAATATCTCAGAACATAATACCTGAAGCAATAAATTCCCTTGCCCTCTAGCAGAAAGATAAAAACCCCATGCAGAAGTTTTTGGACCCTACCTTGCACAGCCTCAGAGGCTGAAGGTGCATCGGTGAGTTTGACTCCATGGGAAAAAGAAAATATTTCCTGTTTGATGTGAAATGAAGTTGAAATGTACTAAAAATGTCAAGGAGCCCATCCAAAACTCTGCAGAGGAATTTACAGATATGTATACTTTCAAATAAATTAATTTTACTCTGGCCAGCATTCACTCAAGACTACAAGACAGACTACAGAATTATCCCTAATGTTGTAACTATGCCAAATGTAAGAGAAACAGGGATCAAGGTGTCCTCTGGATGCGTATTTCTGGTGTCATCCTTAATTTGCTCACCTTCAGTAGCTGGAACCCAGTTAATGACCTACTGAAAGGATTCTTCACATAAAATGTTTGCATGTAGATGCTCAGAAAAAGAAATAGACATGAGACCCAGGACATCTGTTTTTTTGAAATACCAGATCTGTTTGCAGGAAAGACTTTTTAAAGATTATTACAATTATCTTGAAAATGTAATTTCTTGGAAACTAGGAAGGAAAGGTGTATTGTGGTTGCTGTCAGTCTGTGTTTGTCTGGATCTTCTATGTGGTACATTTTTTGTTTATTTCTCCTCTCTATTTTAAAGCCTGTTTTAATCTATTTTATGGAGACTGCCAGTGAGGGGTGCTATGTGACCACTCCAGAGAGGTTGCAGCTCCTGAATCTGTGTCCTGCTACCAGCCAAAAATTATGGTTAAGCATAAAAGCAAACCCCCAAGCAAAGGAAAGCTGTGAAAGCCCCACTTTATAAAGCCAAAAATTAAAGGATTGTCAGGATTTTACTCCTCAGAAGCAACCAGGATGGAAAATCCTTGGGCAGTTTGTAGTCCATGAGAATGAAGCAGCAGGAAGGATTCAGCAGCGTGGGATGTGAAAGGCCAGCTGGCAGGGATGAGGTCTTTAGCATGAGCAATGTGGAGGGCAGAGAGAAGAGCACCTGGGGCAGGCATGGCATGATAGTAGTGAAACATCGTGACCTCAAGTTGGGAAGTGTGATACAATATATGTTAATGCTTGGATGTAGAAGAGTCTTGAGATTTTTCTGTCTCATCTTAGTTGTCAAAATACACGAGAGATTGTTGTGATTTAGACCAGCTTGTGTGTTTTCTCACTGCACATTTTATTTTCTTTTAATTCTGGACATCACAGCACATCCTTTTTCGTCTCAGCTGCTTGCTCACTAAATCTTCTGGTGGAGGTTTTTGGTGTTAAAGCTGAAAAGGTGCACTACCTAGGTCCAAAAGAATGCTGTTTGGTAATATACTCAGTGGTTTGCATCCAAAAAACACCCTTCAGAGTAAAAACTGCACAGCTGATATGACTGTCCTGGTGTACTGACACTGGAGCTGGAAGACACGTTGGCCCCATGCAGATGCTCTCTGCTTCCTGATGCAATGCTCTGTTAGCAGTGTCTGAGGATGGGTTTGGAAGTCACTCAAAGTAGAGATTAAAAGTACAGATATAGCCACGTAAAACAATGGAAAACTTCCTAATTAGTAAAAAGAACTTCCTTCTTGGATTTCTGACATGAGTTCTTGCGGGGTTGAAGTTGGTGATGTCTGATCCTTGTAAGGATGGGCAGTAGGACAGGAGTAGTTCTGTTGCAGCAAACAGTAGAGGCAATGGAAGAAAAAACTTCACCAGCTGAGAGTCAGCAGTGATGGGAGGAGTATTTTCTTCTTTCTGTCAAAGGCAAAGGAAGTACTCGAGCCCTGGCTCCTATAGAATCCCAAAGAGAAAGCCTTTTCTTCTCCTTTCTGAACAAAAACCAATAAAATAAAACGTAATTTCATTTCATTCTGCACAAATTGCTCCTCTGGGCACAATGAAACATTTTGTTCTCTGGCATGTGTAGGTCAGTGTGGTCTGAACACTCATCTATCACCTGAGGTTCATCCTTCAAGCTGCCAGAGAGGATTTGTTCTGGGCTCGTGTGTTAATGCCGTGGGCATCCTGATGGTGCTCTGGGATGGTCAGCATCCAAATAACAGTCTTCATAGCTGGGCTGGGCAGCAGTGGATACTCCTTAGACCAGGTGGTCTGACTCCAGCAGGTGGTCTGCAGGATGGCTGAGCCTCAGCCTTGCTTGGTGACTGGAGGAACATCCCCAGAGCCTGATGGAGCAGGTCCATCTTCACTTGAGAAGAGATGAGGACTGTCACTACCTCTTTGCCATTCAGGTAAATGCCCCAATTTCTCAGCTTGTGGTAGCAGGGAAGGGGCTAATTTTCAAAGAATTTCTTACCTTGGGGCTAGTTTTCAAAGAATTTGGAGATGAAACCTGAGCCTTTTTGGCAAAGAGGAAAAATAATCTGTCTCTTAATCTGTTGGTTCCCATTCCAGCACCAGCTTGCTTTTTCTTTCCGTCCCTCTCTGTGATTCCATTTTTAGGTCACGAGGGTCTTATCCACTTGCCTTAGTGTCTGCAGCCTGCCAGGGAGTTGCTGGCAGCAGGGCTGATACAACTGTGCAATTTACCCCAGAGGGATGAAACTCTTCCCTGGTAATGCAGCATGGGGACATGCTGGTTAACTGCAAGCTTTTGGTTCATGTACTGCAAATGGACAGCATGGACAGCAAGTAACATTTGCCATCCTTTTGCAAAAGATTTAAACCTAAGAGTTTTTTGAGCCCTGCTTGGGAGGGTTTGCTCATTATTTATCAAATCACCATTTTTGTGTGCACTGCTGCACAGTCTGTCAGCTCTGCAGGACAGGACTGTGTGCCATGGCACCCAAAGGAAAGCAGCAGGAGTGAGGAAGATCTGCAGTGCTGGTGGCACATTTGTGGGGGCAGCTGGTTGTGATGAAGCAACCTGCAACCCCCTGCACCGGTGCCTGAGCAAGGGGGCAGCCACCGGGCTCCTGTGGCTGTTAGCAAGGCACAGTCTCTTGCCCGGGGACAGGGATGGAGTTCTGCATCCTTCCTTCCCCCCAGACAGTGCTGTCACAGGATTAACTGTGCAGAAACTAAAAACGTATCTTAGTGTCCTTAAAACTGCAGTATGACCCTGTGCTTTTAGTGCTGTGCAATTCCTGCTGAGAAAAGCTCTTCCAGTCTCCTGTTTGCTGTCTCACACATGCATACACTCATTCTTCATCTCTCGCTTGCATACTTGTTTTAGCCCTTGGTTTCTGAGTGCTTCCTTCATGAAATGTCTGTGGGTTTTATTATTTTCCTGGGTATATTAACTTTCACCTTCTCCAGGTTATTCTTCAGTTATTCTTTAAATGTACAGGATTCGTAAACTTTTCAGGCCCTGTTGTATAATTTCTTTGTCCTCACTTGTGACTGTAACACCTCCCAGCTCCATATTGTCTCCAAATGCAGCCTGCTGTTTCTTATAAAGACTAATAAGAAGATATCAGTTTGACATCAGCTCGGGTGTCTGCTAGGACATGTGCTCCTGACCGGAGTGCTCTTGTGCTGCACATCCTGAAGAAATGAGGCAGTAACAAGCCAGCGGGGTGACACCCAAGGGTGTGAGGCTGTGCCTTGTGCCTGTTGATGAGCATGGCACAACTGGCTCAGCTCTGAGCAGTTGGTGGCTATTCAACTGGGCCCATCACTGGTGTGAAAAGCTCGATTAGCCTGATGTACCCATGAGAAGTGTGGGGATCTCTCACCCTTCCTGACCAGCCTGAAACCCTGATGTGTTGGGAAGACAGCTCTACTGGAACTGTTGGTATCAGAGAGAGATTTTAGCCTTTTGCTGGTGCTTAGACATTCTGGACTAGCAGTACGACAGTATATTTGTTTAGTGGAATGGCAGCAACCTGACCAGGGACACACTTCAGGAAGCCTCAGTGTTTAAAATGTGAAAATGGAAGAAGCTGTAGTGGGGAGAGAGAGGGGATGAACTTTGGATTTGAACCTGCCTCTCTGCTCTGGCTGAGGTCACTTGGTCTGGAGTGAGGACACTGAGGGGAGACTTCATCGCAGTCTTCAGCTTCCTTGTGAGGGGAAAAGGAGGGGGCAGACACTGTTCTCTCAGGTGATCAGTGATAGGACTCGAGGGAACAGCATGAAGCTGTGTTAGGTGAGGTTTAGCTTGCATATTAGGAAAAGGTTCTTCACCCATAGGGTGGTTGGGCACTGGAACAGGCTCCCCAGGGAAGTGGTCACAGCACCAAGCCTGACA
The DNA here is from genome assembly GCF_003984885.1 of Neopelma chrysocephalum. Lineage (NCBI taxonomy): Eukaryota > Metazoa > Chordata > Aves > Passeriformes > Pipridae > Neopelma > Neopelma chrysocephalum. The sequence continues at coordinate 39,577,610 of NW_020897694.1, read as the reverse complement.
GAGTTCAAGCAGTGTTTGGACAACACTTTCAAGCACATGGTGTGATTCTTGGGGCTGTCCTGTCAGGGCCAGGAGATGGAGTTGATGATCCTTGTGGGTCCCTTCAAACTCAGGATATTCTATGATTCTATGACCTGCATGTGCCCTGCAATCTCTATCTGTTCATGTTCAGTTCTGAAACAGGGACAGTATTTCCCTGTTGCCAGGAGTGCTGGAAAAATAGCCTTTCTGTGCCTTATACGAGCCACTATCAAAGACTCAAATTTTGTAATTTTGTACGACATGGGATAGATATGGTAATTGCTGTCACAGGATTGGGACTCACTTTAGGCTTGCACAAAAATGGAATAGGTGGTAAGAGGGTGGTGGGCAATTTTACATGGGTGAGTCTGTGCATATTTATCTATTGCTTCAGAGGTAAAGCACATTGTACTGCATGCATAAAATATGTTAATTCCCCAAATGACAGGTTAGAGCAGGAAGAGCACTTAGTGTTTTTCTACCCTTATATTTTCACAAGGACTAGGTAAAAACATTCACAGCCAGGAGCACTTTTGTGCTTGTTCCTGATGGACGTGTAAGTCTGCTTTGTGTCTGTACAGCTTCACAGGTCCCATGGTGTTGGATAAGGGATGGAGTGCAGATATTTAGCTTTGGGGTCACTGGGGATGGAGCACGGAAGTGGGCTGGGGTTGACTGAGAGCTCTTCTGGGAGGGAGAAGAGCTGAGCAGTGAACATCTACATTACAACTCCATTGCCCTGGGTGGATTCTCTTTTGTGGGCCATATTGGTGACCATACCAAGAGAAGGATGGAGACTCCTGCCACTGTGGCCACTGTTTCCACTTGCCCTGCCTGTAATTTTTTTCTCAGCTCTGCGGTTTGTTTCTCTTTTCTTTCCTCTTCCCCCTGCTCTCATAGCTTTGCTGAAGCCTTTGTTGCAAACTGAAGTTCCTGGCTATGGCTGTCTCAAGAATTTTAAGGAATGACTCAGTGCTGCTGGCCACAAGCAGCTTGACCAAAAGCAGCCATAGTTAAAGGAGTTGAAATAACCTCTGAGTCTTGGGGGCTCATGGGCGGCTGTGCAGATTTCTGCATCCAAGCTCTGTTTGTGAAGGGCCCCAGGCCTTCACCTGCACTGAGGTGGGAAGCAGAAGTGCTCCTGGAGCTCCACTACAGCACTGGTTTGGTTCTCTCATTATGCAGGTGAGGAGGACTAAGAACTCTGGGCACAGATGATGATGGCCCTTGTTTGCAGACTGCAGAAGGCAAAGTGCCGGCAGTGGGGCAGTGCGGAGCACACCCCTCTGCCAGCCAGCCCCACAGCCCCACAAAGGTCTGCATCACTGAGTAAGCCCATGGTTATTCTTTTTCTGCTGGTGGATCCTAGTGTGTCCTGCTTCTGCACCATTGGCTTTTCCTTCCTCCCGTTCAGCTTTGCAAAGTGGGCTTATGGTTCTGTGGTAGCCAGTGTCGGCTGTGACAGCCCCATTGCCCTTGGGCCAGAGCTGTGCTCTCGCTGGTCATTCCCAGATGATGGAACAGCCTCTGCCAGCCCCGCAGCCAATCCCCTTCCCTCTGTGTGCCTCTGTTCCTGCTGAGCCCAGAGCAAACCCATGGAGAGGCAAAAGCACAGGGGTGGCCTCAACATTGTCAGAGTGGTGCTGGGGCCAGTCATGGCAGTGGCAGGGGCTGATCTGAGCTCTCATCTCTCTCCCTGGGTTGAAAAGACTTTTATAAACATTTGAGAAAAGGAAAAGAGAAGGAGGAGAAGAAATAAATTTTACACACCTAAAAAAATTTATGTATCTGGAACTAGGTTGCAAAATGTATTCAGTTAAAAATATAAGAAATACTTTAATAAATGCAAGGCAATGTTGTAACAGATTAACTTCTGAAAACCTGAGGTAAAAACCGAGTTATACTTATTAGGGTATGATGGAGATTTAAGTGAGACATTAAAGAGATGTGTTCTAATATGTTGGATTTGCTGTAGTTTTATGAAGTCAGAGGCAGGCACTGTGCCTTCCTTCACTCTACTGCTGCATCATATGAGCACTTGATGCCATAAGCAGCAGGAAAAGAGCAGGCACCAAGAGTGGATTTTTAAATTCATATTATCACAGTTTGGCCCAAGGAAAAGTGATGGCTTAAAGGAGCTAAAATCAAGCCCAAAGCCCATCTAAATAGAAAACAGACAGTTTTTACATCCGCAGATGATTACTGGGATCGCTGTCTAGCACCACAGAAACAGATTAATGTTTAAATTACAGCACTCTGCTCAGTGAGAATGATAGTTTTAGACTTGCTATAAAGGTCTTCCGTGCTGCAGTCCTCTTAAAAACATCATTTTAGGGTCTCCTCGACTCATTTTTGTTTCTGCTGGAGCAGTTAGAAAAGCCTGTGCTGCCACATTGCATCCCATACAGTGACAAAGGGACGCGGTGCAAAAACAAAGAAAAAACTGTAATCTGCGTCAAACCATAATGAAACTAAATTTTGCCTTAACTGCGTTCAGTTCTTCTGCCATTGCTGTCACATGCCAGAGGCTTTTGTTCCTAATTGAAAATGATAGCTCCCTGGGAGCTGGGGAGGCATGTGGCAGCCTTTTATTGCTGTGTGGATTATGTGCCCGCTATATTTCACACACTGCCTGGAGAAATGCGACAGATTTTATTGATATGAGGGACCGTCCCTCATTGTGTTTTTTTCCATCTCTCTTATGCTTGCATTCTCGGTGCAGCTCATTTCCAATTTTATTAACATCTGGGATGTGGTAGGAAGGCTTCAGTACAAAAATTAGCAGAGGCCTCAGGAAGAAAAAATCCCCAATGCTTGGATTACAGAGATGCACACAAGTATACCTCCAGTATTTCAATAAAGGATAATGGAGGGGGGGAGGAATCCCCTGAATTTGTTTGACCATGAAAAAGTTAAAGAAATTTCATCTGTCCTCAAAAAGGTTAATTTAATCTGTCAAGCCAAGGAGATTAATGGAAGTGCAGAAATTAATATAGTTTAGAAACTAAGCTTTAGAAAGCAAGATAAGGCTAATGACAAAATAAATTACTTTATAACCATCTACCCAGAGTAGTTTATGACTAATGAGGTACTGAGTGGGGTGTCTCTTTCTGAGCTGCAGCCGTGCCCCAGCAAGGGTGGGCCAACAGCTCGTTTGTCCCAACAATACCCACCGAGGTTGCATCCTTGCATCCCACCAGGGCTGCACCGAGCAGAGGGATGCAGCACCGAGTAACATCAGCCAAGGGCAGTGGAACTGTGGGACAAGCCTGCACTGCTGCAAGCCTCCCCAGCACTGAAATCAGCAGGATGCTTCACTAGGCGGGTTCCAGAGTGCAATTTGCTTTGCTCACTTGAAGAGCAGCCTTTTCTGCACAATAAAAGCTGCTCTGCATCTGTGTGAACATGAAGTAGTTGGTGAGGAAATGGGCTGACCTGGATAGCTCCTCCTCCAGCTACCACCACCCTGGTGGTGGCCCTTGCCTGCATCCCACCCTATGGCCCAGGGGGGAGTTTGTATGCCACATTTAGCGGTCCTAATTTTGAACTGAGCCCCCCTCCAGGGATCACCCAGTTCAGTACCAGTAATGGCTGTGTCTGGGCTGGTGGGTGTCAGCAGGGTTCTCAAACACTAGCTTGCACTGCATCCTGCCACTGCACAGGGAGGGGAAGAGTGATAGGTGAGCCCCACGCCAGCACTCCTGGAACTGGGCCAAAGTGCTATGGGCTGCTCCATCCCTTCCTGCTCATGCTGAACCTCAGGCATTGCCTGGCAGTGCTGCAGGGGTGGTGAGAGGTGCTGCCCCACCAGCTGCTTGAGGATCCAGCCATGTCTAAGGTGTCATTGCTTCAGCCAATATTGAGAGGGTGATGTGATTCTCCACATCCTTGGGATAATCTGAGCTGCTGGCCCCTTTCCCAGTGCAGCATCTGACTCCCGGGATGGGGAATGCAGAGGCTGGGAGGTGCCTTGGGCAGTCACTGTCTCTCTGCTTCATATAAATAACCAGATGCTGGCTGGAGCAGTGACTGGCGACTTGATCCTCCCCACTCCAGTTACTCTCCCTTGCTTTGTCATGCTCTCTCTTTCAGCTAATGAATACTTATTTAGACAGAGCGAAGCAGTGCTTTTAACAAATTTTCTTGGGCAAAATCCAGCATTAATTTGGTATGTGATTCCAGACCAATTTACTGTCCTCTGCTCAGGGTAAATGGATGGAGGAGTAGTATTGCTACTGCTCTTCATATTAAGCCATGGGAAATGCTCAAGAATACATTTTACTGCCTTTAATCTGAATGAGTGCTGCCCTATTTAATGAAGAGCTCTTCTGTGAGGACTGGAGAACTGAAGGAAGGAGGACTTCATTTTTTGCTTCAATTTTCTTTTAAAGTACATGTTCCAGAGTTCTCTGACATTAATAGAAAGTTTGGGCATTGGATAATTTCTTAAACAAATCCTATTGCTGCATTTCTAAACTGATGGGAGGTCATCAGAGGAAATTCAGAAGCTGCCAGAAGGGCCATGCCCTTCAGAGAAAGGAGTCACTCACAGCCCAGACCTCAGGGTGGCTTTCCTCAAGTTCCTGGTGTTGGTTTACAGCTGACATCTGAAGCCCTTACATCGCACCCCGTGCTCTAGTTGTAAGCACAGGTAGCCCTGGACCAGCTTAAATAGCATCAATCAAAATGGCACGCAGTGCTGCAGCACCCTAAGAGCTCAGCAAGAATGCCTGGCTCTTTTCTGGTACCAAAGTAGATGGTGGTATATATAAATAGATGGGTATGTGTATATATATGTGTGTGTGTGTGTGTGTGTGTGTGTGTATGTATTTATAACAGTAGTGAAGGTGAAGTCCATCATATTCAGTTTGTGAAGCAACAACCACCGTCTGTCCTCAACTCACCCACTCACAAGAGCTGCAGTTTAGCAGCCACGTCATCAGAGCCTTTTGAAAATCACTTGCTGTGTTTTCTAATGGCAGTAAGTTAAACAGGTGTTCATTAATTGGCCAGATTTGGAGAACTGCCCACAGTCATGTCCCATGGTGCAGTGAGTCCCTTTGAAGGGACTCCTTGCCTGGTCTCTAAAGGTTTCAGTCACGGAATGAGACAGTGGGTGAAACCAAAATCTTGGTTGCCCCCTCCTAAATGGAGCTACAATCACCACTTAATGATTTCCCTTCCTACAAGTCCAGATTACCATGGCCACCCCTGGTGTATTCACTTACTTTCAAATGTCCTTTTAATCATAGATTCGCGTGAGTTATTTGGCTGTTCTACACCAAGTAGTCTGCAGGCCTAACAATTTATACACACGCAACTCGTGTCACTTCCACAGATCTATTGCTTTTTTCCTGCCTTGCAGAGATTCATGCTCATTTTTCTGCATGAGACATATTTAAATCGGAAAATAAAAATGACACATTAATCCTTTCCTTCCTTTGCCTCCCAGATGAGCAAAACTGTTGGAGTAAACTCAAACTTGTTTCTTAATTTATGGAGAAATGCAGATGTCTAAATCAAGCTCAGAGAAGATTAGATTACAAACTTTCAGTGGAAAAACTTCAAGGAGACCAATTCTGCAAGTTGCTGAAAGCTTTGAGTTATTGAACCCTCTGAGCTGTCATGGACACCTCTTCCCCACAGGACAAGACTATAGAAAACTATTACTTTCCCTATGGAAAATGCCACGTGGGACCAATGCCAGTGTAGATCCGATACCCTCATGGCCAGCTGCTGTGGATGCTGGCCCCGGCGCATGCCCCGGTAGCCCCACGCCTCACCCCAGCACTCAGCACCACAGCACAGAGTGTTATTCAAGAGCGACGTGCTGAGCAGGTTCAGAAGTTTTGACTTTTGCAGTAACTTTTTTTTACAACTAACCAACTAGCACAAAAGCTGTTTCACATCCAATGTGGGACATCCAGCACAAGACATAACCCCAGCACATGGTGGCATCTTGGAAAGCCGCTGGTCTTGGTTGCATTTCATTTTTCAACTGTGTCCTGTTCCTGCATAAGAACACTGGAGATACCTGGGCAGTGTTTATGCTGGTGTGCATAAACCTGCTAATCTAACAAGAGAAATAGGCCAGCAAATGTTTTTCTGCCTCTTTGAGGCTCTGCAGTGTGTTTCATCAGAGCAGAACAAGCTGGGAGCAATAGACATAACAGGATTAAAATGATGGCTGCTTTGTCATGTTCCACGCTAACCTGTGTACCTGAGAATTGCTGAAATACGGCTGAAATGCCACTGTGCTACATCTTGTTTAAAAAAGTGATTTGTTAAAAGAAAATCCATGCCAAATAACTGAATCTGGTCCATTAAAATAGTACGTAAACACTGGCCCCACAGTTTAAACATCACATATTTTGATAGCCTTTAGGAACTGAAAGGCAATTCTCTCCCCCCTCTGCATTATCATATAACCTCATCAGAAGATAAACAGCCTCCTTACCCCCAAACATTTTGCAATTTGCATTTAGATTGTTCAGTGCCAATGTTCAGGATAAGTTACTTCCTAGCTCTGTCAAACAAAACCTGATTGTCATTTAGCAGAGTGGCAATCAATTTATGTTACCATTAACATAGATCTCAGGGAATTTATCTGGGGAGGGGGAAAAACCCTAACAAATTGCCCCCATGCCTTCAAGGCTGATTTTCCAGTGGGCAGCTGGAGGGCAAATTGGACATACCCACGAGGAGGAGAAAGAGAACACCTTTCTGCTATTTCTGGGGAGAAAGGTGAGGGGGGCAGCTCCCAGACCCCTTGGCTGTGCAGCAGCACACGAGAGCCAGTCCTGAGTGCCTTGTGGAGGCAGTGGTGATGACCCACCACCCCTGGGTCAGGGATAGCAGTAGGGATGTGTCAGACTTCAATTCCCAGTGGCAGAGCCAGAAGCCCCAGCAGGTTTTCTTGGATGTGTGTCCACTCAGCAGGTGGAGATGCATTGTCAGGCATAGTCCTGTGGACTGTGCCTGTGCCCTCCCTGGGGACCCTGACCGCTAAGCACTTGTGATCCTGCTTGACCAGGTGGGATGGCAGAAGACGTGCCCTCCTGGTGATGGGATTGCCCTCCACCACTGCCATGGACACCCCACAGCTTCACTTCTGGGGCCTATCGGGGGGTTGCATGAACCAGCATGACTGACAGCAGCTTTACCAAGCCCTTGTGCAGATGCAAAATGCAAATTTGATATGTTTTCCTTCTCTGACGGTAAGTTGAAGACACTTTTCCCTTCCCTCCTCTCTCGATGGCTTCATTTTTCTTCTGCCGCATCACTTAGCCGTGCTCCCCATCACTTCTATGCTCCCCAGGGTGACAGCAACCCTGGGGAGCCCATGGGTGACAGCAACCTCTCCACCAAAAGCATCTTCCTCATCACTCTCCCTGTCTTTTGCGGTGGTGCAGCACTGATGGCACTGACGAACCCAAGGTTTCCTCAAGCAAGGCATTTCCCCAAGGACGCTCGCGCTTAACTAAAAAGCCATCTCTCTCCTTTCCAGTGCCCTCTCTGAGAGGGGTGGGCAGGTAGTACCAGCACAGCCCCACTCCCCACCGGCACTCCTTGTTCATGGGTTTTTCTGCATACACACGTGTTATGGAGGTCACAAAGCTTGTAATCTTGCATGCAAGAGTGTTCCTTTTGCTTTGGAAAAACATTGTGTCGCATCATGGCTGGTGCAAAAGAGCCGTTTGTGTCGGAAACATCTTTCAGTGACTCCCTGGCCAAATCAGCAGGATCCTGGCTGTCTTTCCATGGACTGTTGGGGTCTCCTTAGGGTGGGAGTAAAGAAGAGGGCCAAGCAGGGATGGGCTCACCTGCAACTGAGCTGTACCTATGAACGTGGGAGACACACATAGGCTGTCTGCCATGTGCTGCAAAAGGACCACCCCGGTAAGCCCCTTGGTGCCCTGGCTTGTGGCCCCTTCGCAGCACCGTGGGGCAGGTGGTGCTGCTTGGTGGCTGAGAAAAATCAAGTCATTTTCTGAAGGGAGGGGAGACAGCCACACCCTAGTAATTGGAAATACATCTGTGACCACTTGGAAAGTTATTTTTGCTACATGAAAGGCTGGGGCACGAGGACAGGGCCTTCTCCAGACTGTATCACCTCTTGGCTTCCCTTCTAGTACAGCTCATTTATTTGGTTTGGCACCAGCTAGCCGAGGTGTGTAGCTGCCAGGTTCACCATGTATAAGGAGCTGCTGATGTCAGGAAGAGCTTTTGGCTGCAGGAAAGCCCTACAGATGTTGTCCAGGTGGTTCTGGTCTCTTCGAGCATTTAGGAACAGTCAAACCATGTAACAATTTTACAATGATTATTTGTCTTTCAAAACATAGCTGAGATTTCTATCAGGCACTGGAGCAGAAGCAAGGGGCAACATGCAGTGCAAAGATTGGGTGAGGTGTGTGGTATGTTCTGGCAGCGGGGGCTGGTGAAATGCCAGAGGAGCAGGATCTGGCAAAGTGTGGAGGGACTGGCACTCCAGACAAGCTGGAAGTAGCTGGCAGGCTCCTCTATGCGGTATTTTGCACCACACTGCTTGTCAGGCAGGGCAGCCAGTGGGGCCGAGCAGAGAGAGAGGAGTTGCCTGCCCACATTTAAGTTCTTGTGGTTCCCACATTTCAAATTTGGACTCGAGATCCAGCTGGGGCAAAGACAGACTCGTATCACCTCTCTGGAGGGGTGGGCTTGCCTTCAGCAAGCCCATGCAGATGACCTGGTGAACTGGCTGTGCCTTGCTTCTCCCTGCCCTATGCATTCCCCACTTGGGCAATGAACCACTACCTACAGGTGCCTCTTCCACAGAGGTGTCTTCCAGCCAAATCAAGGCAAAGACATCCAGACCCGCTGATGCACTCATGTTCCCCCTCCAGATGCTCTGCACCTTGCTGCTGAATGGGAATCTTGGGCCATGCGCAAGAATGGGCTTACACCCATCACCTGAGTTAGAGGGCATTCAGATGCCCAGGGTACAACCTGCTTCTTCCACCTCTCCCAGTTCCTTGACTATTCATAGGCTGGAGGACATATGGACCTTGCTGGCACCACACACAAACCCACCCAGGGCAGGAGGAAAGGGTTCTTCCTCTGCCTACAAGCCTGCTCAAACCACCAGGTGACCTCAGAACAACCCTGAAGTCCACCAGCAGGATTAGAGGCTGCTGTTTTCCTTGTATTTCTGCTTCCACATCCCTCCTAACCTCTCTGCCACAGCCTTGCCTTTGCCACCTTACTCCCTCTTCCTGGCCTGTCCCCGCTCTCTTTCTCTGGAGTACACACATTTTCTCCACAGGTTAGTTGTTAACTTCTTGAGATTTTGAAGAAACCCCTGATCTGCCAAAAGAAGAACGAGAAAGAGATTTGGATTTCTGTTCAGGCATGTCTTACCTTTAACTGGCCTTTATTTATGTGGGAATTACTACAGGGTTTGCAGAGAGGCCTTCCCTGCTTTCTTTGCGAACCTCAGAGCCACTTACTCTGCTTGTTCACCTTGTCATCTAAGAGAGAGGGAAACCTCAGTCAAGTTGCCTTAATGTTTATTTTATTTAAAGAATCAGAAACACAGTCATTATAGTTCATTTGTACTCATATCTGCCAACACTTCCTAAACCACATTAACATTCATGTATAACAAAAACATTTTCTGAGCTGTGCAAAGTTCAAAGGAATTGTTCAATTACTTGAACCCACTTCTAGAAGAGCAAACCTGGCATTTTACAAACTGAGGCCACCAGAAGGAATCTTTTCTTTTCCCTTCCCTGTTGCAGGAGATGCAGATGCTCCCTCCTCCCCCTTTTCCTGACATGACAGATAAAAATTAGACCACAGAATGAGCTGAACCTCTCAGTCCAGGACTTTTTGAATGGCACTGGGTCATATTTTTGTATCACTGAACTGTTTTAAGTTCACTTTAATACTTGTGCTCCTGGCATGGAAGTGATTTGTTCAAGGAGATTACTCAGTAACCCAAACTGTGATGATAAACAATAAACAGGGGCCAGAAATAGCTGCTATCAAATAGAACACATACCCTCCCCCTCTATATTTTTCCTTGCAGGAGGTATGACTGAAAGGGTTTTGACCATTTAAAAAAACCCCATCATCCTCCCTGCAAAATATATTTCAAAGCATTGATTTAATAATATGACATCTGCATGTTTTCTTTGATCTTCTCACACACCAACTTTTGTCCTGTTAGAGTTAAGCATGAAAAGGTGGAAATCTGGAACCATTTTAGATCTGGCTAAACAGAATAGGCAGCAAGCAAGCTGCCATCCTGTTTCATTTTTCTGACTGTAGTAAATACACCATGGAACAGAATTTTAAGAGGGCTTTAACCACTGTAAGTTGTCAGAAAAAATCTCATCTCTGACAGATCTAAACCAGAATTCTTATTGGATTCAATAACACACATTTTGGTGTTGCTGACTCGCTAACTGTGCAGTTTACAGTTTACTATTGGAGGTGCAGTGACACCAATTCTGACCTGGACCAAATAAGTGGAACAGATATGGCTCTAGTCTCAATCAAGTCTTTCCAGAAGACATTTCCTCAGTCTCTTACTGGTTATAAAAAAGCAATTTCCTCTCAACAGTAACTAAATTTTTAGTGGCTGATTCATTACGATCTGCAATATCAACAAATGCGGCAACATTAAGTATATAAAGAAACACCCTGAAAATGAGGCCTCCCTGTTTGAAGGTGCTATACTTGGCCATGGACTGTGTTTCTGGAATTGGTTTGTTACATGTGATATCAAGAAGAACTTATTTTACAGAGAACAAAGTCACAGAGTTGAACTTAAATAGGAATCCTCACTTACATGGGTTTTGATATGTACTAGTACACACGGCTTGAATGAAAACAAAACTTACACCTTCACATATGAAATACTGGTAACGCAGTAATGATGTTCACCCACTGGGCCTCTTCCCTTTAATAAGATCATCTCCAGGTTACAGTGCCTCTGACATGCTTTTAAACACCCACCACATGTGGGCTTTGGCAAACAGCCAGCTGCTGTCAGAGGCAAGGTATGGATACAGCTATGAAAAGCCTTTCGTCACCATTCATTCCTCAAGAGCTGATGTCTTTTTAAATACCCTCACAATCGCATTTCGGCATTTTTTTCTCATTCTGTTTCATTCAAATAACTGGCTAAACTCACTTTACATTTATTGCACCTTTAAGTCCCTGGTAGATGGAAGCTTATATTGCCTGATACGGTTTGTATTGTAGCTTGACCACGTTAAGAAATCCAACAGTCTCCGGAACTGTACATTTCTACAGTAAGAAATCACATTTCAATAATGCTAATTACAGCTTGTCGCAGATCAGCTCTTGTCTCCATCATGCAACGACAGAGGAAAACTCCACAGTCCTTGTGTGTGCTAGAACCTGCAGTGTTCTTCTTATTGCCATGAAAAAGTCAATTAAAACGACTCCTCTGGGAATTGCTTCCAATTCTGGAGTCATTATCACTCTCCAGACAGAATGCTGTGCTTCAGCGTGGGCCTTCAGCCACTCTAAATACGTAGGAGAGAGCAAGCGTGTGCATGTTGCACAGGCACGCTCCCCCAGGTATATTGGTGGCCATGCAGCTTTTTTCTCTTTTCCTCTATGAAGCAAGAACAAGCAGTCTGATCTCGATCTCCAGGTACACTTCTAATTTCATATGTTGAATGCAAATCTTGTCGCAGCCTCTCTGTTTAACCAAATCTTTAACAATTAAAAAAAATAGCACCAGATGTATGAAAAGAGGAAATGTCTGATCTAGTAGGAATATATATAAAGTAGAGCAATTCTTACAGTAAAAAGGTACGTTGTACAAAAAAGCAATGGAAAGTGATACCAAAGGACAAAAATCCATGCTGCATATAATAAGGGCAGAAAACAGGCGAAAGGGATTCTGCTCAAATAACCACAGTTTAATGGTGGAGCCGTACTTCCTCCAGGACTTCCCCGGCAGCAGCACCAGGACACCAGGTGGTATGGGACTCTGAGCACTAACACACTCACCGAAAAACTTGCGCAGCATATCTTTGAGGTATATAGAAAGCATGACATTAACATTTTGGACTCCTCATTCTTTCCTGCACAATGATGCACTGATCTTTAGCTGGGGTTTTCTCCACCTTCCCCTCCCTCTTTTTCCCTTGGGAAAAACAAAATCCCAGTTCAAGAGCTTCCTAGCACACTTTCTTGAACTCTCAAATCCATCTTGCATAGGCCAGTAATAAGAACACTGCAGTCTGACAAATAAGTTACAGCAATATAACAGCTTTCCTCTTAATTTTTTTTAAAGATATCTTCTCTATAATTTACACAAAGGGTTAACAGCCAGAGTTTAGGTTACTACAGTCCAGATGGGCGTCCTTTCAGTCTGTGATTCCAGGTGGAAGGCACTACTTCAACATACCACTGTATGCACCGCACACGGTCTCGGGAGCACAGCGGGCACTGTGTCTCCAGAACTGCAGACTGAAGGGCCTGGGGGAAGTCTTTGGAAATAAAAATGGCAGTGGTTATCAGTTCAGTTTCTCTTTGCTGTCTCTTCTTGTGCTATGCAGTTTGCCCTGAAAGCTCCTCAGTTGAGAGAGCGGTGATTCATCCTCAGAAGCTCTCGACAAAGCTCCCGGGGAAGAGGCCCGTCCTGCCATTCCTCTGCAACGTCCCTTTGTACCAGCCATCCTCCCGCTTCTTGTGCACAAACACAATGTCACCTTCCTTCAGTTCGATCTCAGCCTCGCTCTGTGGTGGGTATGGGACCACAACACGGTACCTTTGGAAAAAGAAATGCAAGGACTTGGTCAGTCTGCACACTGGGAGCAGCCAGGCACCAGTACCAGAAATCCTGGGAAAAAAAATACTTTTGGAAATATCAGTAAGTTACATTTTTGCACACTAGTTGTATCCAATGCAGCTACATTTTCTACTAAGACTCAGTAAGACATGGAGATTTCTGGCCAGCTTCACTGAAGACAGGACCAGTTTCTGGACTCCAGTACTCTGGGGCCAGGCCATGAAAGCAGGAAAGCAGGCCATGCTCCCAGTTGCGTGCTAAGCCTGTGCCACGGACTCAGCCCTTTATCCTAGTGCTGTATCTGCCTCTGCTGTAACATGTCTCATCCAGCTCTGCATCTTCTCTATCCAAAATCATAGAATCATAGAATGATAGAACAGTTTGGGCTGGAAGGGGCCTTTAAATGTCATCTAGTCCAACCCCTCTGCCAGGGGCAGGGGCATCTTCAACTTGATTAGGTTGCTCAGAGCCCATGTGTCAACTGCATGAGTCAGCTTGGTGTCATCTGCAAACTTGCTTAAGGTGCACTCAATCCCGCCATCTATGCCATTGATTAAGATATTGAATAGCACTGGTCCCAGTATGGACCCCTGAGGGACACCACTTGTCACCAGTGTCCATTGAGACACTGAGCCATTGACCACTACCCTCCAGATGTGACCATCCAACCAATTCCTTATCCACCAAACAGTCCACCCATCAAATCCATCCTTCTCCAATTTAGAGAGAAAGATGTTGTGGGGGACCATGCCAAAGACCTTACAGAAGTCCAGATAGATGACACCTATAGCTCTTCCCTTGTCCACTGATGATGAAAAATGGGGTTTGCAATGCTCCCACTGCCTGTGATACCAGCAGAGGTTAGCTAAAGCATTCACATTTTTTTTTTTCTTATGTTCCTTGAGAATGTACTTTGGGTCCCTCAAACCTGGAAGGGAAGCTAAAATGGAGAGGTATCAAATGACTTTCAAAGCACTCTCCAAACCATCAGGAAGCCTCAGCCCTGAACCATTCACAGGGCTCTCTGGGAACTTAGTTTTCAAGTGTCACTCCATTTCAATGAAGTAATGACGTGTCTGAACCTGATACGGCTATTCTGCACTCAAGGCTTATCAGCAGGCGTCCTCCTGAGAGCACAGACTGGGCCATTTTATATCAATGCACTTGTGTGCAGAGCAGGGAATATATTTCTGCTGCACGGTTGTTTTTTTCTTCAGCACATGTACTTTTGCAGTCATCTGGCATTTGGTTAACAGTCAATAACTGTCTTGCTAATTGCAAAGTAATGAATATAGTAAGATAGTTAAAAGATGGCAATTGATTACATAAAGCACATCTCCTGAGAATATTTCCACAACTGCTGCATGTCTACTGATGCCTCAGTTATGTCTGTAACAAGATGAGTATTTATTTAAGATAATATCCTGTTGTTGGGGAGACTTTCCAATGGCAGTCACCCATTTTCTTTGCAGACATTGCTCAAGTACCTAGTGACTGCAGTTCTGAAACTACAAACTCCACTTTGACATGACACTGAAAATACCAGCTCTACATTTGGACATCTCCACAGCCAAACAACCCATTACTTCGTAAAGGATTAAACTCCATTTGGAGCAGGAGTTCTCTAAAACCTGACTGTGGCTTTTTTATCTTGACACAGCAACACAGTCATGTGGAAAATATATGTGTTAAGTACCATCAAAAATCTGCTGGTCCTCTCTGTACCTTGGTTAATAAATCTAGCTGTCACTTCCTTCCTCTGTGGAAAAGCAAATAACAGAGGTTGAAACGTGTGTTGCTGCCTGGCTGCAGAAAAATGGTCCATCAAGCTATCATCTGTGGAACTGCTACACTTATATTATGAAGCTTTGGCAATTACACCCATTATGCAAATGAATGCACACATTATTTCAAACACTCTGCTGCAGTGTTGATTAATTAAATTATCAGAGTGGAACAATTTCAGCCAAGATGATGCCAAGTTTCAGATCTCACAGCTCTGCACGCTCACAGCACATTGGAACTCTGCACCAAGAATTTGAGGGGCTTTGAGAAAGAAAAAAAGCTGGACCTCAATGTTAGTTGAGTGTTGTGGAGGTACTCATGGACCCTTTTGGCAGGTCAGGAAGAGAAACGCAGGGTGTCTTGGGCAGGGTTGCTCTAAAGACTCAGCTGGGACTGCCAACACCTCATGTCATACCCTAAGCACAGAGGCATCCTTCTAAAGCCAAGCCACATCCTAGGAGTGATGAGCTGCTAGTCCCTAAATGGTTCATATGAGGAGGGAGGTGACCACACTCAATAAGAATTGTGCCCATCCTCCTAAAGGGCTTCTACACAGCATCTTCTTAGAGATTTAGAAAAATAAACCACAGTCACTGCATTACAAAACGAGGTCCTTTTTCCCATTTAGGAAACCTCAAATGCTATGGTTTAAATTTAATTAACTACAGTACCTTACAAGATATCACTGAAGAGGTTTTTATACAGTAACAAAATAGTAGTGACAAAAGACCTTGCAAATCAGTTAAGAAATCGTCTGTGAGAGATGGAAAAAGATGCGGGGCCTGGGACAGGCATCCCAGTGGGGGCTGCAGGGGCAGCAGCCAGGCACTGTTCCTGGCACACGGTGCTGTGCTGCCCCTCCACACCTCCAGGTGGCACCTCAGCCTCGCTTATCCTCTGGAATGGCATTGCAAGGACATATATATATATATATCTATTAGCCATATTTTTTTGGCAGAAAAGGTCTCTTCTCCCAGACATCCTCCCTCACTCCCAAAAAGGCAGTTCAGGATACTTCTATTTATATCTCCCTTTTTCATTTCCCCTTTTGTCCCCTCTATGAGAAGATACTATAAAATTGTAGATTTTCTTACACCAAACAGTCTCTTGGCATTTTAGATGGATCTCAGTTTTCTCAGTTTTGTTTGGTATTTTCTGTCATAAATTGTGGTCTCATATAGTTAAAATTCTGCCAAATGTTAATTGTTTTGGCCCAAATTTTCCACAGCAGTTGGCTGTGTCAGGTTGAGGGTCCAACTTACAGCCCAATGGCTGCATCACTTCCAGGAATAACTTAAATATGCACCAGCAGGAGCCAGGTGAGGACTTCCACAAACTGCTCTCAGGTCCCTGTATTTGAGAGGAAAGTCCTGTCTTGTGGTCGAACTGGTCTCTCAGGGATGGTGTTCCTTCAGAAAATCACCCACTCTCAGCCGAGTTAAAAGCATTTAAATCATCCCCAAATGGTACATATTTAGGCTTGTATGAGCGCTGAAGGTAAAATCTCTGCTGATTCATGCTCCAAGCTGACCTAGCTCTGCGGGACCTCAGAGGTTGCATTTCTCTTCCTTTCCCAACACTGGGCCCCTCGTGTTTTTCTCTCAGGGGACAGACTTGATGTTGGACTTCCCCACTGCTGGCTACTGTGGCATCTTTGGGTTGGGCACTTCATCTCTGGAGGGGACTGTCCAGGACGGGTAGTGCCCTGGGAAGGATCCTTGGTGCCCAAGAGATAATACATGGGAGGCTGCAAGTGGTATCAACAAGGACAGAGGATGGGGTTTGCCTGGGCAGGGAAACCTCAGGGAGTTGGAGGGCAGGGCAGTTGGTAAAGGAAGGTAAGGGAAGTTGGAGGTAAGGGAAGAGGTGGAGGAAGAGGGAGAAAAACTGGGAGCAGAGAAAGAAATGGGACCATGATGAAAATTGGAAGCCCCGACAGAAGGTGTGGGTATGGCTGCTGAGGGGGGAAGATGTGTTGAGCTGAGTCTGGGAGAGCAAAGACCCTTGGTGGGAGGGAGCCTGGGCAGGGACATGGCATTCAGTGGGGCAGGAGACTGCATGAGTAGAGGCTGGCACTGGGGCTGAGGGTGGGATAGGCAGCAATTAGCTCACTAAGGCAGGAGTAGGTCCATTCTCTGCTGTCAGCAAAGACCTTGAAATCCCACTGTCCCCTGTCTTCCTAGCACTTGTCCTCACAGTCAAAAGAAATAGCTCTCCCACCCAGCTCTCCCTTTGCTACTGCTATTGAAATCTGGAAAGTGCAGCTAAGATTCCTAACATCAAATAGATGTCACATGATGGAAGTTCTAGTTTTGTTTCCTTTAAAGAAGCAAAATGATTAAAAATGTCATGCATGTAGATGCATTACCTTAACAGAGCAGGAGTGTTTCACACCCATGCACCTGAGATGAAGAAACAGGCAACTAAAATTGCCCATGATTTCACTTTTGCTTCCGTGCAATATAATTTTCTATTATATGACTGCAGACTATTTTCCCCCTAGGATGCCTGCCTCATTTAGTGCACAAGATGCTTCTCTGGATGCGAGTCAAGGCTCTGACATGGAAACTACCCCATCTTTTGCAGAGGTAGGAATATCTCTAGCAAGTGACCGTGATGAAACTCACTGAGTAGGGCAGATATGGGGAAAGTGGCATCTCTGACTCCTCCAGCTGCAAAGCCTCATGCCACACTTTCCACAGAGTAATACTCATCTCATGCACCCTGGCTGTGTAGGAGTCTGTTGTATGGTCTAAATGACTCATGCAGGCTCTCTGTCAGCGTGCACATTGAACAGTATTGATCAAAACTGATCAGTAATTAAGGGTTGGACTCCGGCCTGGAAACTGATAAAAAACTCCTCCAAAATACTAAGTATCTGCTCATTTAGTAAATATGTGCACCCAGGACACTGACGGAACTAGAGAAACCTAAGAAAACAAATGTACAGTGAGGCAAATAAGGTCTGCAGGGCTAACCTTCAATCTGATTCTATTTAGAGTTCTTGAATTTGGATGCTTAATGCAAGTTCCTGTTTGTCAAAGTACCATGCACTAAGGACAGGTTTCAAGAGTCCAATCCTGTGACTCCAACAGGTCCCTTATGTGCTAGGATACACAGTTTTGGAAGGAACAGATAATCGGTGCCAATGAAGCATCTAGCCCAGTTAGCCACCACTCTTGTTTATCAGTGGAGCTCTGTTTCTCCATTCTTTTACTGGCAAATTGAAGAGACTTGAAAGCACCTCTGCACAAGCCAGAATCCGCTTCTCCATAGCACGGTGTCTGAATCAGCAACCTTAGAAGAACAAGTCTCTGTTGGGTTTCTTACCCTTCTGCTGGAAATATTGCAGAATTCAATTTCTGAGATGGTTACTTCTAGTTTCTCAGTCCTAAGGCAGGTACCTCTAGTCAGAGAAGCATTTAACCATGTGCATTAACCATGTGCATACATGTCACTATTCATTCAGAAATTACTCCTGGGGTCATTTCTCTAGTAGCACTTTCCAGGAATGAAAAGAACCCTTCTTTTGCCTTCCTTTTTAGTAAAGAAGATATATGTGCACAGGAAAATTGAAGTCAATGGGCGTTAAGCACATGCTTGAATGCTTCCTTGAATTGGGAGCTCAATTTCTAATGTGGCAGTGATTTGTAGAAAGATACCTGGAAACATGGAGGAATCTATTTTAAAGGTCAAACTTACTGCTCCGATCTTATTTGGTAGTTACAGCTTGCTTGAAGGCTCCACGTAAACCATAGAAACACGGCACAGATATGCCAGTCATGACAGTAAGTCTGGACACAGCCACTTTACCAGAATATAACATGGCAGAATTAGTGCCAGTTACTATAAAAGAGTCAACAACGCGTGACATGTTTGAATCAGGTTTGCATCTGGGAACAGTGCCAGGCAGTGAAGGGAACATGACTCACGCACACACGCATGCACACTCAACTCTCCTGTTTTGCCTAATGTACAGTCATATTTTCTTGAAGGGGGTGGCAAGGAAACTATTTTGTTTTGGTGCTGCTAGGCACACAGCACATCCCTCTCTCATGTGAACAGTGTTGGTGGGATGTAGGCAAGGTTCGGCTCAGCACCTGCCTAACCACAGTGCAGCCCTATACTGGTTCCGTTTCTTCCTCCAGAAGAAATTGGATGGAGCAGTAGGTGGAAAAGAGCATGTGGGGTAACACAGCCTGATGGGGTATTCACTTGGCAGTCAATCACTGCAACACAAAGTGACAAGGACACCACCTGGGAAATTTCTCTGCTCTGCTGCTTGGACTGCTGAATGCTTTATGGTAGAGAGCAGCTGAAAGAAGGTGGTTTTATAAACTGATAGTGGGAACTACACCCAGAAGGCAGAGGAGGGCTCTGAGTATCCCAGCAAACTGTAGAGATACGAATGCTAAATGACGGGAGAGCTAGAAGCAATTTCCTTTCTAATCCAGCCATCCATAACCAGGTTTTGGAATATCAAGAAGGATAATTGTTTCCCTCACTCTTTCTATGTTAAAAAAAAAAGAATGAGTATATAAACATTACCAGCACCTTCAAGAGGGTGAAGCTCTCTTCACCTTCCTGTCTATCTGGCTGCAACTCTCAGGAAGAGCTGCGCTGTCAGGCAGCAGAATAGGAAATTTTTCCCTTAAATCATGAGCAATCAGAGCCCTTTAATGCACCTCTTGGTGCATTGGGTTTGATCAGTAACCTGGATATGGCAAGAGCTGGAACCGCAAGCCAACCTCTATAGGAAAAGTAGCAGTGCTCTGCTGCCTGCTTGAGCCTCATTTCAAATGCTGTAAATATTAAGGAATGTGCTACTTCTTCCAATCTTTCAGTGCTCTGTTTCTATGCGCACAGATGGGCGTTGGGACACAGAAAGCCAAGTACAGCTAAGTGTACTGAAATGCTTTGCAGCTTTTTAAAATTTCATCCAGCATCTGAATCTGTTTATCTAACCTTTTTTTCCCTCTTCTCCCTTTTCTTTCTCAGAGAATTGCTCCTACTGTGCGGATGAAATGCACCAAAATGCAAACAAGCAAAATATGGAGCTGAGTGATGTTGAATGCAAGTTGCTCCATTGCCAGATGTGAAAAGAACAAGTGGTTTGAAAACCATAATTTGTTTTAAAAAAAATATAATTTGGTACTTCTGAGAAAATTTGATGATTTAATGAGCACAGATGGATGTGGGATGAATTTCTAGGAGACAAGTGTTTAATGTATCTGCTTAGATTATTCCAGAACTAAGCATTATCCTTCCTAGTGCATGAAGGTAATTAATATTTCCCATTATGGACATGAAAAAACCCATATGATCAGTTAAGGAATGCAGATACACCAACGATATGGAAGTTAATTCATAAATCAATTAGAGAATCTTGCCTGCTGTGTATAGTTAGGGTTACTTCAATTATAGCTTATTTTTGGATTTAAGACTCAGGAATTAAAATCAGAGTAAGTTCCTTATCAGAATATACTGCAACTGGAAGTATTTACTCAGTTTTAGCAGTCTAAATCTATTTGCTCCTGATTCCGGCACAGCTGGTTCTATTCTGCCACTTAAAATGGTCATCAGACAAATGTTTCCCTATCTGGACCACCCTGAGGTGGACTGAGGAATTTGTAGGATGCGGGACTAGCCCTGGCATATAAAATGATATGTCTGGAATTCTTTACAGTAAAGCTTTGAGAGAAGCACCTTAACAGTCAGTTCTGGAGATTTCAGGGGCTGTTCTTCCTGGCTTCTTTTCATGGCTACATTTAACTAAAGGTGCAGCAGTCCACTGATTTAGTTACACTCGTGCTAAATCTGGTTTATATCGATTTATTTTTTCTTATAGCATTAATCTGAACTGATGTAGACCAAATTAAGTGTGCCTAAATAGGGATTGGTTTTTCACTCCTATTACTAAATTGCTTTTTCATGGATTTTAAGGACAAGAGACTACTGTGATAGTCTGCTCTCACTGCCTTCATTACAGTGCTGAAGGACTTGCCTTGCATTTATTTCTGCTTCAAGTCTAATAGTTGCACTTGAACAACAGCATCTCTTTTAGATAAAACGACAAGTCTAGAGTAAAAATATTCCCATCTTTGTCCTGACTGCAGTCTCTTACAGAGTGTTACCAAGCCATTCCTGAGCCTGCTCTTTACCAGGTGTACCAGAACTCCCTGTATCCTCATTGCAAGTATGTAGTTTTAAATCTTTCATTCTTCTTAGGATGCTTCTCTGAGAACACTCCACTTTGCCTCAGATTTGTTTCTTCTCCAATATACTGTTACTCTGTGTTGTCCTTACCGATGAGTTGAATTAGCTCTGTACCAATGGGTCTGCCCTCTTTCATTACCCACCTTCACCTCTGTCCTCCGTTCTGCAACAGCAAAGGCTTTATGTTGGAAAATGCAGGTCCCAATAATAATTTTTTAGTGATTTCTCATCTAGAGTTAGATTTGATGCCAGTGAATCAATTTTCAATCCCCTTAGTACCTGCTGGGCTGCTTGTGTACAGTTTACTCAGCAAGAGGTTTTATGGTAACAAACCAGATGCCGTAGAAAATTTAAATGTTATGGTGTCATTGTCATCTTCCCAACTGAGTTCCAACATGCATTCAATAAAACACTGTGTAAGGTATGAACTATCCTTATTATGCCCTACATCATCTGGCTCATGATCCAGCTGGATTCAGAGTCAGCTGTCTTTCCCAGTCCATTCCCTTCAGCCTCTTTCATACACTCAGACAAAAGTAGTTTCTTTCAAACTTCTGCAATTTTGATGTTGTTTCAAAATTGTTTTAAATACCAACCCAAGAGAGTTCCCTAAATGGCTTTTTGAAAATTCCTTGATGTTTTTGTAAAAATCATGTTCTCCTCAACCACTTTTTGAGTGGAAAGCATTTCCATAGCATTGTAGTCGTATATTATCTACTCCCTTTCCCATGCTCAAACTGCAGTAGAAAACATTTACCTGAAGCCAATATGACTCTGCACATGGAGACCTAGCTCTTCTCTCTACCCTTGTTTCTGGCCAGTTATCTCTCTCTCCACCTGCTTTTGAATTTTGGTGCTCCTACTCTACTCTTTTTGGCTTTGCAAAGTCCTTTACTCTAAAGTACCACGGTGCAGAGCAGACTGCTGAAATGAACTCCAGAGTCACTGGTACATCCTTCTCTAGAAATGAGCTACATTTTTGGTAAGAGGTTACTGAAGACGGCCATACGTGTAAGTATCCTAGACAAGGAGAATTCAAAACAGCCTTTGGTTTTGCAGAATAGGACAGGAAGAGCTTTGATAAGCAAACACATCACATCTGTTACCCCCAGGTGGGATATAACATGTCAACACCATAAGTTTATTAAAACATAGGGATCTCACTCAAAAAAAGTGGCATTTGCCAACAGCATTTACACCATTTACACTGAGAAAGCACTGCTGTCCTCCATATTTAGACCAGGGCTGCACGGTGTCATGGACAGGGGCTGCTCACCCCTTTTTCAAACCTGCACTGTGTGCCAAATGACTCTCAATGGGCAGAGACGTGTAAGCCCTGTCTTCCTAAAAGACAGCTGAGCCACCTACAGTCAATTCACAGAGCAGCAAAACTGCAACAACCCCTGAGCAAGTTAAACTTGCAGCCCTCCTCCAAACGCTCCCTGAGGACACTGGCAACTTCAGGAAATACACAGCTTACCTTTCCCGGGGTAAAGGCTTGGGCTCAGGCCGAATAGCTGCCATGGTAGAGAGGGGTGGCCTGGCAGGAGAAGGGATGGAAAAATTCAAATCCAAGGAGCCTGTTTTCCTGTGCAGAGGCTCCAATCCCATAGCTCCTTGCATTTCACTCTCAATAGGGCATGAGCCAGCTCGGCCATGACTGGAGAGAGAGGAGAGCTCAGGTCCCACTGCTCCTTGCAGAACTCCTTCGATGGCTGTCTGGGGGTCATGCGTGGGGGACACAGATGGTGGGGAGCGTGACTTCTTTTTTGTTGATGCTCCTGCTAGAAGTTTCAACAGCCCGCTCTTCTTCTCCTTCTGCAAACGAACCGAACAAAATATGGGCAGTGAGCAGACATACCAACTCCCTTTGTTTTTCTATTGAACAATCCCAATGTGTGTGGCAGAAAACCTCTCAAAACTATCATGACTAGAGGTGGATCCAGGTAGAACTTGAGCTTTCTGTAATAAAGATCCTATGATAATCCCTCCCCGTCCAACAGTGCTTCAACTCATTCTTCAGAGTAAGGACCAAACGTGCTGCAAAGACTATCTCCATTTTCAAATCTATCCAGGCAGTGATCATGTGCCTTTTGAAAGAAATAGTGCAGCTACAGTGGGACAGCAAAGGTACAAACTTCCCATGCAAAGAAGACAGCAGAATGCTGCCCTCTCCCTTCCAGGATAATGCTGTACCTCAACAGAGAAATACCCCACAAGTAACAAATCAGGACCTGTGGACAAAAATCTCTGCTGGGAAGCCCAAGGAGCTGAGGAGAGATTTCAGATCCCAGTCCATTGAAGGGAAAAATTCATCATTACTGCCTCATTTACTATCTGATGCAGATTTACTGTAGGGAGAATGGAAGCACGAGACAGTGGTTTAACAGTTCTTTTGAGCACGTGCTCCCCTTCACATCCTGCATCACACAGCGATACCTATTCCTGTCTCCCTCCTAGAAGTAGGTCACTTCTCATGTGTTAAGGCAACACTATCACCTTGATGTTTGAAGATAGACCACAAAATTCACAATTGGCAATTGCAGTGGCAGTGCATGAGAAGTTTCAAAGTTCTACAAGGGTTTCTGATACAGAAGAATGAAAAGAAGATAACAGCATCTTTTCAATTAATGTGAAAAAAATAGTTCAGCCTGCATTACTGAAGAAACATATCTGACATTGTGAGTCTTAGTGCAGTGAGAAATCCTACTGCACATTTACTTCAAGTACATATAAATACCAAATACTATGTCCTTCATCTAGAAAGTTTTTTGCGTAGAGGGTTTGTGTGTAGAAACTGGCCATCCTCTGGTGCATGCTGCACAGCACTAGCCTAGAGTTGCAACCTGCAGTAAATTTTCCATTTCTAAAAAATGATACAAGAAGTTTTGCAGAAGGTCTATTCGATTTCTTTCTCTTCTGTCAGAAGAGCAAGCCATTACCCAAAAACTTCAGAGACTCAGGGCTGTGAGGTTTAGCTGTATTTGATAATTTGTTCAATAGGATCCCAGGGGATAAAATCAAACCCAGCAACTGCAAGACTTACGGAACAGAAACTACCTCTCTATCTTCAAGTAAGAACACGCTTTGGAAACACAAGCCAGTAATTTATTTATTCTCTGCTGACAAAAATGTCCCAGGCAAGGTTTAAAATAATGCTCTTTTATGTTCTGACTGCTGAAGTAATTTTTCAAAGCAGCTTTAAAGAATAGGAGGGCTACAGTAAAATAAATATAAGCTTTTAGAAGATGCTTGGTTTTACTACTGTAAATGTACTTGGAGTATCTGGTATCTCTGTTTCCAAAGTTCTTGTCTGCTCTCTTTAACTGTCACAGACTGGTAAGAAAACCTTAGATGTTAAGATACAAAAGAGCTAAAAGGAATCACAGTTGTTGTGATACAGCCAACATCCACGGATTTTTGAAGAGTAGAGTCTGAACTGTGTGTCAGATGCCAGTGTCCTGAATGCCACTGGTTATGTTTTAAAAGAGCATTTGTCACTTCCAGGATGAAAGTATCCATCCTGCCAAGATGTTCACCCAGTCAGAATCGATTACAGCTAAAGGAGGCAGGGTGGCACCATATGGCACCATCAGGTCAAAAAACCTAAATCAATTCCCCTGGAAACAACAGCAAAGCAGACCAAATGCCCTGATAAATATCCTCTTTTCCCAATGGGAAGTGACCGTTGTGGATAATGTGTCAGGTGTGCATTCACCTGAAAAATCAAAAAAATACTTCAGTGTTTCTCTCACTCTCTAATTAAGCAATATCGTTGCTGTCATCATTATATCAAATTTTAAAGCTCTTCACGAAATTGCAAAACTCTCCTTTCCCTGTGGCACACTGAAACAACAGCTCTAATGATCCCAGCATCCTATGTCAATACATATTTGAAGGTGTCCAAAGGTCAGTGACAGAATACAACAGCCATTGTGGGGCTCTGCAGAAACGGCTATTGTGCCCGCAGTGAGCACTTTGAGCCTCTTTAATTGGCAGCTTTGCACATGCAAAGTAACTATGTGAACTAAAGCCCTGTATAACGAACTATTAATATTCCTGTGTAGTAGCAGATCTTCTAATTTTTGCTTCTAATTTAAATACCTTAGCAAATTTTCATTAGAAAAACCTTGTGCTACTTAGACCATTTAAGTCACAGAAGCAAAAATATTTGGGAAGAAGGGGGTGCATATACTCACACCCATCTGCACATTAAAAAGCAGATGAGTTTGACAGTCATTCAGTTTTGTTTACAAGAATGGCTTCCACTCTACAAGGTTAGCCCTGGCATAAATTTCTACACTTAAGCTACTATCCCTCGGATAACAGAAAGCTATACCGAACTTGCTGATGTACCCTTTGTTCCACTTTAACAAAAGGAAAAATAAACATTTGATTTTTAGCCCCCACTGAGCATTTTACTAAACTTCTGAAATGAAGATCTGCGGTCTCTGAAGAGAGAAGATGACTTAATTCAATTAAGCCTAGTCAAAATCTGAGCAGTACCATCTTTCCAGTTGTGGCCTTGGGAAGATATTTAGAGGTGAACCGATACCAACGACTTTGTGTGCATGGAGATTAGACAATATATCCAGCTCTTTCTCCTTTAGAGTCTGGCTCTCAGCCTTCTGGTATCATAAGGCCAAATCCTATGCCAATGCTGCTCAGAGCATTTCAAGCAAAATAAGGACTGTCAGGAGCTGATAATTTCCTGTGATGCCTCTCCTGAGAAACATATTGGGTTTGAACCTCCTATGATCAGCAGTTCAACCTAAACCACTTCATGCCTCCTCCCCCTTTCTGTAAAATAGGACTAAGTTAAAACTCCTTCTTGTGCTGCGGGAATTCATTAATGATTCCAGTGTTACAAACCTGTACATATCTTCTGGAGCAACCAGTCCTTTTCCATGCTTTAAAATTAAAAAAATTTTACAAAAAATTGGAATGGAATGTTAGTATGCAGTCCCAGTAGTAATTTATTGCAAATGTCCAAGTATTATGAATTCATTTAATATTTAGTGTAATAGCAGCCATTCTTCACAAGAAATTAATATTTATATGTCTATTCAAGACAGTCCTTCAGCAGTTTCACTGTAAATCAATGAAGCATTAATGGGCATAAATGCTGTAGAGAAATCTACAATGATTGGTTACAGACTCTGTTGAGATAAGAAGTTTACAGGGGACATATCTGATGACTTTCAGGAATTAAGTTTTTGAATTAAAAAAAAGTTTACTTTTTTTCTATTCACAGATGGGGGGTTTATTGTTTTCTAGGAAATCTGTAATCTACTGAAACAGCTGTGTAATTATTGAGTTTTCTTTGTCTAGTAGCTACATTTCCAACTGACTGCAAACTATGTTTGACGTTCCTACCTCCTGAATCTGCCAAGGTCAGACCTTCGCATCTGTGTTGATGGATGGATTCACAGTATGGACAGCACTTCTCCCATCTCCTGGTTACTGCCCACATGTTTAACTGAATATAAATCATCACCTTTGTGTTGCTTAGGTTTTATTCTAGGACATTCAGAGTCAAAACTTCCAAACCATTAATTTCGAAAGGATTCAAAGAAAAGCAAAAGAGCAGAATTAGTCCTTTTAAATAAATCCCAGGCTGTTTCTAGTTAAGAAAAAAAAAGGACTGTGAACAAAGACAGTATAGGCAAGTCAGAATTTCTTCTCTGGCAAAGCCTACACTTGTGACTCTGTTCCTATGGTGTAGCATGAAGGAATCTCAGTGGAAATCAGTCTCTAGCAGCACAAAGTTGGGATGAGCAGCACTTCTGTGACCCTGAAGCATACACTTAGGGAAGCCAGCGCTTGGACAGGTGCAAGTTCCTCTCAATATGTCGGTATGGGAATGTTTAAAAAAATGAATACCATCTGAGTTTAAGAACTCATGAAGGATCAAAATTAAAGTCTGAGATATATAATGAAATATTTTGCTTCACAGTAATTGGGGATGATTTTTCCCCTCATTAATAACTCACTTGAAGATAATAACTAGCTCTTCTTTCAGCTTCAGAGATGAGATGAGCACAGAATGCAGCTACTTCATTGATGACTGAGTGATAACAGAGTCCCCTGTCTGCAAAGTAATAATCATGCCATAATCCAAATACCAATTATATGCACTGGCTATGTTAATAACGATATTTTTTTTTTAACCACCCAAATATACAGAACATTCTGGTTTCGTTTTTTTCATCTTCAGCTCCTAATACTTAATTTTCTATCTATCCAAGTTCATTAAATAAATGAAGAAGCCTTACTGCAGCTGATAGAAAAGCTGTCTCCAGTCATTGAAATGAGGTAATTTCTCATGCAACACCAGTTACATCAATAGATAAGAGAGCCAGAGGGAGAAAAAGAGGTTTCATTTAAAAATGAAGAAAAGAGAAACAAAACTGTTTAAATGCTGCCCTGAGTCCTATGAGGGCTCAAATGCCCTCACAAATGAGGAACTCATCTATCAGTCAGTACCCCCAGACCACCACTTTTATTGCTTGTTTAACTTTGTCAATGCTTGTTTGAGTAAATCTAAGTCAGTGTCTGGAGAACAGTGCATTTTTATTCTGATTCCAACTTGGCTACTGGTGATTGATACTTGCATTGAAAGAGTAGGTGGTGTTTTGGATTACATCTTTGAAGAAAAAACGCTATTTGGGTTTTTTAAATCTGTAAATTATTTTACTTGAGATTTTGATTATTATTTAAAAAGCCCTGAGAAAACCCCAACCACCATCATCTCAAAGGAAAGCTTCAGGTCTGGGCTGTCTTTGGATATGTATTTATCATTTGCAGTTTGCCACTATTTCTCATGAGGCATTGATGATATACTGAACAAGACAACAGCAATTACTTACTACACAATTTCTTCTGATTTTAAGGAAAGACCAGCTTAGTATCATATATTATATGGAAATACTTGCCAAAGATTTAGTTTTAAATGGAGACAACTGCTTCTGACCAGAAGTCTATTATTATGATCTCAGTATACAAGTTACACGCCAAGAAACAAAAAGGATTTTAGGATGATAGTATCATTAGCTTTTAAATTTCAGTGACAGTAACATGCATATAGATGTGCACAAACATTTAAGACTTATGGTCATTAATTTGAAGATTGCTAGTATTAAAACCAGGCTAAAATAAGTAAAATGACTTGCTAGACATGATAGGGAATTTTAAATGTTTTGAAAACAAAACTGAGAAGAGGAAATTAGTGTTCAGGTCCCAATACAGCAAAGCATACAGGCACTTCATCATGTGCTTTTGTTGAACTGGGGCGGATGCAAGACTCTAGAGACTACAAAAAGACATAAAAAGGAAATCTAAAAATATATTTGAATATTCACTTTAGATGGAATATTAGACATTTCAAGCCCTGGAACAAAGTTAAAGGCTAGCTCAAAGGAAAAAAACCTGAAGAGGAAGCACAGAGTCTCATCTATTGTTGAGCTTCCTGGAGGCTGCCAAATTCATAAGACGTAGAAGGTAAAAGGAACCCTAATATGATTAATGGCAGAAGACAGACAGATAACCTGCTACACTGATACTGTAGCAACTTTAGTGTTATTTTTTAGTGGGAACAGCTGAAACACAGCACAGGGAATTGAACTACTGCTTTGACGAAGTAATTGAAAATTGTGCACTGAAAAACTGAAATGCAAGAACACCACAAAGAAGTGATAAAACCATGGTTCTCATGAAGACTGTGTCAACATTTCCTCTTACTTCCAACCAGCCACTCTCTCTAGAACTAAGGTCAGATGGATGTGTGTTTTAGTCCTGATTTTAGTCCACCTCTTCCTTTGAAGTGTGAGCAACCTCTTTGGGGACACAAAAGAAAGGAGTAGGCATGATATGCTTGTACAGATTTGACATTCAGCTTCCTTCTTCACTCAGAATTCCACGTGATTTTGATTATCCTACAACAAGTAAGGGAACTTCAGCTCAAAGCACTGAGATCTCCCCTTCTCTGCTCCACTCTCCTGTCCATTGCACATCCTACATAGAGAGGCATAAGGTGTGTACTTTGAGGATGCCTGATTGGAAAGCAGACAACTGACAGGAAATATGATAGTGACCTACAAAATCCCTTCCTGCACAGAGAAGGTAACTTGGGAACTGATAGGTTATTTCCCACAATACAGGAATTAGGGGGAACCTAATGAGATTATCAGGCAAATGGTCAAAACTGAAAAATAGGAAGCACTTTTTCACACAACACATAATTAAATGGAGACTTAATGCACACAGTATTGTGGAAGCCAAAAATATGAAGAGGTTCAAAGGGGATTAGGCAAATTAATGGAGAACAGACCTAGCAAGGGCTATTAAAATAATGGTATGAATCCAAACTCTGCTTCAATTAGTCCCAACAGGTAAATGAAATAGCACTTGGAGCATACACAGGGAGACTCCACCTCGCTATAAAGAGATCATAAACCCAGTAACATTCTCAGAATTATTGCTATGGTAAAAAAATTAGGTATTTTGGCAAGAGCTTAGGAAACAGGACAAAGCCAGGAATGAGCTCTCCCCTGTGCCCTGTCAGCTTTGGGAAATCAGCTGTTTGGAGACTTCCTTAGCTGCAAGGGTCTGAGAGAGGGCAAAAGGCAGCTATCAGGATGCAGTGTCAGCCAAGGAGAGACACAAAAATTTGGGAACTGCAACCCCAGAGCACTTTCACAGCCCTACAACTGCTATTTGGATTCCTCAGCTCCATCTCTGCTGTGGAAAACATTATAGATCAAGGGCTGCAGCTCTCACACTGCACCAAGGAGCCACAAAAGTACCGGTAATGGGGCTGACAAGGCCCTATTCCTTCTTGAGTCCCAGTTTACTTCCTAACTGGGCATTGCACTGCCTTTGTACACAGCAAGAGCTTCCTTGGAGCTACCATGGGGGTCTGCTACACAACACTACACCATGTCTTGAAGACCTACCCTAAACTGAAGCCTAGAAATGTTAAACCTTTGTTTTAATACAAATCAAAGATGCCTAAATAATTTAGGCAACTATGGTAAACTTACTGTACTTTCTGGAGAATTTAGGCAAAACAGCTGGACAGATCACGAGCCTTCTTCTGAAACTCTAGGTTCATTTATTCAAGCTAGAGGATAACCTATCACAACTTGACTGATAGCACAGGACTCTAAAATGAGAAAAAGATGTATAAACACATTAACTGCTACACAGACTGCTTAAAATTAGTGTTTCTAAGTAAGATGATTTAGACTGACTGGTTAGCTTGCTGCTCCTTGTCTCTCATAAGGAAATGAAAAAGATTTATTGGTCCTGGGGAGCACTGGGAGCAACACTCACATTTTGCAGAAAGCTAGAGCAAGCTTAATCACTGAACACCTGAATGAAATGACAGAAGTCACAGTGTGCTTTGACATACTCTAGTCTTACATATATTTGGCTCTGGCTCTCCCCATTCAGAAGGGATAGATTTAATTTCAGAAGCGAACAGTTAAAATTGCTTGGCCTTGCTTTGTAATCTTGCTAAATGACAGGCAAGTGACACTTGTACTTTTATGGAAAGCAGAAACATGTGGGTAAACGGTTTGGATTAGTGGAGGCCATCTTGTCCCTTATCACTGATCTATCTATTCCCGCTTGGTTGATATTGTTCCAGCAGCTGTGCCACCTAAGGCTGTTTAATTTCAGCACTTCCAACAAACTACTTGGTATTGGGCTGGCCTGCACTTAGAGGGAAGATTGCTTTTGAAAAATTCAGGCATCACAGTAGGTATATTTTTTTCTCAAAATCGATTCCCCATGAAAGAGAAAAAAGGTCTGTTTGTGGACAATGAAAAATTGTCAGGATTGTGTGTATTAGACACTGGAACATATTATAGTGAAATAATTCCTACAAAGGATTAAACAGCTCCTAAAAGATGCATTTAGCTAAAGACTGAGAATTCAGCTGAGAGTGACAGAACACATCAAACCTGCATGGACTGCAGCTTAGAGGTGACCAAAGCAGAAGCTCCTTTTGCTCAGTCAATGTATTTCTAAACATTATGTGGGCTTCACGTTACTTTAGGGCAGCCTGGACTGAGTGAGGGGCACGAATGAGAGGGGCCCTGAGGGTCCTCAGATGGTCTGACATATTAGAAGCAGGTCCTTGACACCATCAAACCCACAAACATGAAAATTTTGCTCTCTCTGAAGGCTGACCTTCAGTTTTGGCATGTACCACAGCATCAAATCTGAGCATCCAAAAAATAATTTCTAATGTACTTCATGCATTAAAAACATCAGGCCTTGTTCCTGCTCCGTCCTACCATCATGACAGAATGTCTCAAAAAAGGCAAGTGATACTACCAACATGCTCAGGCTGATGGCTTCTTTTCTGGGAATAAGGGAAGCTCAGCCTCTCAGCACACGTGGGAGTGCAGGAAGTCCCAGGTGATATTTTTCCATGGGCATCACAGGTCTCTCTGTGATGTCCCTCACATAGGGACAGAGCTGACATCCTGTACATTGATGTGCAATCAATTATTGCAGTGCATATGCTTTGCAGGCAAAGCAGCTGATGTTTCTGCAACTCCTCTGTCAGCTCTGCTACAGGCATTTTCACTGCTACTGTGTTCCCAAGCAATTCCCAAGTTCCCTGTGAATTACTCCTAGGACACACTTAGGTGGCTGAAGTAGCTTTCTCTGACGGGGACCAACTGATCACGTATGCTCTTTAAAAAATGAAGAGAGAATCCCAGAATTGTTTTAAAGGATTGCAAAGAAAGTGGCTGTCAGTGTCAGAGGAATGACCAGACATGTAAATGACAATTTCTTTGATAAAGTGACCCAGGCACTGTGGCTTTTGAAATGCCACAATACTTGGGTCGTAATTACTAGTGAGCTTTGCAATGGCAAAAGGCTTGCTTTCTCAAGTCTGGGTGGCACATGTAATAAGAGCATCCTCTCTTCAGCAAAAATTTGATTTCATCTTTTTTCCTAGTTTTGTCTTTTTGTTACTTAAAAAAATTTAAAACCCCTACATTTTCTAAAAATATCCTGTACTAAAGTCAGGTCTTTAGGAGTATAAAATTCCCCTTTGTTAAATTAAAGAGCTGAGCAAGAATGATAAGCAAAAGGAAATAGAGCTAACCAAAGGGAACAACTAGGGCATAAGGAGAGAAGGGGAGTCAATAGCACTGTGGGTTTTTTTCCTTTTGACAAGGCCTGGTTTTACATTGTTATCCTGTCCCTCCATTTTACCTTCCCTTCCTTTGTCTGTTTAATCTTCTTCTTTTTCCCTGACACATGACTTGCAGTTATGACCATATAATTAAATGCAATTGAGTTACACTGATTTAACTAATTACCACTTGTGATGTGTGCCACCTAAGCCAATGTTCTGCATTTCCTCATCATAGACCAACTGTGAGACAAAACACGTTAGCTCAAATGTCAGGCTTGAGATTATTTGGGTAACCCAAGATGTCTGAGGACATCCTTTATGTCAAAGTTAATAGTAGGGTAATTTCAGTGATGCAGCCAGTGAGCAGCATCTCACCTGGATAACACACGTAGTCACATCTGTAACCTCAAGAGCTCTCTGAACACAAATTTGTTGCATGTCTGGATTGGGCTATAAGGAAGTGACATCTGCTTGGTGTTTTCACGTGCAACGACTGCATAAATAATTACCTATGACACCACACATACAGCATAGTGCTTTTCACTCTGCCAGTTAGTTGACTTTTGCAGAAGAGGCCAGTGTGACCTGAAATAAATGGTGAATCCTGCCAACTATTGGCAAGAAAGGGTCAATTTTAACACACAAGCTAAAAATGCCTCCATGACGATGTTGGTCACATACATCTCACATCCGAAAACGATGGAAACTACAAAATCACTACTGCACTGGGGCAGAAATGACAGCTTTGTCATAAGAGTCCATCTCTGAGACTGCCTACCACAGATGAAGATGAAAAACCCTTTACACAAGTCCGATAACGGTGCAAGACCACAGGGGTTGATTGACAGACTGACAGACTTTCTTATTTTCAGTTTAACAAAACAGAGTGGACAAACATCTTCAATTTGATCATGGTTGATTGGAATGTCTGCCTATAAAGATAACAGAATTAGTAGTCCATTAGTTAAGCAATCACGACTTCTATTCAGGCTCCTGTACTATGATTACTTCGCTGTATCTGACAATCTTCCCAGAGCAGAGTAGGCAATATGATGAATATCTTGCACGAGTTTGTTCTTTCAGCTTTTTCCTGCTAGAGATGTGTATGTTTGAGGAGTCCCTTCCAGTGTTGCACTCTCCCTCTTTTTAACTCAGCAGTATTCATGGAAGAACTCACATGCAGATAACCAGATGTACCAGTTGCTTTGCAATGTTTTCCAGTTAATGATTTTCTGTCAAACCAAGAGGACATTTCAAATATGTACCATCAGGGCTTGTCTCAGTTCCAGTGCTAGTCAATCTTTCCATTAATTACTTGGTAGGTAAGCTAGAGAGTGCACTTCTAAAACCAGCAGTGGGCACTGAGCTGAATAAGTTCACAAGCAGTTGAAAGGTCTACTGGTTTTAGCTGGGATAGAGGTAATTATCTTCATAGTAACTCATATGGTGCTGTGTTTTGGATTTGTGACCATACAAGGGTAATAACACACCTTGTTTTAGTTATTGCTGAGCAACACTTGCACACCGTTAAGGCCTTTTCTGCCTCTCACCCCACCCCACCAGCGAGGGGGCTGGAGGTGCACAGGGCACTGGGAAGGACACAGCCAGGACAGCTGACCCCAACTGACCAGAGGGATAAGCCACACCGTGTGATGTTGTGATCAGCAATTAAAAGATGGAGAAAGAAGGAGGAAGGGAGGCACATTCAGAGTGATGGTGTTTATCTTTCCAAGTCACCATAACTGTGATGGAGCCCTGCTGTCCTAAAGATGGCTGAACACCTGCCTGTCAATGCAAAATGGTGAGTGAATTCATTGTTTTGCTTTGCTTGCATGTGCAGCTTTTGCTTTACCTATTAAAGTGTCTTATCTCAATCTATGAGTTTTCTCACTTCTACTGATTCTTGCACCTTCCCACTGTGGCAGGGAGTGAGCGAGTGGCTGTGCGAGGCTTAGCTGCCTGCCAGGGTTAATCCACAACAGTAGGATAAACAGGGTAAGAATTCAGAACAATTTTCCTAAAATGGAGAAATTTTCTCAAGTCACCACAGTGAAATCTGCAAAAACAAGCATGACATGCTACTGTTAGGAAGGAGAAATCAAATGCACAGACACAAAATGAGGAGTGACTGGCCAGCCAACAGCTCTGCAAAAAGGGACATAGGAGTTAGATTGGATCAAAATTGGGAGTGAGTCAAGATGCTGCTGTGAGAAAGACAAACTTCATCTGGAAACATCTTATATGTAAGTCATGGAAAGTGCTTATTCCATCCTAATTGGCACTAACAAGTTCTCAGCAAAACTCCACTCTAGGGCACTGCTGTTTAATACTCCAGCAAGCCGAATGCTGCCTGGAGGAGAGCTGAAAGTGTAATCAGAAGCCTAGAAAACATTACCTGTGAAGAAAGGCTGGGAACTGGGCTCAGTGAGAATTCTCGAGGACTAAA
Organism: Neopelma chrysocephalum; assembly: GCF_003984885.1. Taxonomy (NCBI): domain Eukaryota; kingdom Metazoa; phylum Chordata; class Aves; order Passeriformes; family Pipridae; genus Neopelma; species Neopelma chrysocephalum. Next base: position 39,543,176 of record NW_020897694.1, on the reverse strand, counting down.
CATATTATTAGTTCTCTAACACATGAAAGACTGTCAAGAGAAAGCTGATTAGCAGTTCCATCTGGAGCAAGACATGAAGAAACAAGACTGATTTGTAACCAAAAAATATTTGGGAGGTATAACAGGGAATTTTCTGGCCCTAGGAATATGAAAGGACAGGAATGGATTGCTCAGGGAAGTTGCAGAATGGTCTTAATGGAATGATTTTAAGAAAAGTCAGACAGACATCTGTGGTGGGTAGTTGGCATACATCTGACTTTCTCACAGCTGATGAATGCAAACCCATCCCAGGTCTAGGGGCTACCATCCTCACTACCTCCTCTGTGCCTGCTGGCCAGCTGTATCTCTCAACCAGGTTCCCTCTGAGTCTGCCAACCAGTAGTATCTGGCTTAAATATAAAATCTATCCAGAAAAATTTAAAAAGTTGGAAAATCAGTTCCCTCTTTTATGTCCTGATCAAAGCCCAGCTTATGCATTGCCCTTGCCACAGCAGGCACCATCGTGTTGATAGCATCTGCCTGCCTGACCTCCTCCCTTTGCTGTCTCAAAACTTAAGATATGAAAAATAACATGATGTCGTACAGCAGGGAATAGAGATCTCTGAGGTCATAAAAAAAGTCAGCTAGTTCCATTTTAAAATACACCAGTTCTGGGCTCATCATGAACTGGGACAAAAAACTACAGTACAGAAAATCTACTTTAGTGCAAAGTAAGTTGGCCACGGACTCACATTAAATTACTTCTTCTCTCCCTTAGGCACCTGGTGATGAAGCCCAAAGCCTGTGTGCTTCTAGTGAGCTGAATACAGTGAGCTGTGACTGAAGGTTACTATTATAGCTTCTGTAGTCTTAACTCACAGAAACATATCAGTGCATATGAACCAAACAAAATGTATGTAAAAAAAAAGCAAAGAAACAGGTTAAGTTCTGCCTTTATAATAAATTGGTTTTTAGACAGCTGACTGCTTGACACCCAATATTAACTGATCACAGGCAGCCTGCAGATGTAGTGTCTGAAAAGCAACTTTTGCATGGTGCACTTTCTGAATCTCTGAGACTGATCTTTTCTCCAGAGGGCCTAATAAAAGCATTTTTTTTTCAGTCCTTCAGAGACCAGCACTGACTCCATGTCTTGACTTGGTCTGAAGGGAATTACTAGATGCTTGAGACATTCAGTCAAAAAAAATAACAACCCAGACTGACTTTAAAGTGGCTTTACCATTGGGCAAAAGAAAGGCTGAGGACTTGTGAATCTTTATGCTGTTTCTGCAATATGAAAAATAAACAAAAATATACAAAATAAGGTAAATATCCCTTTGTTAAAATTTGGTTGTGCCCTCGAGTTACAGAATGAAAATAGAAACATGCCACAGATATTTGTTGACTGTTATAACATGGTGTTCCTACCGTACTGATGTTTGTCAGAAACTGCAATTTCATTTAGTTTATGTAATTCTTCTAGCAGAGCTTGCTGAAGTATTTCTGCATTGATGTTAGATATTTTAACCAACCTAGGAAAAATACCAGTAACCATATGACAAAAAAAAAAGAAAAATGGGCACTGAAAAGTTGATTATAGACAATTTTCACAAAAAAGTTCAGACTTTGTCTCCATAAGACAACTGCACTGGCACATGAGATACTTGTATCTCAGTAAATAATCTCTGTAGCCTCTTGGTGGTTTAAAACTTACTGGCTTGTGAATTCATAGTTGGAAAACCACTGACAATGAAACACTCTAATGAGTCCTGGACACGTGGGAGGCCAAGATGCCACCAACTCTGACACATTTTAAGATGTTTCATTGTTTTCAAGGCATCCAGCTTCTTACTCTCCTTTTCTGCTGAAATGGTTTCATCCTGCATGTCTTCCTTTCTGGGAGTTGTGGGGTAGTGGCAGCTCATGCCAGCGCTGTGTGTTACTGCTTCAAGGCAGGAGTGGACTACAGGAGACAGGTATAGCATTCACACTGGGTTTTTTAACCTGTGCGTGGGAATTGGGAGCTTGATGTTATGAGGGAATGAGAGATCAAACTGTGTTCTTCAGGAACAGGGCAGGGATAGGGCAGAAGCTGTAAGGGGATGCTCAGCTGCAGAATTCTGTGGTCTGGGGTGAGGATTGGCCCCTATGATCCCTCGACAGCCGGAATCTGTCAATGTCTCCCATCTATACCACAAGAGCACTTACATTTCACCCGACTAATCCAAGGACATACTTGCCATCCCCACCCACAGCCTGGCCCCATCCAGCCATCTGGTCCCGTGTGATTCCTTCTGCAGGCAGGGGAATGCCATGAGAATGCCAGTGCCAGGATGCTCACACGCAGACACACACTCACGCACACACACACGCCTCCAGCCTTCTGCTTCCAGTGCTCCCTTGCATGCTCTTTCTTTTGTCAGTTCTACTTTCTTCCTCAAACCATGCTAAGGATTAGTAAAAGCCTGTGGGTCCTTTGTGCTATAAAATTAGGTCTCTACAGGTGCCAGGAGAATGCTGTGCCTTGGCATTCAGATAGCTTCATCTCCAGTTAGTAGATAAACTGAATTTCCTCTTGAAGTTAAAGCAGTCTCCTCTTCCCCAGGATCTGCTTCCCCTTAAGGCCGCGGAATGCAGCACAGAACCACTCGAAAGAGTGTTAGAGAAATCCACTGTGGACACTTGAGAAATCCTGTGACAGCACTGTGAAGCAGATAAGCAGAGGCGGGGGGAGAGGAGAGAAAAAAGGAATAGCTTTTGGAGACTGCTTGGCAGCAAAGTCAGTGCTTGAAATATCTGAGGGGAGTTTGAAAGCATTTCCTAACATCAAAAATGTGAAGAAGAAAAAGAAATTTTGATCAATGACTTATTGCCCTTGATCTAAGCAAAAGAATCCTAGCCAGTCAGAAATAACAGAAATCTGTTTTATTGTAAAGCTTAAGTTTTCTATGTTTTGACAGCTGGGGTTCATGCTTTTGGCTGGATTATTTGCCAGCCTTAAAATATTCATCAGTGAGTTGCCAGGTTTTTGTCCTTTCACATTGAACTCTAATGATGAAGGAGAAGGTGCTGGAGAGATTTTAAGCATGAGTTTTCTGCCCTGAATCAGAACTTTGTGGCCTGAATTCACGTGACCAGAAGAAGAGGTTTCCACTCCCTGGCCAAGTTTCTGGTGAATCACTTGCTGGTCACTGAGCCAAGATTCACTTTCTAGAGCATGGGAAGCAGCGGCTCATTTGTGATGAAGACAGCCCCCTCGCCTTTGTTGAGAGGAAATGGATTAACAGTATGTATTCTGTGAAAAATTCTTGAGAGAACTGAACTAAAATATTCCAGATTAAAGCATCCTTTCAGAGAAACAAATTGGAACATGTTACACTGAAAAGTCAAACGTGACTCTGAAAATGATCAGTGAAATGTTGGTGTTGGTGGCTCCAGGTTCAGTTCAGATGTTTTAAAGAGTACTCAGGAAGATTAATGTCACAGAACTTATTCTTTCTTTTTGATGCAAACCTTTATATTGCTATTCCAATGTTGCTTCCTCTTAATGCATTCTACACTTATTCTAGGAATTCAAATCAGGCTCTCTGCTCTTGTGCAATTTGTTTATTGTTATGTCTTGTGCTGCTTTCATTTCATCACTTAGTTTTTATCGTTCTATTTCATACCTGTACAACTTAGTGTGCCTTCTTTGGTAAATCTAGGTTAAATATTTTTCACAAAGTGAAAAATAGTAAATAATTTCATATCTGTTAGGAAGACTGAATTCCTCTTCCAAAATCTCGGGGTCAGTCATATTGACTTTGTATCTGAAAAATCTGCTTTCATCAACTCTGTCCTTAGCCTCCTCTACTCATCCCAGGGTGACCACTATTTTTGTCACATTATTTTATTTCTACAAAGTCCTTGCAAGTGCTCAACACTTCACCTTTGAGACTGATCTTTCATTTTCTGGATAAAGAACTAAATTTCTTTGGGGATATAAAGTGATAACTAATCCTTTCACTCAGGGAGAAGTTAATATGAGACGAAGTTGCAATGCAGAGACTAACAGTAAGTAAAAACTGAAAGTGCACTACTTTGTAGGGTCTGGTTCTTCAGGCAGCTTCAGTTCTACCAACCGATAGCTTAATCAGACAGCTGTAATGTGAACTAAGGTCAAAGAGCATCTCTTTGACCTTATGACCTTTATGAAGCCAGATTTCAAAAGGGCCTTTGATCTTGTTTCCAACCCTATGTAGAGCTGGGGTGGGCGACTAAGCGTGCAGGCAGCGGGTCTGCACTGAGGGATGCTGCCAGGTGGGACTGAGCACTGGGCTGCAAATTAGGAGGAGGTTGAGGAAGGCACTGACAGAAAGGGGGAGTGGTGGAGAGGTAAGTCTCTCTGGTCATGCTTATTCTGGTGTATAAAATGAGGTCAGGATTTAGCAACAAACCCTGGTCTGCATCCATTAACCATTATGGGTTTGGCTTATATAAGCTTCCCACTCTGTGCTGGTGCAGCCTCACCTGGAGTGCTGTGTGCGGTTTTGGGCCCACAATATAAGAAAGATATTAAGCTATTAGAGAGCATCCAAAGGAGGGCTGCAAAGATGGTGAAAGGTTCAGAGGAGAAGCCATATGAGGAGTGGCTGAGGTTGCTTGGCTCGTTCAGCCTGGAGAATGAGGGAGACCTCATTGCAGTCTACAACTTCCTCATGAGGGGCAGTGGAGGGGCAGGCACTGTGGTGACCCATGACGGGACCTGAGGGAATGGCATGAAGCTTTGTCAGGGGAGGTTTAGGCTGGATATTAGAAAAAGGTTCTTCACCCAGAGGGTGGTTGGGCTGGAACAGGCTCCCCAGGGAAGTGGTCACAGAACCAAACCTGCCAGGGTTCAATAAGTCTTTGGACAACACTCTCAGTCAGGCATATGGTGTGACTCTTGGGGCTAACCTGTGCAGGGCCAGGAGTTGGACTCTATGATCCTTGTGGATCCTTTTCAACTCAGGATATTCTATGATTCTATGAACTAGCACTCTCCCAGGACAATGCATTGGCATAGTTTGGGCCACACTACTTACCAAGAAGGACTATTCTTGATGAGCAATCTGGATGCAGGCACCCTCTTTTGGGCAGAGAGAAAAGCTTAAAAGAGTGGATTCAAGTCATGCAGGGACACTTGCAGGGCCAGAAAACAGACCTTGCCTTGCTCTATTTTGCAAAATAGTTCTTACACCAGCATCATGCCAAACATACTGTATCATTTGAGGAATGCAGCTATTTTGAGCAGAAAGACTGGTACTTGAGAAAGTGAGTGACACTGGTGAGAGCAGACAGATGTTTACTGATTCTGTCGTCATATGGAAAACTGTTGGTGCATGTTCAAAGTAACTTCCTGAAGATGTGCCTTGTGTTATCTTAACATCAGTAAACAGCGGCCTAATGCATTTTCCTGTTTGTTGACTTGCTTATCTAGATCCTCTATATATTCCAGGGACACAGTTACTAAATTTGAAGCTGCAAACAGATTTGTTCTCTTGACATGCTTGAAAGAAACATTTAATTTTACATTGTAATTTTCAAATATTTTTATATACTCTGGCTAGGTAAAACAGTAAGAAATTAGTGTAACTCAGTGCTGAATTAATGACTTGACTAGCTCGCTAGCACAAGCTCTTATTTTCCTCTTTATCAGCTCTTGGGCCAGACATTTTGGAAGAATTTAATCAAAATCCTCATCAAAAGCCAAATGAGTGGATTTTAAAGAAAGTTTAATTACAGTGGTCAAACCACCCAGCATGATTTGCTTGATTTGATTAACGTAATGAGGAGCTCATTTAATGAGAAATGCATTAATTCATTCAAACAAGTGGTTTTATCAGTGGTATTAAGCATCAACCCAGATTATGTACAGCAGAAATTATTATAGCAAAAATTGACCGAGGTCAAAGCAGTAGTCATGCCATAATTACAAGCTCTCAGCTGTAATCTACCAGTTGAACTTGGGTAGTACTTGTCCTGCATGAAAAAGCAGGGTCCCTATTTTAAAAAGCCCCCAAACCACAGGGGTTTGCTCCAATTCCTCAGCTGGGGTCTCCATACCTTTTGTTCAGATGTTCAGAAGATTTGGGAACTGGGACTGAATTCCCCGAGTTTCAGATGGCTACACATGCAGACACTAGTAGCAAATGACAAAGGGAGAGCTCAAAGGAGCCCTTATACCACCCCAAACCCTTAAAGGAAATGGATGTTCTTCATTTGCTCTCTGTTTTACCTCTCTCCTGTCCCTGTGATTTTTGAAACCTGGAACAGAGTGACTTTGGGGGAAAATTAGTATTTTACTTATGGTGAAGGAAACCTCCTTGGAAAAGAAGAAAAATTGGCCTCAAGTATGAAGTATTTGAGAAAAAGAAGAAAGAGTCTCCTTTACATCTTGTTCTCTTCAACTACATTCTTAGATACATTTCACACTCTATATTTCAACTCCCCTGTTTCAGGCCCCCTGCCTGTGAGCTTCAAACAGCACCCATCACCTTCATGCTTCTCTGGTGACCCCTGCTATATCTGCCAGCAGCTGCCAATGCTCTTCTCTCTCCTATGCTGCCCTGACCCCCGTTACCTCTTCAACTTCTGCCATGCTGCCTTGCCTTTATTCAGTTCATGACTTGTTATTCCTGCAGTGTCTGCAGTACCCCTGTATGAGCTGCCTTTCCTGCTACTTTATACTGGGTCCATATAGCACTGAGATTTCTTTGATTTTCAAGTGTTCTACTTCTAAGCCTGTTTGGCTGCCAGAGCACTTTCTAAGCACTGCTGCACGGTGGACTTAAGCAGCCTTTTCTCAGCTACCACCAGCAGCTGGTAAAGGAGACCATATTTAAAACTGTTCCCCAAGTAGACAGAAGACTGGTCAAGGAGCTGAGAAGTGGAGCACAAGCCCAGTTGCAGACAGGATGCTCTGTGGGTAGATGCATACTGACAAGTGAAGACTAGCGTCATCAGGAATATGACAGTAAGACGCTACTATTAGGGTGCCTAATGAATATAAGTACCAAGGTTCATCTGCAGGTTTGGAAGTTTGGATCAAGATCTTCAAGAAATAAGCTGAAGTAGAGAACTAGAGATGTCAAAAAATAGACCTAAGGATTTATTTGCCACATTAATAGAAAATGAGCAATAAAACCATTCATGCTGAGCTAAAAATATAATCCTTAGGATCATTTCTGCTAGTGGCCTTTAAACCACAAGGAAATGAGTAAAAATTGGAATTGGAGTCCCTTGATTTTAGAGAAGTCCTGGGATCTGCCTATATCTGACTGCTGCACACCAACAGGAACCTGTGACATTGGCATATAAACGGTCACACAGAGGAAAGCATTAACAGTGATGACAGCAAGGCTGTTTGCAAGGTAAAGTCAATTCCATCTTGGAACAAGCAACCCAAATAGCATATACAGATTCTCTGCAGAAGCTAACCCTTGATGTCACATTTAGTATCCTTGAGTGGAATCTACATGGGAAATCATAATACACAAATTTTTAGAAGATCCTATCTTAAAATACTTTTTCCCACTATCTCCCAGCCCAGCTTTCAAGCAAGCAACCAACCTTGCTAAACTTATCATCTGAAGAAAGTTCCCAAAGACCAATATATCTGACTATATCAGTGACAAATGCAAAAATTGCAACTTATTTCCACAGACCTCAAAAGAACCATGACAAACAATGGATCCTCATAATATTCATCCCTAAATGCAAACTGCTTCTTATGTATCATGTGGCCTCTGTACCATAGCGAACTCACACTGACAATCCCTTCATGAAAGAAAACAATGGTTAATAACAAAAACTTGTCTTCTAAAACAGTCATTCTCCTGATCATTCAGCCTTCATCCTCAGGGGTATCCTATAAAAGAAACTGGAAAGACTAAGACAAGATTAAAGTTAATAATTTCATAGGACACCAAAAATTTTTGATTCTAACGACAATGCTAATTTTATGGCACATTACAATTTACCTCACATACAGCTTGCTAATCTCAGTTTCTCAGGAGATAATTACCTGTGCATTTCTTCCATCCTGTGTTCAGTAGAGCTGAAGACCTTATTACCTCTCCTCTTACTAACTTCCTCTGTTCTTTTCATCTCAAAATACCTCACTGATTAATATAATGAAACTGAACTCAGAAAAATTGCTTCTGATCTTTGCTTATCTTGTAGTTTGCTAGCTATGCCCCTGCTTCTGTTTTTTGCTCCTTGATCTTGTCTGATTTTTTCTTATTAGGTGTACTCCTAATAGATATTGCCTTTCTCCACACATATTCCTTACGAGTGTTATGACTATTCCCTATTTACCAAAAAACCTGCCCAACCATTCTCCACTTTGAAAATATCAGGCATGGTTCCAGATATGGTTCCAGTTCTGACTCACAGATACGTTTTTGAACAGTTATATAGCTTTCTGTCTGGCATTATCTGAGCTCCCAATTGCCTGAAAGAAATATTTGGGCTTAGGCAAAGAATAGGAACACAATTAACTGGCCAAACATCAGTCACTATTTCTAAAAGGAAAGGAAACATTATTAACTCAGATCTTTCTAAAATGAAAGTGAAATATGACATGGACAAGATTTGGGAATATGTTGTTCAACGTGGGGCAGTTATGTATTTCCCAATCCAGTCAGAGATGAAAATTTTTATTGTCACTTCTGTCTGATACTTCCCAAGTAGTGAATTGGCCTTTGGCAATGCTCATTGCAATGATGTTGTATATCATTTGCTTCTCTCCTTTATCCATGGAGCTCAAAAACCTCTTCACTTTACTTTTCTGCATTCAAATTCAGTAACTTTAAGCTGTAACAGCTTGGGAAAGGTTAACCAGTATCTTAGGACTGAACTCAATATAATTTTGCCTATGGACTTTCAGTGTGCAGTCTCGCATGAATTAAAATATAAGGACCTATAGTTTAATCCATTTTAGGAAGTATTAAATAAGACTGAGGTAATGTGAAGATCTACCATCTTCTGCCAAATGCCGTACACTTCCTTGGACTTGCAGAAGTAGCAGGTATTATTCTGCTTGCACTACATGCAGTCCTTGATGCACAATTTGGAGTCATTCTTTGTAAACAAGTACCTGGATTTCACATCCAGGCTAGAATTTCTACACACTTTTTCTTTCACTGAAAGGCATTTAGAGAAAATTCAAGACAGGATTAAGGAGAGGATTTTAAAACTTGTGTTCCTCATTTTGTGAAGCTAGGGGTTATCTGTGACCCCAGTGACCAAAGAGACCCGCCACCTCAGTATTACCTTGTAAAAAGTAACTGTTTACCCCATATGGGGTAACCATATGTCACCATGGAAAAGCTCAGGAAATATATGGAAAAGGTTTTTGCAGGTTCAGAGGAAAAGCAGGCCCTCTCATCTCTTTCCCCTACTGAGATACAAACTAGGATCTTGCTCTGCTAAGCAGTAGGGAGATAATCTTCAGCATATATATGAGAACTGCTGATACAATGTAAATATTTGGTAAAAACAAAATATTTGCCAAGAACCTAAAAGACTGTGTGCTTAAAGTAGCTCTCCACGCTGCCTTTCCTTAGCAAGGTGTACAAGGAGACGTGTACTCAGCTATCAGTCCCACTGCTGCCTCCTAAGAGATTGAACCTACAGTGCATCATACCTACATCCCAACGAGCTGTACTTAATCCCCTTCTCCTCTTTTGGCTGTGCCACTGCAATGAAATTTTCTTGCAGAAACAGGTGCTTCTGGAACAGTCAAACAGCTCCTGCTACTCATGAGCCAGTGTCTGTGGCACCTGATGCAGGGCTGGTACCACCATCAGCTTCTTCAATGTCACGAGGCACACGCTCCTGACTTGGCCGTCGGGTTTCGATGGCCAAGAGCCCACTACAACATCTCTCTCCACCACTGCAGATTTGCAGATCTCGGAGCCAATCATTGGAAGAAACACACAAATTCAGCTCAGTCAACCTCATTTCCCATCTGCGATCAGGTAACACGAGAGCACTGTTGAGGATGGTGTGGGGGAAAGGATGAAATGTGAAAATAATGTGAGATGAGGATGCCCAAGATATTTGGTGATGGAAACCAGTTTCCACCCTCCCAGGTGGCTGCCAGGTCCCTCCTCAACAGCCCCACGGAGATGCAGCAGGAGTGCGAGGGACAGCAGCCCTTACCTTCTCGTTCTTCCTCTCCTCAGCTTTGCTGGCAGGTCCAGGGGTGACAGGGGCACACAGGGGCCCACTGCCCACCTCCCCATTGAGGTGGGCCGCGCTGACGTTGGGCGGGGTGATGGCGGCGGCGGCGGAGGTGAGGGGGATGAGGGGCCGGGCCCCTGGTGCGGGCGGCTGGTGGCCGTGCTGGGGAGACACGGCGGGGTGAGGCCGAATGGCGGCTGCGGGCAGGCGGGAGGGCGAGCTGGGCGTCCGCAGGGGTGACACTGTGGCGGTGGGTCGGTCTGGGGCTGGCACCGTGGGGTGGGCTGCAGAAGGAGGACAGAGCACGGTTAAACCTGCCTTGCATTGGCAGATCTGGCCCTTCAGTGGTCATCACTGCCACAAGGTGCCAGGGCCTGACAGAGAGATAAGCTCTTAGCCTTAACCCAGGATATCTCAGCCTGGAAGTGTTTGCAGCTAATTCCCCTCCAGGCTGCAAAAGGCCTGTCTGAAGTCACCAAAATTGGCTTGTCCTCTCCAGTGATGTGACTATCCCTGTGCATACTATCTTTTAGAAATACATTATCTACTTCCAGCTGAGCTGTCTTCCAAAACCCCTCCTAACCTAATAGGTTTTAGAGCAATGCAACATGGGACCTAAAAGGTTAGCCCAGATGATCCAGGCTGACGTAGCAGACAGCAATTACAAAGGAAAGTCTCTTGTTTCAGCCCTAAAAAAATGATCAACAGCACATCACTGTGCTGCACAGGATAAATTAAGCAGAAATCCATCGGAGGATTTCTGAGCTCAGCCTCCTCTCTGCCAGCAAAGTCCCTAAGGGACTATGCAGTGCCTTTTAGTCTGGCTGCCCCTGCTAAGCAAATCCTGCCTGCAAGCAGTGGGAACCAGAAATTAGTGCTTGTCTGTTTAACGGTGACTGTGACACACTGCCAAGGTCAACCCTTCAGGGAATCCGGAGCCTGTTGCATGCCTCATGTTGCAAAAAACGTGACAAAGCTCCAAGTCCGTTTCCACAACTATATTGTCTGTGACTTCCAGGTTGGTTGATTGCATAGACGTAACCTAAATACCACTCCACTTCAAGTATTTACAGCTTAGAAGTCAAGTTCACACCTAGACATTCCCTCACTTAAATGATTCAGTAATAGGACTGGCTGGAAAATGCCCATTTCATAAATGATTTCAAGGTTTCATAATCTTGTTTAGTTCTGTCTCAGTGCAAAATTTGAACCTTTGAACATTTTTCTGAGAACAGCCTACTTGCTCACACCACAATAACCTCTATTCTGGTCAGGTTATTCACCTGGGATGTGAAAACATAGGATCAGGTCACTGCACCGTTCTCGTCTGTGGAGAACACCTCTGGGAAGTTGTCAATTCCCTTTGCAACAGTACAGCTTTATAGTTGGTAGTTCTATGGTTGAACTACATCCATTCCTGACAAAAACCGTTGAGTTCTGCAAATCAGCTTTTCTTTGACCAAGATGCATTTTACTGGAAAATTTCTGACCCACTTTGATCTGTGGTTTTCTTACAAATTCATCTGAAGGATGCATTTTTATGCAGCTGGAATTCACTCAATCTATAACTAAACAACAATGCTAGAACAACCACTATTTTCTGTTTCTGTGGTAAAGAGTGGCATCCTTACCAGGGATTGAAATGAGACAATGCCATTAGTCATACTCACTACACCAGCTGAGCACTCCTGCCAGGAGGGAATTTCATCCCCCAGTCTTATGTCCTATTATCTGAAGCAATACTGAACATGATGGGCCAGTGACCATCAGATTAGTACCTCTCAAGTTTGTATGATTTTGCCTCACAGCAGCTTCTCAATTTTATAACATCTCTTTTTACTAATGTTGCTCATAGCAAATCAAACTATCATTAAACAGTCTGTAACTTGATGAGATTTTATCATGTAACATGAGGAAGGCCCTAAAAGTTGTTATTACAGACACCTTCAAGACTACTATTACTATTAGTTACCATCTCCCCCTCCTTGAATTACCAAGAACATACACTGAAAGCGCAATTCAATTCCAGAGAGCCAGACAGGGCACCACTAGTTATTTTGAAGCAATTCACTCCTGATTTTCCCATTTGGAACCTGTGTGATGAGCAACCACTGCTATCAGAAATCTGATTTTCCACGACAGTTAAGCTTGTAGGGTCAAAGTTTTGAATTACTGTTTGTAGGGAGCAATGGCTTTCCTAAATTTAGAGCAAAAGTACACTAATGGAATATCACTGCATGTACCTGGGTGTAGAACCCTGATTTGGTAATATTAGGTACAATACCTCTTTCATGTAGGACTTGGTGTTTCCACACACAAAAAGGAAACAGAAAATATGAGAAACAGTAAAATAAATGGCCTAAGAAAAATCAACTCTGAGCAGAGCTCTCATATTTTATTCTGTAATTTTATCTGCTTACTGTTACAACGTATGCCTTTGCTCTGGAATCTCTGTATCTGGACTGTGCTGCATCAAACATGCTATTAATTAGCAATGCTCACTGAAGGCTATTTTTGTTCTACACCACTCATATTTCATTTGGGGTGTATTCCTACACTAGTGGCCTTGTGCAAAATTGATTCGTTACTCATGTATATTGCAAGCCAACAGAAACGTGATTTGAATACTGTGCCAGCTTGCCTCTCTTGGAAAGCTTTTGCAAAAGTCAGTGCACTGACTTGTCCTGCAGGACTAAAGGGACCTTTTGAGGGGCTCTGATCCACAGGATACTGGTAAGGAAATCCATTACAGAGAAAATTACTGATAATCATGAAAATTTCCTTTATTTATCCTGGAAAAGGTTTATTTAATTAAAATAAGAATTTAATGAACCTTCTGGAAGGGTTGGAGAACTCCCTGTTACGAGGTTTTGAAACAGTTCTGTGGTCCCTGGATCACCCTCCCTGCCAACTCCTTGGCACTTGAGAGGTGTCGTAGTGACCTGGAGGAGCAATCTTAAATCAGGGAAGCTGCTGGAGGTGTAGCACAGCAGCACTGTGGGAGAAAGCTATGGGACATGCCAGGTCTCTGGGGCAAAACAATCCATCACCTCAGTTTCAGGAGAGTCAGGAGGGCTCAGGAGGCACCAGGAGCACCTGAACACTTCCTGAGAGCCTCACCTAAAAGGGGACATTTTTGGCTCGGCACTGTGGGAGCAGAAGGGCTTTTGGAAGGGTGTGACTTGAGGGGTAAGCAGCACTTTCTGAACTAAACAAAAAGAGGATAAATTGATTATCCCTCAGTGTGACATGGACACCATGTAAAGCACTGTTTGCTGAGCAGAGGAGTCTGCACTGTTCGAGATTCAGATTCACATGTATTTGATTATGTTTTCTTCCCTTTGGTCTGGACTGTGCAGGAGGTGAGATTACATGGTCATAATGGTGCCTCCTGTCTTCAAAAGGTATGAATCCATGGCTTACTCCACAGGGTATTTCTCATTTGTGCTTGCTCTGTTTTATATCTAAGACCTCAGTTTTGAGCAGTCACAGTTCTTATTGATCTGCCTTTGCAAACACAATGGCTCACATCCCTATATAATATCAGAAACAAAATGTTTTAAATTTTGCTAAAAAGTTTCACCCCAGGATTTACTTTTACTTTATTCAACATCAGAGGCTGTTTAACATCAGGGAAAGGGAAATAAATTGTACTCTAGAAAATTGTGCTGTACATCAGAAAGGGAACCTAGAAAGAACAGAGGCCCCCTGGTGCAAGAAGCTCTTATTTTCATTTCAAAAGGTGGCAGCATTTTCAGATCTTTTTCTTTATCACTAGCACTGGGTCCCATTCTGCCTAATAAATACCTTTCATCCCTGAAGCTCAAGGAAATACTTCTTAATTTTAAGGCGTGTATTACTTGCCCTGCAATACAGGTAGTATTTTTCTGTCAGTAAGCCAACTGGACTCAAAACTGTTAATCTCCCCAGTATGCAGGGTGCTTGCTTTCACTCAGATAAATTGTATAAATATTTGTAAACACTATAATCTATTTCAGCTGCAGCAACAGAACAATCTGATAAACACAACGTGGTTCCCAGAGATCAATAGAAACCCATAAATATTACAAGCAAAGAAAATATACTGTATCCCACATTGACTGAGCTGTGACAAACGAGAAAGAAAGCTGTGGGGACAGGCAAGTTCTAGAGGCTTGCACTCAAGAGGTAAAACATCAATCTTCCCTACGCAGGGTGAGAGGCACTGACGGGTGTGCACCTACCTATCTGCATGGTGTTGCGAGGCTGGCTGGTTGGCTGCTGAGCTGAGTACCTCAGGCAGTTATTCAGCTGTGGAGAGGCTGCCTGCAGCTGGGGATGTGTCTGGGGAGTGGTGATAGGAACAACTGGTCTGACAGTCGTGGTGACATTGGTGTGACTGGCCCCGATGGGGTGGATGGCTCCTGGAGCTACTTTTGTTGTTGGAATTCCTCCAGCTCCGCTGTTCCTGGGCTGCCCAGCTCCCACTGGCACCCTGTATGGAATCAAGGCACAGTGTAAGCATGCTGCAGAGACCCCAATACCAAATCACAGTGCTGATAAGCACCCCCAGTTACTTAGGGGTTTTAACACGTTACTCTATCAGTTGTTAAAGTAAACTGAGATATAGATACACATTTATCTTTATAGGGCCCAGTTTTAAGTATGCTGGAGGACATTTTCACCCCTTTATCCTACAGGAAGAAGTGCAGAGTAAAAATGGAAAAGATAATTTATCTTATCACTTTTTTATTATGCTACATTTCTGTCTGAATAGCTTCTAGTAAAATCACAAATCTTAATTCAGAGGAAATAAGTATCTCCCAAATGTCATTTTGTGTGCCAGAGGCTATTTCACATGGAGTGATAATTAAAACATACTCAGAGATCTTTTCTTGGGACCAAACCTGCATACAGCCCTACGGGGAGAAACAAGGATGGATAATGCCAAATCTGAGTGTGGCTATTGAAGGGGACTGAGAAGCAGCAGACTTGACAGGGCTTGGCTTGGCTGAACATTTACCCTATTGATGAAACCAGCCCTAGCTCAGACTTGCTAAGGGAATGCAAAAGGGAAGGGAATGCAGCTGACCTGAATGAAAAAGAAATCGAAACAGTAATCGACCCCTCTTTCATTTCTCACTTAAACTGTACACATAATCTGTATTTCATCTGAGTGGCCAGGTAGGCCTCAGAGGAAAGGGATGAGGCTCTTTCTCCCATGTGATGAGTTCAGACTACAGCATGTCTTGATCCTCTTACCACTGAGCTAGAAACTCTCTGACCAAGACAGAAGGACACTGCGGAGAACAGAAGGACACCAATGGACAAACTCAGCCGCTGCTCAGCAGCTCTTTCTCTGACTTTCTTACTCAGGTTCCTGAATAATTTCAATGCCCAGCAATAAATGCCATGAAACAGAGGGATCATTTTGTGCTGTTCTTCTCTCTCGGGCTGCTCCTTGTGTGAAGGTCCTCCTCCAGGAAAAGACAGCACAGGGATATGAGGCAGAACAAAGCAAGATGAAGGAAATGGAAATGCGACAGTGCAAGGGATTAGCAAGGGAGGAGAGAATAACAGAAAAAGTACAAGAGCCAACTACAGGAGGTGGACCGGGAGAACTTCTGGGTCCCCAAGATTGTTGTGTGGAAAACAGAGAGAAGATCAGAAGGAAGGAGTATGCTGAACAATCTGGTCTGATTCAGAGGACATGAATGACAGAATAAGTAACCCTAAGAAAAGAGTAGAAAGGGGAAGAGACAAAAGAGTAAAATCCTGATAGAAAAAGACCAACACACAGGCTGGAAGATATGGTCCAAAACTGCAAAATATAGCTATCCCTTCTGCCCAATCCTCCCTCCCCCAAAACCACAAGAGGAAAGACAACACTGTGCTGTCAGTGACTTGACTCATCTCATGGTGCAAGGTTTGCCTGGAATACATTTTGCTAAATGAATCTGATTTTTTTTTCTCCATTTTTTTTTTAATAAACCTATAGGTTGGGAAAAATTGGAAATCCCACCAGATGGAAATTTTGACTGTCTGTCATCTGCTATGAAGAGCTGGCAGGGTGGCAGGAAGGTTCAGCTGAGCTGACTTGGCCATCTGCACTAGACTGAGTTTGCCAGAAAAGCACACCTAACAGTCCACTGAGAGCTGTGTTCAGGCAAACATGCATGCTGACAGGTACAGAAACTATTTGTGACTCCCACAGAGATGGAGAGATGTTGGATGTGGCAAATTTCCTCTGCTGCCCTTTACCTGTCTGTCCATCAGAGTCTTGGTCTTTTTCCACCACAGTCTGCTCATACATGTTTTGGCAGCTTATAAATCTAGTTCAGTGTTATTAAATTCATGGACAACTTCTTTTCCTTGGGTTTTGTAGGGAGTGGCAGAAAAACATGCATGAATCTAATCTTCTTCTTTGCTGTCAAAGGGCAACAAAATATGCTGAAAGTGCAGCAAATAGGAGATTTTGTTGCTATCAGATTTTTCATGCTCTTCTCCCTAAGAGTGATTTGCACGGGAACTTAATTAGCTCACAGGATCATAAATAGAATCATAAAGCTGCTTTTGGGTTTTGTGGAAAGCACTTTTGCCCTTTAGCACTTTTCTGTCTTGTTCTAGCTGTGACATGCTGCATTTAATAAAGTCTTGCTGATTCAGATCACCAACCCTTCAGCACAAACTTCCCTACTAATTAAGAGCTGAAGAGGCAAGGAGTAAAGGCAGCCAAGGAGCTCTATAAAATAAGATAAATACATTTAGGGTGATGAACTGTGAAGAACCAATGAATTAATATTTGGGCTTTTTTTACCGAAATGCAATATTAGGACTGTCAGCAGGCTTAGCTATCTCTAATCTGCTCTAAACTTTTGGTCTTCCTCAGCCCACATATTACAGACTTGACATAAACTGTAGATGGAACAAAGTTGGATCAATTTTTCAAGATCAACACTGTCTGAATCGTGAAGTGCCTTTCCCTGGATAGGAGTGAAAGATGGTGGAGACTGTGCACGTGGGAGGAGGGACTGAGCATATGAAAAGCAGTTAGCTGAGTCTGCAAATCCACAGTTTGTCTAAAGGAGACATGGGCATACATATGGCACCATTCACCTGCAAGGAGTATGTGGGGCAATCAGTCTGGGACACAGCGATGAACTTTCTTCTCAGCTTTCAGACTATTTCAGAGTGGGCTCTAGATCAGAAACAACCTTTGACTTGGGTTGTCCAATACCAAACTCTGAAAAATGGCATTGCTCCCCAAAACATGCTATTCTTTCCTTTTCTCATCTTCTGCAATGGAGATGGGTAGGTAAAATCAGAAAATTTACTGAACTCTCCTACCACTTCTGAATTTTAACAGTTCAAAGATTAGTCCAGATTCAAACCATTCCAGGTCTTTGCTTTAAGAAAAACAAAATCTACAAGAGAAGCCACTGAAAAGCAAGACGCAAGCATTCCTTATTTTGTTACATGTCCAGTAGTTTTATAACAACAACAAAGTGTTTAGCCAACAGATTTTTTACAAAAGTAAAACCTGGGCTTATCAGAGGTTATAAATGCCATCAATCCAATACAACTACTGCAATCTCCTGAGGACATGGATAACTCCAATGCTACAACCAGCAAGTCTCATTACTGAAGTCTGCAATGCCACCAGAAAATTTCTGGAAGGGAAATGTGATTTCAGAGCAGAGCTACATTGTTTTCAGTGTCCTCCAGATGCAGAGAACTCAGCCCCAGTTCAGGCCAGTGGTCCTCACCTTGAGACAGGTGTCACGTAGTTGCCTGGGAAGACACCGGACATCCCACTCCTCAGAGATGTCCCCTTGAACCAGCCGTCCTGGCACTTCTCAATGACCCGGTACATCTCACCTTTGCGGAGCTCCAGCTCATCGTTCTTCTGGGGCTTGTAGGCATACAGGGCTAGGTAGCTGTGGGGAGAGGTCACACAGGAAGAGAGCACACAGATGGCATCAACCACCACTTGTCCTGCTCCAACTCCAGCCCCACAGAGCAGAAAGTGAGCAGAAGCAATGTTAAGAAATTGGGGTTGAAAAGGGACATCATTACAGCACACCAAACAAGGAAGGGCAGAGACCGGATTCCAAGACAATAAGGGAATAACTAATCAGAGTAAAGTAGGCTGTAATTTAAAATTGATGAGACATACTTCTCACTCAGGGCACAACCAAAGTGAAACACTGCCATACAAAGTAGCACTGCAGTTAAGGACTTAGCAACACTTGCAGAAAGACAAGGCAATTACAGAGACAGCCAGAGCAACAAGGATTAGAGTAAGAGGGCTTTGCAAAGCCTAACATTTGGATAAAGCATATATTCATATGCTTTAGGGTGGGAGCCTATTGTGGAGATTCAGAAGAAACTTTTCTTATGGGTAGGCTACTCCAAAAGCACTTAAGACACCTTTACTTGCATCTTTCTCAACCCTATTTATGCTGGCCAAGTTTAGCAACAACACACCAAACTGTTCTGATCTGGTATGGTAGTTCTTGTACCATATGGGTAAAACAAAAGTGACAGAGGGACAAATTCTGTAAGGGGCTTTTTACTTCAGTAGGTGAAGTGGTAGAATTTGGCTTTAGATGTTTTGCATGCAAATATTCTAATAAATCTTTAATAACAATCCAATATGTAGAACTTTTTATTTATTTAATTATAGCTTTTATTTATTCCCTTTGTTTAGAATCTTTCTATTTATCTCTCCTTTGTTCTTCTGTTACTACTTCAGGGATGTGTCTAGTGTTGTAAAATGACTATAGCTTAAAGTCCCTAAAGATATTCTCTCTGTTTAAAGAAATCCTTGTTGAAAATTAAGAATGATTGCTTGCACTTTGGGAAATAATGGAAAGTTGGGATAGAACAGCAAGAGTGTACAAACAGAACAACATTTTCTTTGTAAATACCATTGTTGTTTTTTGTTTTGTTATGTAGCTTTTCTACAGATGCGGAAAGGGATTTCTGGTAATTCTTGATCAAGGTTATGCCTTCTTGAGTTTTTCTTTATTTATTTGTTCTTTACAGGCAGTGAAGAGAGATTAAGACAAATGGGAAAACACTTACAGAAAGTGCATTTACACTACAAAGTGCAGCAGAATACTCTTAGGCTCGGGGGTGGGTGAGAAGAGGCTCACTGCCAACCTTATAGCAGTGAACCAGAGAAATAATGAAAACTATAACCATTGCGATTGTAGATTTTCAGCCAATAAAAATGATACATGACCTTTTACTTCTGCTCTCCAGGAAATATAATTCAGGAACAAATCCTGTTAGTTTTTGTGATTCTACTCCTTTACTCTATCAGTAGATTTTCTTATTTTTATTCTGAAGACAGTAAATAAACAGCAGTAATGAGTAGAATATGAAATATTGGTAACAGCTCCTAGGGGAATGCTTAGGCTGATGTGCCTGGCTCTGTTTACCACGCGCGTGGGGTACAAAGACCTAATCAGAAACTGTATTTCATTAGTCAACAGATGGGAGGAAACACCCTGCACATCCTTTGTTTAGCCTATGTAATCAGGTGGTCTTGAGCAGGTCTGTAGCTGTTCACACGATGGAAAACATGAGGCTACATATGAACTGAAGAACATCAGAATGTGTCACCCTGACAAGAAATAAGGTTGCATGCTTCGGTGCTGATCTTTCAGCACTGCACTCTGCAAGGACATAACAGAAAGTGCCAGACTGCAGTCACTCGAGGGAGCAGAAAGTGTGGCTTTGACTACCACTTTTGAAGTTGCTGCTTACACACAGGGCTCAGATTCAGAAGCTATGGGTAAGGCAGGGGGTCAAGGACAGAGCATTTTAGACAGACTCACTTAGCCTTTTTCCCCAAGGGGCTACATGTAATAATGTAATTTACAGGTGGAGATGCTGGAAGAAGGTGCAAGGAAAATTACCCTAATTGGATCACAGTCTGTTGTGCCTTGCAGCTATCTCCAGCTCTCCTACTAGCTTCTTTCTGTTCTCTCCTACTAGCTTCACCCTGCAAATTCCCCCAAATCAGCCATCAGTAAATCTGAATATCCAATATCACAATAAACCTAAACATCCTCTGGATAGAATAGAGACTAAAAGAAGGTGTACAACAGCCCAGCATGGACACCATACCAAAACAGACCAATCTCTGTATGGCTAAAGTGATGAAAGCTTGTATGTGATAAGCAAATATGGTGACCCTGGGACAATAGAGGTGGTCAGGGCTTTCTTTGTGGACCAGCGATCCCACCACCTACGTGGGGCAGTGAGGATGTCCATCCCTGGGGGTGTCCTCTATTAGTTGCAAAGAGGCAAGGGGTTCTCCAAACCCAGTGACAGGCCCCACCTGGGTCCATTGCCCACCCTGTGGGGACAGGCATATGCTCCATGTGCTGGCAGAGAGTGGGCTGTGGAAGAGCTGGCAGGATGCCTGCTCTTATCCATGGCTGAAAACAATTTGAGTGCAGGCAGCTTCCCTCACCAGCAAGTGTTTCTGGGTTTTTCCTCTGGCAGGAAATCAGGTCTAGCAGTCCCATTTGCTGAGGCTGACTCTGACTCAAGCCAAAGTCTTTGGACTCGGACACATTTCACTGTTCTCTAGATTTTAGGTATAAAACTTCACCACCTAACTCCCTACAACCTAGAAGAAAGTGTTTAAAACAATGAAATCTTGCAAAATGCAATATCGATTTATTCTGGGATATATGAAACAGTGAGGCTAAGAGTTAGGGAGTGGGACCTAGAAGAAACCAAAATGTTTATTAGAAGTTCCCTAAAAAAAGGTTTAAGTGAGAAGGTAGTTTATGTTCTTGGACTTGGGGATTTGCCTGTGACTCTACTTATAATGCAGAAGCCCCGGGGCTCTGTCTAGGTTGCACCTCCCCACTACTGCTACAGCTTTCAAATAACACATCCTCTTTGACTGGAACTTGGCTTACAAATGCAAAATGACAGATTGGATTACAAGGCTGCTTCACAAGGGAGATGACAGGAGAAGCACGGGAGGGAGAAGGGGAGGGTTGGTGAGGCATGGAGTCAGGGGCATTGCCAGAGAGCTGCAAAATGTCCTGATTCAGCAACTTAATACTGGAAATATTGCCAGTTACTGCTTCCTAGTCAGGGCAAAGTTTGAAATAAACTTGTGCCCCACTACGTGCCATGCAGGGTGCACAGGGTGACTACAGGATGATGATGAGACCTCTCTGTGAGGCATTCAGTGATGTTTGGTACCTCTCAGGTATAAAGATCTCAACTTAGTAGCCAAGAAGAAATTTGTTTGGTTCTGTTCCAACAATAGGGGATATTGTTCTTAAAGAGTATTTCCTATGTTATTTTTAGGATTTTATTTGTGAATTCAGACCTTGTTTTAGCCATATCATAAAGCCCCAAAATATGGGTGTGCATATGTGTATGTGTCTCTATAGTTGTCTTGCTTTCACAAGGTATATGTGTTGAGAGGAAAGGGTTCAGTAGTTTAACTTGACAGGTATCAGATAAACCAACCAGACTAGTAGAGACTTAATGAAGTCTACTCTTTTTGTTCTGTATCTAGTAAACCTTCTGTTATTCTACACACTATTCAATAAGCCCATATGCCCAAGATATGAAGTTCATTCACTGCCTTTGTTCATTCACTGTTTATGGCACTGAAAAAATGCAATTGGGTAATTTTTTCTGGTTAACGATGAATGTATTAGGTGTTTGATTGTATGGGACCACACCTTTATAAGAGCTTTAAATGAAGGAAGATTTTCTTTAGCTGCGAGGTGTTCAGTTTGCTTCACTGTGGTTCGTACAGCTATAATATTTAAAGTCTAAAAGAGCTCACAGACAAAGGGAATAGTCTTGCCTTTTTCTACTAATTTTTCCATTTCAGAAGAGGCTGCCTCATGTATGAAATTGCAGTCTCTCTCTTCTCAGAATGCTCCTGAGCTGAGATTTGGGCTTTTGGATTTTAAACATACACACACACATATGCACGTGCACACATGCACACACAATTGGAAACAAAAAGAACACAGTGACTGAGATGAGTTGCTTACATATTGAGGGGGAGCTGGACCTTCGGTGGTGTTCCCTGATCTCCAATTATTGCACTTGTCCTGGGACCAGCCACTGTGGCTGTTCCAATCAAAGAGGAATCCTGAAAATACACAAAGAACATACAAGGATTTAAGATGAAGGCCATCATTTCCTAAATTGCTATGGGGTGAAGGCACAAAGGAAAAAACTCACATATTTTATTAAATTCCCAGATTTTCTAACTTCATGATACTGCATTAAAAAAGACATCTTTTAGTCTTACATATTCCAAAAATATATTTCTGACACAAAGGGTATCAGGTTATTAGCAGAATTTCTACCTGTCAGAGAAATTTTAGTTGTATGTTATGTGCAGATCTTAAACGTTTTAGAACATTAAACTACTTGACTATTTTGTAAAATCAGCTCAAAATATGCATCTCTGCAATAGTACCTTCTCTGATAAAGGTAATCTTTTCCCTTCAAAAACTTGTTTTTTAAATCAGTACTCTTTTGGCTAATGGTTATGGATCTATGGAGAAGAAGATACTATTCAATTTCCAAAATGCAGTCTCTTTTCTATATATTGTTTTTATCATCATGAATATTATTCTCATTAAAAAAGGAGACTATACTACCCAAAACGTAGCTCTGAATGAAGAAAGTAGTAAACTCCACTTTTACCCCAGAAAATAAATCTCCACTCTCATACAGACAACTGGGCAGATCTTCTCCTGCTATTAATGTGAAAGGCAACTCTGAATGTAATCATTCATTTCTCAAAGCTTTATGCTTAGCCAAAGTATGTAGGGCAAACTCTTTTGAGATGTCTCACCAAAGTCCTCATTCATCTATGTCAAAAATGAATCTTGACTGGAAACTTCTCCTGAAGTAATGCCAAGGCCTGTAGCAACAAATCTTCACTGCAGACAGGGCAGAGCTGGGCTGATGGGACTTGGTTTACTTGAGCTAAAAGCATTTTTGGTAAATCTAACCAAATACTGTATGCACATCTGTATGCAGAATGGCTCTACAAAGTAGGAACCAAAGTTTACACACAAGTTGCAGGTTCAGGCAGAGCGTGGTATACACAGCAAAGATTTTGAGCAGTTCACAGGCCTCCAGTGCAGCTGTTCTGTTTCCAAATTCTATCTAACAAACAGTAATTAATTGATTTTAGGAACACAAACATAGAGGTAGTTTTTGCTTTTACAAATGACACTGAATTAAACCAAGACACTGAGTTAAACCAAGACACACATTTCTCCTTAATTATTGGATTTCAATGTTAGCTCATTCTAAAGAAGCCCACATAATTATTACAGTGTTTGTCTTGACAGTGCATTGCTAAGTTTTATTGCTTTGCTTTGTACGAACATAGTATCATTAGGAAATCGTGCAGCAAAACATGAAGACACTGCACTGTGATTCCATAGCTTTTGGCAAAAAAACAGATGTCTCGTCTCTCACCAACATCTCCACTCAATCATGAAGTTGCAGTGAGAAGTACAGCTCCTTTTTCTCATTATTTCCCCTAATGTTCTGGCTGCTTGCTCAAAGAAAGAAGGATCCAGGCAGCTCTTAGTCCTATGTGAAAAGTAAGCATTCTTTCCAGTAACTAAGGCTTTGTTAATACTGCCTGTCAATGAGATAATACCAACTTACAGAAAAAACACAACAACCCACTAAAAAATGTAGGAGTAGCTGGAGAATGATCCCTCATTTGTTATTTTGAGCTGGTTAATGGGGTTAGGGATTGCGGAAGATGCTGGGCTGAGACACCTGGCAGCTGCCTCATCCAGAAGGTAAGTGAGAAATTAACTGGTTCAAGCTTCTTCATCTCATGCCACCACTGCATGCCTGCTCTGAGCTAGAGAAACTGTCTCTAAGAAAACAGAAAATGCATCAGTCCCCACCCTTTCTCACTAGGAAAAATAATTTTGGTTTTACCTCATGAAAAAAACAGACCTGAATGAACAGCCTCAGAGTGCAACTGTAAAGGCAGAGAAGATCACAGCAGGATAGAATAGGACAGAATGGGATGGAATGGAATGGACTAGACTAGACTAGAATATTGTGTTGGAAGTGACCTGCAACAATCATCTAGTCCAACTGAGTCCATCTGACCACTTCAGGGCTGACAGGTTTGAGGCATCAACCACCTCTCTAGGAAGCCTGTTCCAGGGTTGACCACTCTTTTGTAAAGAAATGCTTCCTAATGTTCAGTTTGAACCTCCCCTGGGGCAGCTTTGAACTATTCCCATGCATCCTGTCAATGGACACCAGGGAGATGGTATCAGCACCTCCCTCTCCACTTCCCCTCTTCAGGAAGCTGTAGACAGCAATGATGTTGCCCCACAGCCTGCTTTTCTCCAAGCTAGACAAACTGTCCTCAGCTGCTCCTCATAGGACATTCTTTCAAGCCCTTCCACCAGCTTTGTAGCCCTCCTCTGGATGCATTCTAGTACCTTCAAATCCTTCTTAAATTGCAGGGCCCAGAACTGCACACAGAACTCCGGGTGAGGCTGCACCAACACTGAATACAGCAGGATAATCACCTGTTTTGAGTGACTGGTGAGACTGTGTCTGATGCACCCCAGGATGGGATTTGCCCTCTGGGCTGCCAGGGCTCCCTGCTGACTCAAACTGAGCTTGCTGTCCATCAGCACCCTCAGACACCTTTCTGCAGGGTTGCTCTCCAGCCACTCCTCTCTCACTTTATTCTTGTGCCTCCATCCTAGGTGCCTCCATCCTAGTCTGCTATCATCAGCACACTTGCTAGTGGTGCATTCAGTAGCACATGATATATATATACACAAACACATATTGAACAGAACTGGCCCTACAACTGAACCCCAAGGAACACCACTGGTGACCAGCCATCAGCCAGTTGTAGCCCCATTCACTACAACCCTTTGACCTCTAGCTTTTGGCCAGTTCTTCACCCAGTGCATCACAAATCCACTTATTCCCTGGATGGACAACTTGTCCAAAAACATGCTGAAGGACAGTACCAAAAGCCCCTCACTAAAATCCTGAAAAAGCTGCATCCACTGCCTTCCCTTCATCCACTAGGTAGGTGACCCTATCAGAGTAGGATATCAAATCAGTTAAATGGGAATTCTCTTTTGTGAACCCATACTGACTGTTAAATATGACTGCATCATTCTTTAAATGCCTTTCAATAGTACCCAATATAATGTTCTCCATAACTTTTCCAGAAACTGAGGTTAGATTAACAGATCTGTAGCTCCCTGGGTCTTCCCTCATGCCTTTTTTTGTAGACTGGAATAACATTGGCAAGCTTCCAGTCAGCAGGACCTCCATAAACTTCCAAGACCTTCGATAGATGATTAAGAGGGGTCCTGTCATAACATTCCCTAGCTCCTTCAGAACTCTCAGATAAATCCCATTAGGCCCCTATGACTTGTCTACATTCAGCTGATACTGCTGGTCCCTTACAATTTCAGTGCCATGTAAAATCACTGTTCCTACACTTGTGGTCCTCCAACTCAGGAGACTGGGCAGCCCAAGGTCTATTAGTATCACTAAAGATTGAGACAAAAAGTGCATAGAATGCATCTGCTTTTTCTTCATTCCTGTTAGTCAGATGACCACCTTCACCAAGTATCAGTCCAATGCTTTCTTTAGATCTCCTCTTGCTGTTAACGTGTGAAAAAAAGCCCATCTTGTTACCTGAAACAACACTGGCCCATTTCAACTCTAAGTGAGCTTTGGCCTTTCATGTCTTCTTCTTATGTAAATGAACCCCAGCTCCATACTCAGGTTCCTGAGAAGCCTAACCTTGCTTCCAGAGGTCATGGAGTTTCTTTTTCTTCCTGAGCTACACCAGGAGTTCCCTGTTCAGCCAAGCTGGTCTTCTGCTCTGCTTGCTTGACATACAATACGGTGGAATTGTCTGCTCCTGTGCTTCTGCAAGGTGAATCTTAAAGACTGACCAGGACACTTGGACTCCCAAGCCCTTAAGAGCAGGTTCTCAAGGGACTCTGCTCAATACCTCCCTGAATAGCATAAAATTTGCTCTCATGAGGTCCAAGGTAGCAACTCTGTCACCCTTTTTTGTCATTACAGTGAAAATTTAAAAATCAACCATTTCATGATCACTGTGGCCAAGACAGTCATCTACTCACCCATTCTTCCTGAGTCCTTCTCTATTCACAAATAGCAAGTCCGGGAGGGCATCTTTCCTAGTTGGCTGAGTACCCATGACAAGAAGCTATCTCCTACAAACTTCAAGAATTTCCAAGACTCATCACAGCAGTATGATGTTCCCAGTTGATGTCTGGGAAGTTGAAATCTCCCATAAGGATAAGGGCTACTGATCCAGAGATTTCTCCTACTTGCCTATAGGATAATTCACTGGTGCTTACATCCTGGCTGGGCGATCAGTTGTAAACACCCTCTACAGTATCTCCTTTATTTTCCATCCCCCTAATCTTCCCCCACAGGCTCTCCACCATATCATCATGAACTATGAACAGGGCTGTGCAATCAGCCTCTCCCTTATTTACAGTGCCATACCTCCCCTTCACTTGCCCTGCCTACTCTTCCTGAACAGCCTTCAGCCCTCCATGCCAGCACTCCAAACACAGAACTCATTCCACCAAGTCTCACTAGTACCAAGGATATTGCAGCTTTGGGAGCTGACCAATGCTTCCAGCTCATCTTTTTTGTGAGACACATGCTAGCCTTTCATTAGCTGCTATGATCCTCCCTCTGCACGCTGCAGCCAAGTCAGAGTTTGCAGAGATGCAGCTACCCCAGCCTGGAGTGGCCACTGCAGGCACTGTGAGCTAAGCCAGACTGATTCTGCAGAGGGATGAGCTCAAACCCAGAGAACAGAGTAGCCGTCAAAGCATCATCTATTTTCCTGTTTGCACTGACAGTGGTGCCTTCTGTGTCTTCTCTATTACTGGAAGTATGATCACAAGTGCTTTCTTTTACCCTTGTACTAACATATAGTCCAAGTGGTTTAGAAATCATGTAACTGCCATCAGTGTCACTGGATGACAATGTTGCTTTCCTCCCTTGAATAATCCCAAAGATATCTCCATAGTCATGTATGTCATCTATCTACCTGACATTCAGTTTCTTGCCTATGTCCAATTACTCTAATATTATTGCATCTAGTGCCAGCCTGGACCCTACAAACCATTCATTTTTGCCACTTTGCATAGTCTAGTATCCTATGCATCCAAACTCTAAATCAGTGTCTGTTTCCTGATCATGCTCCAGTTTTTCTTTAGCTGCTCTCCTCTGCAGCTTTGACTTGACAATGTACTTGCCAGTCTGTCTATGACCCTGCTTTCCATCATCAGGTTTTACTCCACAGGACTTGCTGGCCTTTCACACACTGAATTCAGGTCCTCTGATCACATCTCGGCATTTACTGTCACGCAAGTATTCTGCTCTGCAGTTTCATCTGCCTCTGTGCTCCTTGTCTAACTCTCTCCATGGCTGCCTGATTGTCACTATGCATCTGAATGTTCACCAGCTTTGCATTTAAACTACCGTCCCTGACACATTTGGTGAAGGCTTTCTAAGCTGCCTCTTTCAAGGACCAGTTCTTTCTAGTATGTACCACTAATTAGCTCATATTATAAGATACAATATTGCTAGATTATTTTGCATGATAGTATTTACAATAAGATTTTGAAGAGACTGATTTTTGTGAAAGAATAATCTCCTATTTCTTCATACTTATTACCTTATTGGAAGTTTACCTCTCCAGTTTCCATTCACACAATTCTATGTGCATCTCTTCAGCTACCGGTAACACTAATAATCCTCCTGGAAAACACAACAGGTCTTTCTCCATCACAGCTGGTAGCAGGACTTAGCTTGTTTTCCTTCTTTATTTAGCCCTGGAGCCAGGTTGTACTTTTGCTATAGTGATCTAAGGAACAAGGTACTAAATGTCCTCCTTTCCTCTTCATCTGCTCAGGGGAATGGAAATGCAAGATGATGCTCTGATTTTTTTGTTCTGTGCTTTGATACCTTTTGGGAGGATTATGTGCCACATCCTTGCTTTCTGATGGAACACCCCTACATAATCCACCTTTCTGTGGCACCAAACACACAAACACCGCCATGCACAGGCATTACACAGGGAGGGCTCAAACACTGCAGCATTTGTGTCTTAATCCTTCTTCCATCTCTGCTACTCACCACTACTAAAGCTTAATGGGGAGGAGATGTCTCTGACAGCCAGGTTTTTAAGAGGTATGTAGGCACATATTGATAAAAACAAGCACCTTGCAGAGTTTTCTCAGGGAGGCATTAAGTACCTCACTGCCTGATTCTCATGGATTTTATTGCAATTTAAGTAATAAGAGTCACTTCTGAAAATACCATTTGGTGTCCCTCTCTATCCTTATGAGTCTCTAATGCCTTTAAACATTTTACCTTTGAATTTCTAGACGTGACCTGCTGGGTAATCACATGTAGCACACACCTCCTGATTAGGAGGTTGTTTACTCTAAATGTGGCATGCAGTGTCTGATCTAGACACTGCCCACTCTGTCCCAATTACTTAGGCCACTGAACAGCCAAATCTGACTTCTTCATCCTTCCTCTTCTACCTGACATCCTCCAAGCACCACTTACCACTGTTGATGTTTCCAGCTCAACAGCAACAGATCTTCTCTTCCATGGGCCAGTACAGACCCAGCTGCCAGCCAGCAGGGAAAAGCATGCTGAAAACCATCTCCAGATCCCTCTGCACTTATTTTCTGCTTCTTTGTGACCACTGGTGGCACAGCAACTTCACCTGTACTGCAAAAGGCTAAATCTTGAGTTAAACTCCCAGACTATACACCCAGGCACAACGATGCTGCATGACAGGTATCTCACTCCCAGCTCATGCTGTGCTGTCTGTTTTCATCACCAGCTACTCTCATGTAGTAGATTATGTATCCATGGGCTAGATAGTAATATAAAAGGACTTATTGCTTTTTTCCCGTAAACACAATAGCTTCCTTTGACCACTGAAACACAAATCCCCCCAAAATGTTACTGAAAGCCCAGAAAGACCAGGAAATTAAAGGTAACAACTGGGCTGAAACATCATGTCAAATTCATTCGCTTTCTCTCTTCCTGTCTACATCTCTACGAAGGCATAAGAATTACTAGTTTGGACTTCCAGCATAAATTATCTTTTCCTTTCTCTTGTATATTTACTTTAAATTTTCACCAGTACTTTAAGGCCACATTTGTGGTTTAGTTTGAAAAGACATGGTGCCTGTAGGGAGTAGTGAAGTGCCTTGCAAAAGCAAAGGACTCAGTCTCGGAGGAGAATAGAAGTCAGAAGTACAATGATATTGCAGGTTGCAGTAGCCTTCACTGAAAAATAATTGTTGCTGCTATCAGACGAAAGTTCTTATCATCTAGAAAATCACCAACTAGAAATCTCAGTTTTGACTTCAAAGAAAATCCAGCACTGTCTCACCACAGGGCACTTACAACATTCATTAATTCACAGGAAAAATTCTTTTAATGTCTCGAATGCATATTTACAGCTTACTTTAAATTTCTCTTTAATATTACTTTAAAATAAGAGAAAAATGCCCATTCAACTCACACAAGTTGCCATACCATCCTCTGGAAATATTATAAAAAATAGGCTAATGGGCTTTAAGATTCCTGTTACTTGTTTCTCTAATTTGATGACTCCATAAAACAATGACTGTGGCAATCACTCCAGGCCTTAATGTTCCTAGAAATAATGTACTAGCACTTAATGCATGGTAGTGCCACCAAGTATTGATGAAAAGTGTTACACACAAGATCAAGTAGCCTCATCAAATGCTAATTGTCAAAGTGGGGGCTGAAATAGACTTACCAATTCTAGAGGCAGACTTTTTTTCCATAATGGTATGTGTGTAAAAAACCAAACAAATATGCAGGATAACAGCTGCAGCTGCATAAATAGCTGCATAAATACCCAGTTCCTTTCTGTGAAAACTGGAGCTAAATTTAAATGATTTAGCATTTACTGAGGGGTTCTTACAACCTGAAAGTATCTGTGTCCGTGGAGGAAGGTGAGGCAGAGTATTATGCCAGCCTGCTCTAGCACCATGTTCGCCCTGGTTATTTTGGCCAAGAACTCTAGAGCATATCTTCCTTAGAGCTATGTGGAGAGCTGGAGAAGTCAAGTGAATTTATTTCCTGAACTTCCATTTCCACTGTCTTTTAAACTGAGGATGCCTGCAAGTTAGAAGAAAAAAAACCCAAATATTTTTTGTAATTTTCTTCCAAAGATTTATCTGACATTACCATCCAAAGCACTGATTATTCTGGTTTGCAGCTTCTCAGTTCCCCTAAATGAGGACTAATTAAGCATCATGTGGATGAGCATCATGAGAATTATATTTTATTCAGCCTTGTTTCTCTCTCAGACTAACCCCTTCAGCACTGAGTACCAGTATATAGCTCTCCACCCCAAGGTTTGAAATGGGTTTATGGTAAAAATAGTTTCTTGCAATTCTGGGATCAAAGAACATGAAAAATCAAATGCAGAGACACAGGAAAGCTTGAAGTGACAGCTTGACCTGTAAAGGATGTTAATTTAGTCCCACATTCATTATTATCCTTTTGATAACTGCACAACAAACTCATCAGGATCCTGTGCAATGCCTCCTGTAGGAAGTTCCCCTCTATGGAGAAAATAGTGGTAAACAAATAAACAAACCCCCCAAGCAAACAAAAAGGGGAAAATACACACTTCAGTAATTTCTGTTCAAATGTCATTCATGCATTTTCACATAGTGTGTACCAGATAGATGGGATTTTGTGGTATAGTGTAAATACCAAGACAGTGTCTCACTAGCTCTTGAGGCTTCCAATCCAGTAGTTGACTGGCAGGTAGTGCAAAGCCTCAGGATTAGCTGTGTGCAAAAATTATTTCAGTGGCAAAACATTTTTGGATTACTACTCTGAGGAGCATCTGGAAAAAAATATATTGTTTTTGTGTTACAGGCAATGGGATTTCAAGCACAGTTGAATAACCCGTCTAAAGCACAACCTAGATCCTGTAAAAAATTAGGTTTTGTCATTCCTGAAAAATCTTTCAAAATGTATTTGTGATGAGGCATATTATAGGATAAAGGGAAGACACTGTCTCTAAACTGGTAGTTTCCGAAAGGCGATTTTGCTTTGACCCGGATTCCCGGTAGCTTATGTAATCAGTCCATAGATTGAGTCAGCTCATGTGTCTCATCTGCAACAGTTTTGAAAAAGAATGTAGTATATCCCAACATGCACAGAGTGTGTTCAGAGACCTAATAGTAGCACCCCCCCAAAAAAAAAGCAGCTTACAATCGTGCCCTGCCTAAAACTTTCTGTTTAAAAAACTCCTTCCATCTACAACCCCCACCCCCCCAGTGAAATAAAGTTATTTAAAACAGGCAATGCCTGGAACCAATTATAAATTACTTTGAGTAGAATTGGGAAGGTACAAAGGCAATGAATTAGTTTAGGTTAGACTTTACGACATCCCTTATGCATTTTCCGTGACATATTTTGATCTAAATGACAGAAAGACACGTTGGACCAATATTACTTCTTTTTGCCATTTTGACTGCTGCAGCCTTCTAAAATAGCTGCCTTTGGTTTCACCTGTCTCACTCTCATTAATGGATGTCCAATCAGTTGTCATTCACAGCCAGCAGCAGAGCAGGTTGGATAGAATTTGGACTCCAGGGCAAAGCTGAAAAATACCTGAATTTGTCTTATTTTCCCAGAGCCTGTTGTGCACTTGAAAATTCAAGGTTCATTTTTAGTTCCTGGATTTTAGGTATAATCTGTATGCTTCTCATGGTCAGCACATTTAGGTTATCAGCCAAGGCACAACCAGAGTTCTGCTATTACATTTTCTCAGCTAAAATTCAGCACTTCTAAATAACTGATAAGGACACACTTCCAAATGATTTATATAGCAAGAGACTTCAAGGAACATTTTTCATTTCAAATACTGTCATGCTTTGGGACTAGGAGCGCGCAAGACATTGTTCTCAGCTTTTCCTGAACATGTGTCCTCTGGTTGGGAGCTTGTACTAATACTTGCAGATACAAATTGACTTCTTGTGCATGGTGATCAGTTGTTCAAAACATACAGAAGTTTCTTCTGGGGGGAGGATCCTTTCTTCCTCACTCAGCTGTTACCCTGGTGTGCACAAAGCCATACTTCATTATTCATGAGACGTATTTTCTGTCAAAATCCAGGGGATTTGGAGCAGTACTGACCTATGACCTTTTCAACTAGCAGGGACGAATAATTCATGAGGGGTGAAAATGGAAGCAAGACAAGCCATCTGAGGCCTAGGCACAATTACTTTCCAGGGGGACCTTGCCCGCTCCCCAGAGAGTCTCAGTGGTGAACCGCTCCTCTGCACCAGTAACCTAATTCAGCTTCAGCTCCATCACAGGCTCACAGCACTACTGACATCTTCAATAAAAATTCATTTTGCCAGTATGATAGGATATTCTGCATGATGGACAGACACTATTACCTTTCAGATGGAGATCTTATGTTTAATGAGTGATGCTCAGCATGCAGCAAAAAGCATACAAGCAAATTTTGTTGCAGAAAAAAATTAGGATTCCAGCATTGCCTCTTTGAAATTAAATGCTCTATATCCTGGCTGTTGTGGAATTCCCAATACTATTTTATCCAGCTGAGGTGACTTGAAGTTGACTCTTCTACCTTTCGAGCATTCCTAAGTTTGCAATCAGTGAAGACGTTTTTTAAGATCATCATTCATTTCAAAATGCATCTTGGCTTTTGGGAAACAGCTGAGTTGGTTCTGCTTAAAGAATAATGAACATATTATGGAAGGCCCGTAGTCTTCAATTATTAAATAAATGATATGCAGAAGTGCTTTCAAAACATGTGATTTCAAAGTCTGGTCTGCATGTCAGTGCTCATTATATAGAAATCTGTGCTCTCCTGGAGAAGCAGGGGGCTTGTAACAGTATAACAATTCATAAAAACAAAAAACATGTCAGCTTGGCATGGAAGTCTGGTTTCAATTCACAAAAATTGACAAAAGCCATAGGAATAAAGTACTATGCATGAAATCACTTCTAAGGGGTGGAATATATGCCACATTTATGGAAACGTGTAAAATTTGCACCTAAATTTTAAGTTTCTGCAACAAGAAGCCCTAGATGTCTCTGTTTCTTCTCATGTCAGCAGAGAGAAAGTAGGTGCTCCAGATGTGGGTGCCTCAGGTCTGCAAGGAAAATGGATGGTTGTTTTGAGGAGACTGTTTCGCTGGGCACCAGTCGATTGCCTTGAGGTAGGGGACTGGAGGCCATTCAAAAACTCCTGTAATTGAATTCTGCTTGCTCAAAGTACAGGCTATAGGAGAATGAACTTTTTCAGAATGTAGACTCCCCCTGCAAGCTAAATACCAATCCTGATATGTTCCAGAGAAATTCATACCTACTAAAGTGAACAAAATTCCTTTATTTCTTCTTATGAAGAGATCTATTAAATAAACAATGAAAAATTGCCTGGAAATGTCAAGGACATGATATAAAGACACAATAAACCAAATTTACATTCTAATTTTAAAAGGAAAGACATAAATTTGCTAGACAGTCCATACTGAAACTGTAAATTTGTTGTTTCCCCTACGAGAAATAAGCTTGGGCTGAATTTGCTGTTGCAAATTAGCAAGGGCCTGAGATGGTTACAGAGAGAACCACTCAAAGGCTGTGACAATGACTTGCAGGGCAGAGAGGTTCCTCTTCAAGAGAGGAAAGAAAAGGTGAGATATCTTCCTGCAGCAGAGCTCACCGGTGAGTTTGGCAGCTACATGCACAGCCTTCCTACCAACCTACCCATGCTCTCAGCAACGCCCCTGAGCACTTCCAGAGCAGCAGGAGAATCAGTTTGCAAATTTGTCAAGACGTCAAACCCTGAACAGCATGTACAGGGCATTTACCTTAAAAATGCCAAATGCATTTTAGAGCAAAATGATCTGAAGATAAGATTCTCACTGCACTGAATGCGTTGATGTAAGAGCTCATGGGGCCCATTGTTTATGCTACTTTGGCTGGCATTCAGCCATGTGAATAAAAGAAAAGTGCTGAACTGATTTTCTGTCTAAGGCTGCAGCATCATTAATTGCTTTAGAGCCATGTCAGGTCTTAGCAGATGGCAGAGAAGGGACTGAATTTCTGACATTTTTAATTAAAATGTAACCTTTATTATTATGGGATTAATAGTTATATAAATATAGCTGTACAATTGTAATGTACATTTGGTAAGAGACAAATTCTGTACTCTTTGTAGACCTAACTAAGAAGGCTTAAAATGAGGTGAATTCATGTTGGTAGCTTTTTTGATTTTATTGCTAGTCCTATGGGGTGAAGCATTTTTCTGAAGGTTGCTCCTACAGTCATAGTGAAAACTTCAGCCCCACTTTTTTCCCCTATAGATCCACATTCATAGCAAAGTTTTCAAAGGAAAATGTTTAAATCCCCCAAATTAGAAAGCAAATAGCAAGGTTTTTAAAAGCAGAGTTACGTACTTATACATGTAAATGCCACACTTATGGTGGCAGAGTCCTTGGGGCTGCAGTAACACTTTTTGACAGAGGGAAACCTCTTTTCACTAAGGTTGATCTGAACCACCACGGCTCTTTTTCCCCTCGCTGGATTTTGGCCAGGACAGTTTTGACCAGCACTGATAGAGGCATGTGCTCAGCTGCCTTGTCTGCAAACTGGCTCTACGCCCTGAGGCAGAACTCCTCCCCAAACCTGTTCCCGCCATGGGCACAGGAGTGACTTCACTATACTCCAGCCCTAGCTGAGCTTCTGACCATGACACCAACTACATGTCTTCCCATCTGCTGCAATGGACCCAACCAACATTCCTGTAGGCTGGATTTTGATAATCATAACTTGTTACTAGGAACCTGAGGCCCTTCTTGTCCTCTACCACTTGTGTGCAAATGCCACAATGGTTTGAGAAGTGACTGGGGTTTTGCCTACCACTTTTTCTGTTAAAGCAGGAGAGAATAATCAAGGCTGTTTTTGTTTCATGGTCTTATTTTTGTGGTTTACTAGCTCAGAATGAGTCTTCACATGACTCTAGCAAAGGGGGTGTGTGGTGTTTCTCTCAACTAGCACAAGAACAGAAAAGCCACTGTATGTCACATCTCTGTAAAGTCCAAATGTGTCACTGAGTGCCAAAAACCTGTGTGTCATTTACTTGACAAGTTTGGGACCCTCACTCATGTCTAGTGCTTGTGCTGCTTCACAGATGTCCCAGTACATCTTGGTACATTTGCTGCTTTGTGCAGGGGCCATATCCTCACTTTCACCCTCCTAATGAAGGCTAAAAGGAGGAGAAAGACCTTACAGCACAGAAACACTGCCTGGAAAAGGCACTTGGAAGGAAATTAGCATAGTTACAGTTGGACTGAGCTCTCTGGCTCTTACATGTGGATGGGCAATGGAGGTAGGTTAGCAGCTGAGGCAGGAGCAGAGGGTACTGCTCCACTGTGGCAATGTCCTCTTAGTATGCTGTTTTGGCTGGTCCTGTGGCACACACTGGCATGCATGCAGGCATCCTGCCTTCCCCAGTCTTCTTGCAAACCTGCATTGCAGGGATCTGAGGGCTCATGTCATGTGTTGCAGCAGGGCACAGTCACCAAGAGTGACCCCACAGTCTGGTGCACCACACCAGCCTCACAGGGGAGACCCACCAACACTGCAGATGGACATAAACAGCATTTCTGCCCCAGACGGTCCCTACAGTTTGCTGCTTGTCCCTCGTCCAGCTGTCTACATGCATACCAGCATGTAACGTGGATCTCTTCCTGCTCCAGGCCACAGGGATGGCAAGTGATCCATGTTTGTCCCTGTATGGGGATGTGGATGTGAGGGGCTGGAAGGCAAAGCCAGGAAGAGGAAAAGGGCAAGGATGGTTTTTTTCACCAGAGAAATGATGGATGGGAAGACCCTGCCATGCTTAGGTTATCTTGGCACTAACAAGCAGAGCAGACCATGAGGAGCTGGTCTGTAGAGTGAATGTGTGTCTGCTAATCTGCACACCAAATGTGTAGATGACTGAGCAGGGAGACTGAGGCAGAAGGGTTCTGGGACTGTAATTATTCTCCCATCGACACCTTCAAACTGCAAATTTGCACTTGGATTTCCTTATCCACAGAAACAGCGGGAAATTGCAAGGGGTTTCAGTACACTCCTGGTGAGTTTGGCTCCTGTTTCTGCCAGCCCTCAGAAGCTCCTTTTGGGACCTGTGAGGATGTCCAGGAGGATGCTCCTCTACACTCTCCTTTGAGAGGGTGAAGGATGGAGAGTGCTGCACCCTTAGCATGTGTGATGGTTTAAAAATTCCTTGGGTGTTTCTTAACAGCAGCTTCTTACTGGGTACAACACTTGTCAAAGTATGGCACATTTGCTCATCCTCCAGTGATCTGTATGGAAATAATTATTCCAAAACTCTTTTTTATCCCCAATGTGTGAATTCCATACCGACATTGCTACCCTGCAGGGTAGCAGATACATTCAGGGTAATGGAATCACTCAAAATTACTCCTTTCTACAACAGAAACTGATGCAACATAAGCTGCATTACTTCAAACAAACTGTAGGATTACTTTTTGGTTTTAAAAGTGTTGCATTATTGTGAATCCAATTTGGCTTTATCCTCCAACTCCTGATTGCCTCAAATTTGGCTTTATCCTTCAGCTCCTGATTGCCTCCAGCCTGCCCACTGATTAACGTAAGGATGGGAACGGCAGATGCCAAGTGCCGTCACACCAGGATGACAGCACCATGCGACTGCTTCGTGCAAGGGTCAGCCATTTTGAAAGAGGTGATGCAATGGTGTGACATCTGCTAAGGATGCCCAAAGCCCACCTCCACCCCTGCCTTACCTGGGCTGGGGCACTGGAGGAGAGGTGGGTGAGGTCCCCAATCCTGGCAGCCGCCCGTGGGTCACTGGAGCTGATGAGAACGGGGGCACTGATCTCCATGGAGTGCCGGTTGCTGGCAGCCTGGGAGGACTTGTGTGTCATGCTGAGGGCGGTGAAGGAGTGGCGCTTCTTGGCATTCTTCTTGCCTTCCCCCTGCCGCTGGGCTGCTCCAGCTGCCCCAGCACCGGCCAACGTGGAGCACGGCGCAAGACCCACCGCTGCCGTTGCCGCCACTGCCGCTGTCTCTGTCACCAGCGGCATGTCACAGCCAGAGGCAGCAGCCAAGCACGTCTTGTCCATCTCGATGAGCTGCTTGGCCGATTCATTCAGCTGTGTGGGGAAGAAAAGGGAAATATAAAAAAGGAGTTGTAGAGAGTGATAAGGTCCCTCCACCGGAGAAAAGGAGGTTCAGAGGGGACCTTATCACTCTCTACAAGTACTTGAAAGGAGGTTGTAGAGAGGTGGGGGTTGGTCTCTTGTCCCAGCTAACAACTGAGAGGGCAGGAGGAAATGGCCTCAAGTTGCACCAGGAGAGGTTTAGATTGGAATAAGGAATAATCTCTTCACTGAGAGGGTTGTCAAGCACTGGAACAGGCTGCTCAGAGAAGTGGTGGAATTACTGTCCCTGAAGGTATTTAAAAGACTTAAAAGACACAGCACTTCAGGGCCATGGTTTTGTGGTGGGCTTGACAGTGCTGGACTAACAGTTGGACTGGATGGCTTTAGAAGTCTTTTCCAACCTAAATGATTCCATGAATTTATTTAATTTTATGAAGTCAGGTGAATTATTTCCATCCACTAGTTAATGCTGGGAAAATCAAAAGAGAGGTAGGCTAGAACTAGGCACTATAAATTGGTCCATATCAAGCTATGCCATTTAAAAAAAATGGCATTCCCCAAAGTAGCTTGTCCCAGGCTGGTGAGTCAGAGCCTGGTGAAAGAGGCATCAATGTTTTGCTATTCCCAGCTCCATCATAGGCCTATGTTTAATGTTTGTCACACATGACTTTGATCCAGAGGTACAGCTTCCAAATCCCTCCAGTTTCATCTCTCTGCCTCCCACCTAACCCAGGTTATCCAAATGCAGATGCAAACTGAAGATAGTTTTCCCAGCTGTATCACCTAAGCTGTGGAAGACCTTAATGGCCACCGCAAGATTTGCTCAGGGTCCAACTTGAAAAAGTAGTCTCATCAGTCCTCTCGAAGGATTCAAAACTTGGCCTACGACCCAGGGAGACTGCAGAGCACCAGGACACTCAGACAAGGTTTCAGCCCACTGTTCCTCATCCAATCCACATTCAGGGATAACCTTGTGTCTATAAATGCCAGAGGCATGCTGGGTGGCACAACCCTGTTACTGAAGCATCTTATCTCCTAGCCTCCATAACATACAGAATAGCTACACCTTACATAGCTGGAGAGTTTTTAGCCTCACAGGGATGCTACAGTCACTAATGATACATGAAGTGCACTCTGAAGTCAGCAGTGCTTTCTGCACAGCACTCGTTGCCAATACATCTTCCCTCAAGGGGTGTTAACAGCTGAGGGAAAATGACACATTTTGCCAACAGACCTTTATATTAAACTAGGATGCACCGCAATATGTTTGCATTTATTGAATAAAAACAACAGATGAAAAGGGGAGATATAGCTAATGCATACGTGCTTTTGCATTCACTGCTATTTTGGCACCCACAAAAACCAGAGGTGTATGTAATACCATTCTGAACCGAAAACAGGCTATTTTTCTTTCTATAACAACTTCTATTCATTATGGCAGCATCCAAGAAACTCAACTGGGGACAAGGTCTTACAAGACTCTAAATAAATTAAAAAAAGAATAGTTGCTGCTCCAAGCCAATTTAGAAACTTAACACAAGTGAAAATAAAAGGGAAAAGGAGAGGTATGGGAAAGATGACAATAGAAATGTGCAGTTAAACAAATGTGTAGTTGAGTGGCTTTTATAACTCCCAACCGCTGTCACCATGCTGTAAATGAAAGAAATAGATATTGCTAATCTTAAGCCAGTCCTCCTAAGTTTGAAAACACTTCTGACTCCATGAGGACTCATTCTTGGTAACAGGCAAAAACCACACTAACACTTAGAAAGTAAACATCAACTTGCAGGATCCTTCATTCAGTGACAGCTTCCACCAACTCAGCCAAGAGCCTCCAATTAGTGATGTTCCACTACTGTCAGAGCTGCTGGGAGTCCTGCAACCATTCAATTAGCAAGTCATTTTCCCAGCTGCACTCTTCAACTTGAGACCATGCTTACAGCCAGTGTAGTGCACTGCACCTGCCAATTTTTGCCAATAACAGCTGATCCTATTTCAGATTCTTCAAAAATGTCCATTATTTCCCACTTCATCATGCTTTAAATTGGTACAACCTAATATTTGCCAGCAGGCTCCAAGTTGCAATGAAACCAGATGGCTCCACTCCCTTAAGTAGGTGTTACAGCTCCGCTTACCCCATTGATGGAGATAGTCTAGCTGAATTACTTGAAATATTAAGGAGAGAAGGAGAAAGATATCAAATATTCATGATTCTTCTACAGCAGAGGGTGAGGAAATACTTTGCCAATCAACAGTAAGCAGAAAAAGAATATATTTTAACTCTTTGACATAGGAAAAACAGAGTTTAAAAAAAAGAATTTAGAACTTCTGATTTTACAACATGCTCCATATGGACAATGAAATGCTCCAGCCCTTGATATCAAACTCTGAATCTCTTGTAAGAATTAGACTATAAATCCCACTGTTTGGAATCAAATTTAACACTGAACTGTTCTTTTTAAAACAACATAATCCATTACTTTTTTGTTCAAAGCAGCACCCAGTGAAAATGTCAATAAGAGAGCCCTGTATTGATATAAACAAAAATCATTCTCAATATCAGTAGAAGATTAAAGACAAAAAGAAAAACCCTGCCCAAAAAGTCAAAATAATGAACTTTTGGGAATGTCAGAGTCTTCCTGAAATACTGGGAAAAAATTATTTTGGTCTCTCAAGATAAAAAATGCTTTATAGCTTTACAACTTTATTTTTGTAGAGAAGTGTTTTTAAACAGCCTTGCCCACAGATGCTGGAAAGTACTTCCCAAATAGGCTATGAATACCAGAGAAAAGTCTGCTTCCTACTTTGTAAAAGCAAATAGTGCTGCCTCTTCACAAAAAAAACCTTTTAGAAACCCTTTTTAAAACATAAACATGATTGCAAATTTCTTATTTTAAACTCTGAGTATGTAAACAAGCATTGCTTTCTGGTGTCTGTCATCTGATCTTCAGGCAGATTTGCTTCCAGATGAGAAGCTTAATGGAAAGTTCTGACCCACAGTCAGTGTCAGGAATTTGACATTTCTAGAGGCCTGTAGCTCTTATGACAACCTCTAATACCAGAACTTAACTTTCTTAGTAATTTTTGATCCTTTCTCTAGAAAGAACCTATATTCGAAATTCTGGTCCTGCTAAGCCCAAATTGTAAAATGCCCTTGAGACTGCAGATAGACTGATTTTACCCTAAATCCATTCTTTAAAAAGGGGATGCCCTAGAAAACTTGATGTGATTTAGAGGGATAAGGCTTGGATTTGAATGCCAAACCAGTCAAACATTTCCAGCAGCCCTGCAATCCTGTCTAGGAATGCAAAATCTTGCAAGGGCAGGCCTTATAATATCTGAGGGACCTTTCATGCAAGAGAGGCAATGAAATGGTGCAGTAAAACTGTCCACAGGGTCTCAGTGACTATTGACTGTGAGTCCTGCACGCTGAGATAAGGATGCATCAGTCTCAGTTCATAGAGCTACTGTGCCTATTTATCGGGAAGTCCTTTCCCAGCTGTGAGGAATCATACTGGAGACAGCTCCAGCTCATCTGATTTTAAGAGTGAAAAAGGGCCTTGTTCACCTCCAAACAACCTTTTCCCACAAGGGGAGCAGTAATCAAGTGCTGTTGATCAGAAATTTGCTGATCTTGATCAGGAAGCCACACTGCCCTCCCTGCCACAATGCAAGATGTCATGACTTTAGCATCCAGCCAGACAGCCCATGCAATATGAACTAAGGGAGAAGGTTTTTTTCTTCTTCTGGATTTTAGATATGACTATTTTAGCTACTCAACACATACGTGACAAAGGTACAAATATTAAGCTACCTCACTCGGGACTTCTCCACTGCCAAAATCATTTTTTATTAGTCTCTAGATACACTTAATTTCTTTCTGCAGAATGCATTATGGTGACTTTCTCTCAGTCCCTGTTGCACATGCTTGCACACATACATATACACACATATACCACAGTTCACTCCAGTTGCTGATACATGTGGGTTTAAAAGGGACTACCTGTAAAGGGTTTCAACATACTTCTCTGTTAAGGATAAGGGGGTACAGGAGAGAAACTGTCATCTGCACTGACTATCCCCATATAGGACCAAATATGCCCTTTATATCCCAATGTGATTTAGCGAACTCTAGTGTCAATGGGCAGCATTATGCATCTACTTACATATACCAGCTGGGGTGAAGACTAAGGAAAATCTACTTCTTGTCCAGTGTGGGTGATAAATAATTCTAAATTTAGGACAAATAACAAAATATTACCTTGGAATTTATTGTTATTAGTATGGAACAAGACAGAAGAATGGGAAATTTAGGTCAGATTTAAATAATTAACCTTTACTGTATCTCCCTGGACAAATATGCCTGTGCATTTACTAATCCATGTTAGTGGCAAAATTATTCTACTTCATCTTAGACTCCTAAGGGACACCTTGTTACACTGTGGTCACCACAACAGCTCCTGGGTTGTTGCATTTAAATGACCGTGCTGTCTTCTGTAAAGATGGAGGACAGTAAGTCTTATTCTGCTCTTGAATACTCTTAGCTTTCTAGTCATTTAGGTCTAGGTAAGGGATTAATTTCTAACTGGCATCTGACCTGCCAAAGAGAAGACTTCACTCTGGCTTACCAACAGCACATACTTGATAATGTGCAGACCAAAGTGTTATCAATGGGACTTAAAATGTCGCTGTTTTCTGAACAAGGAAGGATAGACTAGATTCTCAGTTTTACACAAATGCTTCAGTATTTTGATAAATTGGAACCAATTTGAACAATAAAGTACAGTTTATTAAGACTTTCAGGAAAACAATGCTATGTAAGCTTTCTCCTTCTGTCTTTGTGGAAACTATTAGCTAAAGAATGGTGCTGTTCAAATACAGGTATAATATCAGAAATATGTTACTTCAGATCCCTTTTGAAAGTGAGAAGTTACAAAACCCCACAAATCAATACATGCCTAATACAAAAAAGTAAATTTGTAAGAAAAAATATCATGCTCAAGTTTTTGGAAAGGAACCACTGAGCAGAGCAGAAACGAAAACTAAAATTATTAATAAAACATCTTCAAAATGTCCTGAAAGACTGAAAGTATTTTCACCTAGGGACTGCTGATTTTTATACATTATGGTTCATAAATATTGAGAAGATCATGTACATCCCTATTTTATGCCTTGTGGAAACTTTGGCAACTTGAAATTTCATATCTGATTTTGTGATTAAAATAAATAGACAGAATTTATTACTGCATTTTAACTTCAGAGTAGTTACTTGGAGGAAATACTAAGTTCTTATGCCCTCATTAAACTAGTGTTGCTAGTGTTATAATTTATATTCTGAAGCACAGTGAGATTATTAAGTAACTAAGGGTATAACTGTACAAGATTCTCCTGTCTCTGCTGGGTCCCTGAGAGGGTTGCATCTGTAAAAGCATTTTCATCCCCAAAAAGCAGCATTTCAGAAAGCTGAAACAGCTTTTCCTTGCTGTTATCCCTACTGGAAAATGCTGGATACAACCCTTCTTCTTTTACAGCCAAGTAGCAAAACAGCCTTTGATCAAATGGACAGTGGGAGAAAGTACATAATACTTTACCTAATACTTTAGATGTTCATCGGTAAGTTAGTATAACGGACACACAGCAATTCCAACAGCTTACTAATGGGATATTAGCAGACAAAGTTGTGCCAAAGGCTCTTTGACCAAGTCATATTGAATTCATCTATCATTTTCATCTTTTATATGTTTTATTAATTCAGATTTAACAGTGTTTAGAGAAAACCTCCAAAGTTCTCCATGGACAGTTTAAATTCATTTGGCAAAACCTACAAAATCGTATCTCAATTATTCATTTAGGTGCCATCTTCTAATGAAGAATAATTAGTAAGGCACAGTTTAAGAGAAAATATTATAGCTAAAACAAAGTATTATTTAATGGTTTTCTGTTAATCTCTACAAATCCACTATTGCCTTGTCTAATTTATTGCAAGGGAGGAACAAGTAAATGTGGAACAGATTTTTTGCAAGTGGTTTAGCCATCATTGAAGATAGATTTCTGAAACCCCACATTGTGATTGAGAGGAGAGTTATTCCATGCATCCAGAAAATACAAGAAGCACAGTATGTGCGCTTGCTTGAACACATTCACATGGAACAATAGCTGCAGAAATACTTCGCTAGGGTACATGTCAAACTTCAAGTGTTCTGTTCCTCCAGTTGTAGGCTGAAGCATACATCTCGTTCTCTTTTCTAAAAGCCTGCTAAATACGTCAGCTTGTTCTCAAGGAAGGAAGTCCCTAAAACCATATAGCAGATAGCCTTCCTAATCAGGGTCATACATGTACACAACTATGTATAGTCCAGAAAAAGCAAGTCAATCATTTTTGTTTACAACATGGTTCCTTGAAAGGCAGCAGTACTTAGCAATCCATTTCCCTGTCCTACAAGATCTTTTTCATTTAGCAGCAATGTCACTTCTAACACACTGAGAGTCTGATGGAATGTAGCATATTAGAACAGCATGTGCTTGGACGAGCATGTCATCATGATCTTGCCGAATGAAAATAAATGATGCGTGCAGCAGAAGTAAACACTAAGCCCTG
Organism: Neopelma chrysocephalum; assembly: GCF_003984885.1. Classification (NCBI taxonomy): domain Eukaryota; kingdom Metazoa; phylum Chordata; class Aves; order Passeriformes; family Pipridae; genus Neopelma; species Neopelma chrysocephalum. The sequence goes on along the minus strand of NW_020897694.1, from coordinate 39,499,079 downwards.
GGTGGTGATCTGGGAATTTTTTTCTTTTTCCTTTTTTCCAAACAGTTTTAAGGAGGAAAATGGTTTGCAGTGGTGGAGAACATGGTGAATCCCAGAAAAATGTGCAGTCTCCTACAAAGTCTGCTCAGAACCAAAGTGCAGCAAGTAACCTTATGGAAACTAATGTCTAAATCACTGAGAAGAGAGAAAATAAAACTAAATGCAATATCATTAAAATAAATGAACTCACCAAAAAGAAGTATGCTTTCTAGAGCCTTCTCCACTTCCTGAAACATTGCTAGCTATCTAGCCTTCAGCTCCAAGCATGAGGACTATCTTGCTCTGATCTGTCATCTCTGAATCTCTGATCTGCTGTGTATGTTTGTTGTGCCTAAGGATTTCCTTTTTCTTCCTATCTGTCCCCTATGGACACCATTTTTCATAATGAGATGCTCATGACTGCACTAAAGCTCCTTTGAAAGCAAGAAATGTAACCAAATACAGCTTTACTTGACATCAGAAAGAGTGAGAGAATCCATCCTATTTTTACTTATAAATTATTCAGAAAGCTAAACAAAAAGTGCAGTCATGAATTCATGGGCTTGATCCTAATTCCTTTGAAGTCAGTGGCAAAACTCCAGCTGCCTTCAATGGTGGAAGGACTAGTGCCCATCTGGCACCAATTTCAGTACCAGAGGAGTCCCTGTTGAAGCTTGTGTGGGTTTGACTGACAAACTGTTTTTTCATCAAAAAATGAAACTCATTGGAACTTAAGTATTTCCCAGGAACTTGCTTGTTTTGACAAGATGTCCATCACAAAACTGTTTCTCAGGTGATGTTTCTCAACTAAGACAAGAAATGGCCAAGGCTACAGTGATTTGGGAGGTTCAACAGGATACTTGGACTCCTGGCTCAAAGTCCCTGTGTGGAGAAACAGTCATGAAAGACTTGAAACAACACTGCCACTTTCCAAAAAGAAAGCCACCAACTTTCTGTCTGAGTCCCCTTTGTTCTTGTTCTTGTAAAATGGAAAACCTCTGTGACTCTCCCCCTGAGTCCAGGTGCCCACCTGCACCACTTCAGAAGACGCTGGTGCTGGCAGAAGTTCGAACAGCCTTATGTGGGGCAGGAACCTGGACAGGGGACCAAGACAGACTCAGAAGGCTTTCAGAAGCAGTTCACATGGTGTCCTCATGCTTCACTGACAACTGGTAGCTGTATGAGCCTTGTATTGTTACAGCCAGTTACTACTACAAGGAAGGGAAGCCCTCTAAAGCAGCTTTGTGCTGAATTTAGAAACCCCTTCACTTGGGAAAACTTTTACTTTGAGCCAGCTGTACCTAAAAACTTCACCATGGGCTAGGAAAGATACTGTAGATCCTGAAGCAGAGCTGTGCGGATCACAAGTGAACTCTAAGAAATATCTGCAGAGCCTCCGTGTCTTCAAAAGAGCCAAGTCTTCTGTTTTCAGAGTTTTCAGGCAACTTTCAACGTCCGTCCTTAATGCTCCACAAGGCTACTGGTGTTATTGCTTACTCAAGGGATCATAAAATTTCGAATTAACTGAAAACTGACATGTTAAATACCACCAACTAAGGCAGAGGATCTCTTCAGAGTTAATGCATACACCAAGCCTTGTAGTCTTAAAACAAATGTCTTCCAAATTATGGTGTGTGACCCCAAGTAATTATAAATGGGATTGTGAATCAGGCAACATCATGCTCATGTTGTTGAAGAGACCCTTGTCTTCTTGATAGCTGCACTGTGCACACATTCTACCAGACACAACATTGTGCTCATTTTCTCTGATTTGTTCCTGGAAATATAGTTCTTGAAAATACTGTTTTTGTAATGTTCAGGGTTGTGTGAAAGAAGAAACAATACCATGCCTTCTTTTAAGGAAAACACTTGCTTCCAGCTTAAGAAGACAGAAGATAAGGATGAAAGAAACAAAACATATATATTTGCTGAAGCCCTTTATGAATTTGATAACAAAAGTGTTCTGGCGGGCAATGAGAAAAAGGCCTACAAGCACATCACACTACCAATGTTACCTGCAGAAAGCATGAAGTTGGATAAATCTGTGAAGCTCTTGGAAGCTCTTGGAATTGCAACACAAGGAGCATGTGGGAAAGCCAAAGTAATTTTCCAAGTACTGCAAGGCTTTGCCTTCACTGAGCAAGCAAGGAGTCTTTGTTGCGGTGATTTACAACTTTGTGTAGAATAGGAAATCTTGTGCAATTGGGGAAAATTAAGTTTTATGTGCTGCAACTGAAGATTACCTGTGGGGAATCACATACAAATAAATGCACTGTTCTCTCTATCTCTGATAAAGCAGTGAAATGAAGAATGAAAGCAAATGCCAAGGAAATGTTTTGGTTCAATTGCTTGTAAAAGGAACCAAGGTATACACACTTCAAGCAGACATTAGCACTAAGGGGTTGTGATAAACAGCCTTTGCCCTGTGTGTACTATATTTAGGAAAAAGACATTTTTTACTACATAGTGTTCTGGCTGCTGCTTCCCAAACACAAGACAGAAAAAGACTGCTGGATGTGGTACAGGGTATTTGCAACAGTATAAGCTCCCCTGGGGCTGTATAGTTAGACCCTGTGTGCATGGTGCTCCTGCTATAGCTGGCTACAAAGCAGTGTTACTACTTGTAGTGGAGAGTTTCTGTACCAGCTCCAGAGTGACACTACCTGTTTCACTGGAAGCAGTGAAAATCAACCTGTCACAAAAGCCACTGTGTCATCGGAGAGCTGCGTCCAGGCTTTGGGTTTACTATTTGCCAGTTGGGGCAATAATAAGAGTCAGGACATGACATGCTGTTGTTTCAGCCACCCATTTGATGACTCCCTAGAGGGACAATTCTGAGATCTTTCTCTGAAATGTGAGATGAACTATGTGTGTTTGAGATGGGCAGCATCACCAGGATACAAGAATTGTCCGTGTGACAGGAAGACTGATCTCCTTACCTATTCACAGAGATTAAATAAAGGAGTTATGCTGAGAGAGACATGAATTCACAGTCTGAATTTGTATCTCATAATTGCCCTATCCAGTCGTTATTATGGTACAAACTCTGCTTGGAATTGCCCGAACATTTAAAGCATCTTCTTCCTGTATAGATGCGCTGATGCCTGGTACAGCAGCATGGCTCTTTTTCGTCAGTGGAAGCATTAATTTGCATCCTTTTTTACTCTATGCAGCGACCAGTTAAATTTTTACATGAGCTTGTCTTACCATGGAGACCTTTATGTTTCTGTCAAACTGGTAAAAGGTGTGCAATGGATTGGGATGGCATCACGGGGCAGTAGCTGTTGCACATGGCATGTTGCACATGGCATATTGCATACTGCACAACATGCACATCTCAGTTTTGTAAGAAGCCTGACCAGTAACTGAATGCTCCAAAAGCCAGTCTGTAAGATATGAAAATGTGTTTTCTCTGCGATATGATGATGTAATTGGGTTCACAACCCTCCCCCTTCATCTTGTGGAAGAAAAATCTGACAAAGCTGAAATGTGACGAATTCCATCAAGTCCACAAACTCTTGACTGAAAGTGGCACCATTAAGCCTCTCACTCATGGCATGACTGACTGCCCCAGGCCTCAAGGAACCATTTGTAGCCTTCTTTGGAGAATTCGAAATGTTAAAATATGATTGGGGACAAGGTTGAGGTCAGAGTCAGAGGTCTCCCCACTGAACTTTCTGGCTATCAAACTAGAAAATGTTATTTGTTCAACTTTCTGAGTTTAATTTCTGGTTTAGGGTAAAGGACATGTACCCAGCGCTGTGGAGTCATGCAGTGAAGCAGCTAGTACCCTTGCCTCTTGTACGCTCGTATAAAGCTGGATCAATGTTCTGGTTTCTGTCCAAGCCTACTCTGCCATGAGTGTCACTGCTAGATAAGAGGTGTGCCATTTCTTCAGCGCCAGTGAGCTTGGAGCAGATCTTTTAGGATGCTCAGGCACATTTGTCACATTACTGCAATAAAGTATGATGATTGCCAGCATTAGTCACTTTTATGACATCCATATGCAAATGCTGTTTATGTTAGTATGCTACAACTGGAAGGAATTTGGAAAACCACTGCTCTAGGCCATGCTGTTAGAGCTCTGAGATGGCAAAATTAATGGGCTAGCAAAAAATCCGCACAGTAGGAAATCTTCCTGAAAGCGCAGAGTACTAGAGGGTTTTTTTCTGTTTGTTGAATTACTCATGCTCAAATATTTTCCTAACACATTCCTTTCTGAAAATGGACTCCCTGAATTGCACCTACATTCTGTAGACAGGGAGACAAGCTGCCCCTAGAAAACTGAATTTTTCCAAACTGTGACCATACCATGTGATGCAGTCACACAAAGACATTTGTTAATACTTTTATTATTTTTGCCATTAAATGCTGAAGAACTCCTACCACACATCAGAACTCCATTGTGAGAAACATTACATAAAAATAGAGCAACAAGACAGCTCTTGGCCCAAAGAAAGTACAATTGAAGATGAGGACAAGAGAGAATATATAGATATAGACAAAATATACAATGCAATAGTGTTATCAGCAAGATGGACAGAGGATTCTATACAACATAAATCTTCTGTAACCATCACAGCCAAGAACAATTTTAGAGAGGAGTCTGGAGGAGCAATGCTGATGCAGATGTTTGAAGCATTCATCACAACAGTGAAGAACAAAGCGCTGTGGAAGAAAACTAGGATTTAAAAAACTGACAAAGTGACTGGCATGGGTGGCATTCAGTAGTAAATAAAAGACAATATATAGAGACAGTAATGTGTAATCAAAGGTTTGCAAGTAAGGGCTAGTTGCATGGGCTCTACAGAAAAGGACTTCAGAGAGAAAGAAAGAAGTAGTAGCAGATGAGCACACCAGAATGTCGCGAATGAGGCAGGTCTGCATTTGCTAAGGATGCAAAAAGGATGTAGCCATAATCAGGGTAGGACATGATGAGAATTTGATCTTTGTGAACACTCAGCAATCAAGTTGGACAAAGACTAGGTAGGACTGCCAGCCACACAGATGAATGGAACCAGGCATGAGGATGTGATTCCCATTGGCAATGTCTTTATTACTTGCCATGAAAGTACATTGATTTCTCTTTAACCAGTGACCAAACAGAAAGTAATACACTTAACAGTGTACTGTGTACTGCACTGAAAACTCGGGTATGTGTTGAGTGAGGGGTGTTCTATGCAAAGGCAGATATGTGTCACTGGAGTGGTGTGGAGCTGCCTTTGCTTGGACCTTAAACTCAGCCCTCAGGAGCATTTCTCTGCCCTCAAGGACCCCCATAGGACAAAACCCTGTGCTTGAGACAGAGCATGACCCCAAGCAGTAACAGGCCATGGTTAAACCATGACCCAGCTGCTGTAGGGCAGAGAAGCTCAGTGCCAGTACCAAGAGCTTCCAGATCTCATCTGGCCTGGGACACTGCCAGGAATGCAGTATTAATCATCTCTATAGTCCTTCTTTCACTCCTATAGTTCATATATTGAGGGATAGGAAAACCATGCACCCACCAAATCAATACAACCACACTTCTCTTTCCTGAGCAATGCATGTATGTTGGTGAAAGGCTTTGTCTGGGAACAGGCAAGCCTCTCTAATCACTAGACTGGAGCAAGGAGAGAATCACAGAATCACAGAATATGCTGAGTTGGAAGGGATGTGCAAGGATCATTGAATCCAATTCCTAGCTCTGCACAGGACAGCCCCAAGAGTCACCCCATGTGCCTGAGAGTATTGTCCAAACGTTTCTTGAACTCTGTCAGCCTTGGTGCTGTGACCACTTCCCTGGGGAGCCTGTTCTGGACAAAGAACCTTTTTCTAACATCTAACCTAAACTTCCCCTGACCCCATCAGAAGATGCTGAGGACATTATTTCTCAAAGGTAAGACTCGCAGTCCTTACTCCTGGGCTAGGAAAAGGAAAGAAAAAGGACATGAGAAGTCATGCCTGTAAATTCCTTACTCTGGTTTTGAGGTTGAAGCAGATCAGAGAAAAGGGATAAAGAAGATGACCATCAGGGAGTACTCTCCCTCCTTCTGCATGGTTGCTTTCTTCTCAAGAAACAGTAACACCAGGAAGAGCTGCCTCTTCCCTCAGTGCCCTCCCTTTAGCCACATGGTGAGAGGAGAATATCTCCAGCATGAGTCCACCACTGCCTGAATGCTCTGGCACCTCTCCTGCTTTGTCCAAAGGTTTCCAGAAAAATTCTGTTATGGAAAAATTCTATTACAGAAACCTCTCTCATGAAATTTCCTGTCAATTTGATTCAGTTGTGTCTAAACAGATCAGAAGACTTCAAAGTCAGATTTAGAACAGGACACTGCCTCCAGTTTCACTTAAAGAAAAACTAATATTATTAACCTGGTTTATGGAGTGCCTAGTGATGCTTTGTCATAAAATTATTACTTAATAAAATAATTAGATAAATTGAGGGAAAAGCAGGAGATAGATGAGGTTGCTTCCACAAAGTCCCACATTCCTCATGTCACCACTTTGGTGTGATGGCTTAGAGAACAGCACAATGGCAGCAATTGCCTGCAGAATATCTGTGGGTGGGGGTTTCTGCCCCTCATAGTCATGTTTTTCTGCAGAGTGAGATGCCACATGGCTTCCTTTCCCATCTTCCCACTTTCTGCCCTGCATCAGCATGGATATTCATGTGACTATGTAGTAAATAGGACAATGGAACAGACATGTCTGGAAAGTAAAACAACAACACTGCCAACTTAAACAAATATTTTTAAACAGGGTGACTTCCCTGATCCATTTCAGCACATGGATATGTCTGGTAGTCCTGGAGCATGGAAGGCAGAAGAAAAGAATTGTCACACGTAAAGCAAAAGCAGGACAATCCCTTTGGCAGTCACTATCACACCCAAAAATGGTGCAGCAGGAGATAAAATAAACAATGGCTGGTCTACTTTGTACAGGAATAAAGTAAGCAAAAACAAGGACCCCTTATGCAACTTCTTCTACAGGATAGACTAAACACAAAGAGGTGAGCCTCCAAGAGTCCTGTGTGTTCTAGAGAAAATCTGGAAAAGATGCAGATCCCCAAATTAATTCCAACTAACTTCCCCTGTTTCTGATTTTTGTTTTTAATTTGCAGATTCCTCCTCTAGTCTTTTGAATTTGGTTTTCTCAGTGCTCAGCTCTAACACCTAACAAAATGTCGGAGGATTTCAGACTTAGACATCTGGGTTTGGCACAGCTAATGACATTTTTAGGGTAAAAATCAACTTCATCTGTTATTTTTGTTATTTGAAGCATGCATTCAGCACATACATGCACTCCTGGATCTCTTTGTGCCTAGAATAAAAACAGTTTGACCATTCCAGGTTCTGTGACAACAAAAAGTAAAGAAAGAGTTAAAACCAAAGCATTCCTTCCCTCCAGCATGTTGACTGCACTACACAGTTGGGTGTCATCCGAAACCCTGCTGAGACTGCACTCAATCCTACCATCCATGTGACTAACAAAGGTATTAAACAGCACCAGTCCCAATGCTGACTCCTGAGGAGCCCAGTTGCTCTCCACTTGGACATCAAGACATTGACTGCAACTCTTTTAATGTGACCATCCAGACAATTCCTTATACACTGAGTGGTTCATCTGTCAAATCTATATCTCTCCATAATACTTATGTAACATGCTATCTTCTGCAAACAGAAATCAGAGGGAGCCTTAACAGGCACTCCCTGGTAAATCCTTCATGGTGTCACTGTCATCAACTGTCCCTCCCGTCCCTCTGATGGAGGTCATCTTACCCTGATGGTCATCTTACCACTGGCACAGCAAAGATGCTTTCACAGTCTAGGATTTTAATATTGGATCCACTTTTCTTTGTCACTTCCAGCACCAGTGCTGTGGGAGACGCATGGAAACATTTTCCTTTTTTTTTACAGGGCTGTGGCCACCAGCAGAGGAGCGGAGAAGACAGCCAGTTTATCAGGGCCATCTCCCAAAACCCTTGTACCCACTCTCTGTGCCTGCATTTGGATTGAAGATCTCCACTCAGAATTTTAAGGCACCAGGAAAATTTCTCAAGAAGGAAGCTAATTAAGATGTGCAACATGCACTAACAAGGCCACTAGGAAACAAAATGAAGAATGCCTCTGTGAGAAATAATGAAATCCTCTAGGATTGTATTTTTAATTAACTGCTAGACAAATCATGTATCTGTTGACATATAGCTTAATATACATTCATGCATTAGCTCTAGGTAAGTGAGACTGAAACTTTCTTTTCAAAAAGAAAAAGATTCGAAGAATTCATCAGTGCTGAAACAATCTTTAGAAGCTGTCAGAGGTGATCAATGGCTGGAAAAGACAAAAGACCTCTTCTCGAACCTCCTCTGGAGAGTGTGGACTACTGATGATGTGCTCTAGAGCCTGCCCAGAGTCCTGGGACAGCAGGTGTACTCAATGGGGAATGCTAATTTCTAGTGCTTGGAGACCTGCACCATTGCTGAAATATTTCAATGCAATGGTTGTGTGCTATGAGGCTGCTGAGCATTGTTGGAAAGTCCAGAATGTTTGTTGCACAGGCAGAAGCTATCCATAAGTAACACGCTATCTATTTACTTGGTCCTTTTGAGTAGATATAAAGCCAAATGGACTAATGTTTTGCCTGAGGTACTTTTTTCACTTGAAACATTGCAGGACCACGTGCAAATGTACTTTTCTTGTGTGTAGAAGAGACTTACTCAACACCCATGGCATGCTTCAGCAATCTCAGGAGCAGAATGAGGAAGTAACGGGTAGTAAAGAGTGCACCTGAGCTTCCCCAATATTTGCTGAATACGAATCTAAGCATTGCCAAAAGTTTACCATTCAGGGCATCTCATTACTTTTGAAAGACACTGAAGTTTTAAGGTCCCTTAGCAAAATCAGAATGAATATTGACAGGTTTATGACTGATGGGTACTTTTGGAAATTGACCAATATAGCCTACAGCATCAAAGATCTGACCTGAACAAAGACACGCTTTGCTGGTGAAATGGCAGGTTTTATGTGCAATGAGCACTGTGGGCCCTTTCCTTTCACAGCCTGAGCAACCACAGAAGATGAGGAGTAGTTCCCCCACCCCTTGGCTGGAGCTAGCAGCCTTGCCTTCCCCTCCTAACCGATGAAGAGAAACAGCCTCTTCTACAAGTAAACCTGACGTTTACCTGTCTCCATTAAGCAGCAATGCCTATTTCTCTCCCTAAGAGCATCTGGTTATCTCTCTTGATGGTAAAAGGGAATCCAGACAATTAGCTCAGATGCAGAGAACTATCTGCTGTTGGTCAGATGAACTGTACCTAGAGACCCACAAGGTCTTGTGGAGGATTTGGAAGAGTATTTCCCAGTTCAAAAGTGCTACTGGGGGCAGAACCACTGTTCTGTTGCTGATGCTGCTTCTTGGTGGGACCTGCCAATATGACTGAGCTTCAGTAGTTCTGTCTTCACTTACTACCCAACTGAAGAGAGAGTGGAATAAAGGGTGAAAGGACAGTAAAGAGAAAGAAAGTACTAAAACGGATGAAATTATCAAGCATGATGCAACAGTTTGTGAAAACATTTTGTTCTCTCCATCCAGGGAAATTGTTTGTAACACAAGCAACTCTGCAAACATAACAGGAGAACATAAACTTTGAGGCAAAACCCAAAACTCAGTGTAGAAATAACAATAATAATGGCCAGTCTTCGCGAACGAAGACTTTGGGAAAGGTCTTTTACCTTTCCAGCCTGCGCAATGGATTTTTTAGGTGAGACACAGCATACGCTGAACTGAGCCCACCCTTTAATCCTAAGGTTCATCTGCCGGGGCCAAGCAAGCTTGGACAATGGCAGTGAGGTCCTCAGGACGTAGGTTTGTTTAGAGTGACCTTCTCATAGATGGATGGCCTCACAGGGCTAACGAGCTCCATCTGCCCGGGGGACCGGGGAATTGAACCTGGGTCGCAGCAGTGAGTCCTGCATGCTAACCACTAGGCCACCAGGGGTCCCTAGAAATAACAAAAATGAGACAGAATTGCACCCAGGACCAGAAAACATGTATTTAAGCACAAGCATAGTTCAAGGGATCTGGAGGTGAAGGGTAGGGCTGATGTGCTGATAGCATGGGGAAGTGGAGGCAGATGCAAAACACAGTAGGCCAGATCCCAGTCAGTTTGCACTGGGAAGGATGACAAACAGGATTTTGCAGGGGAAGTGCCGGAAGTCCTTCAGTGGATTGTGGCTAGAGATGAAGAAGAAAAGTCAGTCCATCTTACTTAGATACTTAGGTACCTAATTTTTGCCACCTAGGAATCAGCACTTCAAAAATGCCCTGTACAGATATAGAATGGATATATATGACTTTGAAAGACTCAGAAAATGGCCTTATTTGTGAAGGTTGTGTGCTTAAGTTAGTTGGCTGGAAACCTTTTTTTTTCTATAAATTACCCTAGAGAGTTATTTTTACAAAATAAAGTCTAGGAAATTCAGATGTTACTCATAATGAGGGGTGGTGGGCAGGAAAGATATTTCTGGAGGTGACAGCTGGCAAATTTCTGGTTCAACGTCCCTGAAATAATAAGAGGTGATAACAATTTGGTTCTGGTTTTGATTAACGGAAATATTGGCCATAAGATATAAATGCAAATAATTTAATTATGAATTAATTCGAGTGAAAGTAGGCAGGACTACAAGGAAGAGAAGACCTGTAACTAAAACTGTCAATTCTTAAAAGGCAAATTTTCACAGCCTACAGCTATGTCTAAATTTACATGCTGGCTCTCACCATGGCTCACCACAGATCTCATAATTGTCTGGGCTGGAGGATGACTCAAACATGACAGTACTCCCACCTATCTCTGTATGCAGGCTTCCCCTCTGTGGCACCCACCTGAGATGAACTTTAGTGTAAATGAGGTGTTACCAGAAAGCAATCATACATTGACTTGTCCAGACATAGCCTGAGGGGAGTGAGTGACTAGAAAAAGTCTACAGAGCTGAGAAGTTTAACTAATCCAGGGAAAACCTAACATTTTAGGCCAAGGGTGACAATGCAGCTCAGTTTTGTATCCCAAAGATGGACAAAAGTGTTACAGAATCTGTATGAGCGATGACCTTGTGAAGGATGCTAGAAATTAAAAGAAAACTTAAACGAAATCACTCAAAATTAAAACAAAAACTTGTCTGCCCAAAGTTATGCTAATTTACATTTTACATAGGAAATTAAATCAAAGAGCAAAAGGTTCTTTATTCATAGAAGCAAAAGGGAACATAAGAAATTGAGCTGTTATGCAGAAGAGATGGGTCAAAGATTAAAAATAATATCTTTCTATATATAATATACACATATATACATATATATAATTATATATTATAATATGTTGCATATTTAATCTTCTTCTCACCTCTGACTGCTAATACTCTTAGTTTTCTTGACTAACAGTATCGGTATTTGAAGTTCCATAAATTATTTTACTTTGTATGTGCATAACAGTACTTTAAATCAATATGTTTTATTCACAGATTGATGTGAAAGTAGTAGCAGGTGAATAGGTTCTTACTGAGGTTCCTCTTGTAGCCTACGACACAAAGTCTGCATGTTTTAGTTTGACTATGAAATGTGGGAACTGTATTTTGTACTCCATTCACATAGAAATCTGATACTAAAAAGTATCTTCGAATATTCTACAATATTCTATGCAGGATGAAAACAAGTAGGACCAACCTTTTAGAAGCTAGAAAGGTGCAGGAATGAAGTTCTTAAAACAATGTATGCACAAAGTTGAAAATGTGTATCAATAAAGCTTTTCAACAGAAATTGGCTGAACATCTCTTGGAGCTTACATTATTGTCAGCTTAACAAGGTTCTTTTTCTGTTTTTATCTGATACACAAAAGGAGAGAGAACAGAAAAAAACCCCAATTGTGATGTTAATGGATATAATTCTTACCTCATTAGTGTTACACCTACTTACTACTGGGATGAATTTGCTCCTCTGAGATTTAGTAAGCCAGCTTTTCTAAAATCATCTACATTAGTTTCCATCTACCCACCTTTCAAAAGCATCCATTTTTGTTCGCATTAAATGATACTAGCAAGGTTAAAATGAACCATTTTGACAGTCCTTAAGAACAGAGATTGCATGTTCTTTTTAAGAAGGGCACCAAACAAACATTACTATTTAAGAAATGTCTAATGCTCGATTTTTTTTTGAAGGTTTTCATAAAAGATACTCTGAAAGATTCACATAGACCACACATACATAAATGACAGGTCAGACATCAAGGTTGAATTCATTATAAGAGTCCCATAGGGACCCATCTGTCCTGCAGCTGAAGGTAGAAACCAAACAGACTGAGGAAAGAGAAAATACATACAAGATGTGGACAGGGCAACAGTTATTTGTTGAAAACGATAAAAAAATCTATTAGAGGTAGAAACGCACACTTGAATACATCTGAGTTTTCAAGGAGGTAAGTGTGATGACTGCCACTGGGGACGCCAGCATACTGGGAAATGGCTAAGATGGGAATCCGCATATAGAGAAAAAAAGGACAAAATCTGCCATCCAGACTGAAAGTCTAAACTATCTGCATTCATCTGCAGGTTGACTAAAGGATACCCTCAGCAAAGTGCAGTTACACAGTTAAGGACAAATTTTACTGGGAAGATGGGTCTCCATGACACTATTCAACAACTACAGCTGGGATCCTGGTAAATGTGCTCAGGTTCCCCTGTATGGGTTAAGCTGTTTTAGGATGACTGGTAGATCCTGTGGTACAGCACAAAACTGTTAAATGGGATGGTCTGCTCTGCAAAGCTAATTTTGGAATGAAAAATCATTGTTTACCTTAAGAAATGAATTTGGCTTTGGATTTTATTTTATTCTTTTTCACTTCTGGCTGAACTCTTTTTAAACACTGACTTGCAAGTATTTTTTTCCCAGAGGAGTCTTCTGGACCTATGCTGCAGGGCACTGAAACCATCAGCTCTTCCCATTCTCCTCCTCCCTCTTTCTCCTAGACCTCCTTTCCAACTTTTTTTTTTTTTTTGATTGTGAAGAACAGGAGAAGATCCCCATTACTCTGCTTCACTGCTCTGTAAAAAGAATTTTAAAACTCCTAATATTACTTAATCACAGCTTTCAGTGCTCCTGCTGCCATAAAACATTATAACAATGGGCTGGCACTTCATCAATTGTAATTTGCAGATATTACAGTCACAGTAGCGCTCAACATAATTGCCTTGCTCTACCACTGACACATAAGGCTTCTTGATCTCGGTCAATACTTCCTTGCTCTGGGGGCTGAAGACAGAAATTTTGCTCTAACTGCTCAGCTTTTTGAATTTCCAGTTCCTGCCCATCTGAGCAGGATGCGTCCCTCCAAATACTCAGCACACCATTGCCCTTAAATTTCATTCCCACAGATTTAAATCTATTAGAACACACTTTATTCTTCATTATTCTCAATTTTACACATAGTAGCAGAACACAATTTCAAACAGAGAGAATGACAGCAGTTATGAAGGAGTTAGCTTGAAGACAGCAAAATAAAAAACATTTTGTTAGGACTTTGAATTCCTTACAGGTCCAAAACTCCTCCCAGCAAGAATATGACTTCAAACCATACAGATTATTAATAAGATGTTTATTTCAGGACAGAAAGCACCTCGAGAATTAATTTGATTATGTTGTGTTTTTTCTGTAGACAAATTAAAACATAAATTATCAGCCTAAATGGCTTCTATTGAAGATGAAGGATAGCAACAAAATAAGAAAAAACAATAGTGCAAACTCTCCCTGACAGAACATATTGTGTGTGACTCATGCTGTAAAAGACATCACTGTGAGCTGCGAATATTTATTCCTTATCCGACTGCAGCTTCTCTGAGGTTGGGACAGAGAAAGGAAAAAGCCTCTCAGCAGGCATGCAAGCACTCCTGCTGAACACTTGTAGGGAAAAAAGCATAAGATCCATGCCACATTACACTCATATGGCTATACAGACAACCAAACATAACGCTGAGAGAAAGACTTCCTAACACAATGCAGGGACCAGATATATTTTGATATCTTTGCCTATTTTTTTGTGCCTCTGCTTTCTGACACCACAGTGTGGCTCTAAAAGCTGCCCTTTTAGGCTTCCCTTACAGAAGCAGACCACTCTCAAATTCAGTAAGTACAAGGTGGGAAGACGATGGAGCCTAGGGAGACTGCAGGCTTTTACATGGGCCAGCTGACAAGCCCAAGTGCTGGGAGGCCACTGGGATCCTCGAAAGGAATTTGCTGATCACCCCTCCTCACCACCCTGCTGTGTCTTATTTGTGCAAGGGATTTGTAAGCACTTGCAAAAGCCTTCTGTGCAAGCACCCATTTGAGGGGTATGGCAGCACATTGCCAGGACAGTGTTACCAAAGGGGGTCACAACAAGGATTATATTCACTGTTTCTAGCCCTGGCTTGAAGCCCTTGAAGTGACTGGCTTGTTTTCTAATACTGTGGCTGCTGTACCAAGGGTAAGAGCTCTTGTCTGGGCTGTGGGAGCAACGGAGACAATAGAGCCTGCCAAGCTGGAATTCACTCTATCCAGGGTGCAGGGCTTAGGATGCCACGTGAAATCCCACACACTTCAGCCAATCGGCTCACACAAATGGAAGGCTACTGTAAGAGTTAATCTTTGCTTATTCTGCACATTTTGCCAAGATTTTGAAAACCACTTAATGGACTTGGACAGATTCGAGGGGTGTTTTTAGATTCAAGTACTACTTGTTTAATGGATGTGTTTTATAAACATCAGCATTGAGATTTTCAAAATTTCTTTGGGATTTGACCTGATTCCTTTTAACTTCTAATGTAAAGTAGCATCTGAAGCTGGCAACAGCACAATAATTGTATAACTCCAATACTTGCATAAGCTCATCTCATATTCAGAACAAGGCCTCCATCCACCAGGATGTGAATGAAATATGTGGTTGATATTGCTGTCTGAAGGATCATTTCCCTTTGGCTTTACAAACCAATGCACAAATATCATTTTGTAGCACCCAAATACCTAATTTGAAAGGGCCTTTCAAGCCACCAGATTTCAAATTTATACAGATAAAATATATGTGTGTGTGTGTGTATACACACGAATATATGTGTAAGTGTATATAGTTGTATTTATTTTATCTATGTGCGTGTCTGTGTATGAATGTATATGCACACAGGCATTCCTACGTGCATTCTTCTCCCCTGGTGCTGATTACCTGGCTGTTTGCCTCTCTTTAGAAACTTCCAGCATTACCGTTCTGACTCTGCATCATGGTACCTCCTGCTCCTCCACAACAGCTCAGGATGTGCTAGTGCTGGGAGAACTTCAGTGACACATTGCACATGTTCCCAACGGGCTATTCTTCTGAGGTTATGAGTCCTGTGAGAGCAGTAATTAAGGAGAACAGACACCTAGGAGTGGGAGAGGGATCAGTATGCTGAGTAGTGCGTAGGCAGTGCCAGCCTGCAGATGAAACTAGGGCTGGGGAAAGGTTGTGGGTGTAATGGTGCTGCTGAGGGCCCCAGTTCACTCTTTCTGCAGCAAGTTCAGGACAGTAACATCACACTTCCCCAGGACAAGAAAAAGAAGGGAAAAAGAATGAATTCTAGGAGAAACCCAGCTTTCTCATTTAATCACAACAAACTGAAAATGTGTTACGCATTCAGAATAGAAGAAAACAAGTCATTAACTTATGCGAGGCAGCTGGTTTGCCAATAACAGCTCCTACACATTCTGGTTTTAATATTATTGTTCTTGTCAACTGTGGGAATGCAATGTATATTAATGATGGTTTATTCCAAATTGGTCATTGTTGGAGTTAATAATTAGGTAGTCAGGCACTAATTATCTCTATTTTGTCTCAAATCATTAACTAAGAAATCTGGAGAAGTAATTTCAGAGGCAGGCACCAGAGCCACACCAAGTAGAGTAGGCTCTGCTGTGGGCACAAGAGATGCTTCACTCCAGAGAGCGGCACCAGACAATGTCTGGGAGCAGAGTTACAGGGACACTGCTCCGAGTACTGGGTGCAGAGTGGTAGCACCTTGGAAAAATGCATATGCATGCGGTGCTCATCTGTTCTCTGCACCCCTGGTTCACCCACGAAGAAGAAAAGCTCCTTGAAGACATCATCTGGGACATGGACAACAGAGCTGCACCAGAAGGGCCACCACGGGCCACCACTGCTGGCTACAGGCCTGCTCCCAAGCAGCATCTGGCTGGAAGGGCACCCTCAGCAGGAGGGTGGCAGCAGTAGGATGAGGTGGCACAGTAGGTTTGCTCAGAGAAAGTGAAGTCTCAGCATTTACTCTGAAATCAGACTCCTATGGAAATTACTATAGGAAAGAGCTCAGGACAGAACTGGGTCTGGTACACATGGAATGAGAGCCCTTGGGCATATGGGTGGAGCTACCTAAACTCCTGTTGGGGTCAGGGACATTGACAGCACCCCTCTGAAGGTCTGTGCTGTCAGACCACGGCTGAACCTGCACTGCTGCTCCCCACCAGCCAGCAACACCCACCTCTCCTCAGGTGGGTACAAGGTACCCCAACTGCAATTATCCTCTTCCATTTTCCTTACGTGTTGTGGAGATTACATCAGAAATGCTACATGGGAAGCCTTTAAAGTAGTTCAGGGAACGTATTTTGCTGGCCACTTTGAATTGGATGTGCCCTCCTAGTGCCTTAGCACACAGCAACCAAAAAAATCCATTTTCAGTTATTCTGTTGTAATTTAACCTTCTCATTTCAGAATTTTTGAGGTTATCCTGCCCTTGTAGGCACAACACCCCCACCAGACATCAAGACCAGCATCCATCACCCCACTATGAACTTACCTCAACATAGAGGATAGGGAAAATGCCAATCTTGTCACCCAGCATTCCTTCTGCCCAGTTGTCATCCACCCTCCTGATGACCGTCAAAATTTCATCCTCAAATTGAGATACAAAAAAATACATAATCAGATTTTTTCAGAAGAAAGATACCAGTTTTTAGTTATGCACATGGCAGCTTACAGAGAGAGTACACAGAGGATGTCATAAACCAGGTAAAAATGTTCCCTGAATCCTGGGCCAGCAGCATTCCTGGCCCAGCATCTTACCCCAGGCATCTCATTCAAAGTGCATTTAAGCATGCTGCAGACCAGTGCAGCTCATGCTGGCTGTCAGCAGGTCCAAGGGTCTGGCCACAGCAGGTGGGAACAGCTAAACTCTTGGCTTCATTGCAGGGAAAGAAGAATGTTTGATCCAGGAGATCTCCTCTAACTCAAAGGTGAAAACTCCCTAGCATGAAATTGCCCCTGTGTATCCAAGGGTCTGTTGTAATGCTTGGCTGCTCCAGAAGACAATTTAAAGGGAAGCATGAGTACAGCACAGGTAGTCCTGAAAAAACTTCCAAGAAGAAGCATAAGGTATAGTATGAGGTACTCAGCAACTAGCCTACACTGCTGACACGCTGAATGTCAGCTTTCTTTAAAAAAACCCAACATCTGAAGGTAAAAGTGCAAAGCAGGTAAAAATCCAAAGACAACATACTAAATAAGAAATTGCATTCAGCTTCAGTTTAGATACAAGTTCATTTGCTAAAACTAATGGCATGTTAGTGTTATATTTAATCAAAGGGACCTTACAAGAATTTCAGCTGCTGATGAAATTTTTTCTGATTATGAAACAGGAGGTATAGCAGTGCAAATCAGATTCATACTGCTCAAACTTTCTCTCGGTATAGTTAAAACCTAGAACACACCAGTCATTAGAAAAGCTCAAGTGACTAGAACCAAACCAATCCATTGGCAAGCTACTCAGCTTGCCAATGGATTTCTGCTACCACCTCTTGGCTGCTGGGGTCCTCGTACTGAACCCAGGCTTGAGCCAGCACTGCTTGGTACAATGGCTGTAGAAGGCAGCCCTCTCTGTGGGGCTCTGCCTGGATAGACAGATCTTCTACGAGAAAGAAAGGAGTGAGCTGAGAGAAGCTGGGAAGTCATCTTCATTCTCTCATGGCACGCAATCTTCTTTTGTTCCTGTGCAGAAATTTACAAAAATAGAAGAAAATCTTTTCCTCCAGAAAGCGGAGACAGAGTTCCCTGTGGATCTCACTTTATTTCCACTACTCACTCTGTGAAAATAAGAGCTAGATATGGTCTACCACCCTCCATGTAACAAGATGCTGATGTTAAATGGCTAGGCAAGGGGAGCTGTTTTTTTGCAGATACTTCTCACATAGAAAAAAACTCCACAAACTCCTGTTCAGACTGTGGATTTGCATTGATAGAAAAATAACCAGAACAGGGTGATGTGATGTGTTTTGTAGTTTTTGAACATGTGCATTTTGAACATGTGCACTCTGAAATAGCTTAAATGTTTCCTTTGAATTATTCATCTGAATGATCCATTAGGGGAAAGCTCAGAGAAATGGCCACAGACTGAGTCCTTCAGCTATTTATTACAGCTGGAAGGTTGCAAAAGAATTTGTGCATTTAATTTCCTGAAGAAACAGATAGCATTCCCTTCCAAAGCCCTGTCTGCACAGACCATTTTTGATCTGTGTAAAGAACTGACAGTAATCTGCCAAGCTTCCACATGCTCTTACTAAAGACTGATTATCATAAATGTAGAATCTAGGTAAAGGGGGTATATGAGGAAAAGAAATGACTGCATCACTTCAAGAACCTGCTATGAGTGTTCCCACTTTCTGTATTTATTTAGCTATTTCCTTAAAAGAATTTTTAAAAATCCAAAATGTGATGGATCTACATTTTCACTGTATGTTTATGTGTACACACATAATGTGCGTAAGTGCATACATAGCTTATGAATAGAATCATAGATTGTTCAGGTGGGAAAAGACCTCTAAGACCATTGAGTCCAACCCTTAACCCAACACTGAGTATAAATGTATGTGTGTATATAGATATTTGCATATATACGCACACATAAGAAATTCAGAAAAAAAATTTAAACTGTAAAACCCCAGAAACATTTTATTAGATTTTGTTAGAGACACTGTGCAATCCCATCCCTGGAGCAGGCTGTACAGATATCTGGCAGGAAAGGCTTATCCTGCATTGACTTTACTCATGGATGGGGTGGGGAATGGGTGACCTTCAAAGGTCCCTTTCAACTTTACCTGCTAAGGATCTATGAAATCTGGAAGCATTTCCATACACTGATCTTGGTTTGGCTTTGCCAGCTCTGGCTGTTGAATGTGGTCATATATGAGAAAAGCATCCTGAAATATGCTAACATTCAAAAGGTGTATCTTCATGGGAGAGCAAAGTGCAAATCCTTGAGAATTCCATTACATAATTAGTTTTCAGAAGGGTATTACAGGAATTCAGGAATTACAGCAAATCCCAAAAAATCTTTTGAAATTCTTTATTAATGGCAAGTTTCTTAGAATTCACAGCCAACAACACCATTCTATACAGTGGGCTGGTGAAAGCCTCAACATGAACTATTTTAGTACCTTGTATTAGTTGGATAGCCGTGCTACTTATAAATTCCTAGAAAGATTCCCAAAAGGATCATGAATAGTAAAAAGCCATAGATCTCTTGGCATACCACTTCAACTTTCTGAACTTCACTATTTTACATTGACTAAATTGATTTCCAGGCAGCAAAAAGGAATCCAAGCCTCAAATCTCATTTCAAAAGCAAATGGTATCCACTGTAGTTTGGACAAAGATGTGTTGCGCTCTTTTTATGCCTGTTGCTAAAGTCTTTAATTATTTGCTCTCTCCTACTTCCTTGAGTTTCTCTCTATTCATCAGGGCTGGGTCAGCCTTGCAACAGGCATGTGGGACCTGCAGTTACAGTTTATAATCATTATCAAAAAAGAAGTCAAAGACAAATCACTTAAAAAGCAGTCTGATTGACAGAGAAATGAATCTTTTTGCTGAGAAAACAGCACAAAAGAGTGTCCAATAACAGTCCTGATTCACAGTCTGATTTTTACTCTAGTCATTGATGGCCATTAACGAAGCAATATAGAGCAGATGTGTCTGCTATTCTGCAGAGATAACTACTCCATCTAGAGCACAGGGAAGATCTCAGTGATGGCAGGATGGCACTGTGCCATGCTCGGTTAGCCCAGTTACAGCGCTTGCCAGCTGGCATGAGAATCTCTGTCGCCAACTATTGCCGGGATGGTCCCTCTGTGAACAGCAAATATTGCTGGAACTGAGTGCTAAGGGGCTGGGATGCTGCTCCACAGCCAGGAACCAGTACTGGATCTCATGGTTTTAAGATTGGCACAGCACTTGTTAAACACCACTGTGGCCTGGGAACAAAACTGTTGGAAAATGAAGGAAATAGCTGATGTTATTAAAAATGTGATGAGCAATAACGCATAGTGAACAGTTGTTGCTACCTTGATGTGTCTGAAACTCATCGACCACTGGGATTCAGCCTTCTAAAGGCCATGTGAACTCACGCATGCAAACACCTAAACAAATCTGTGGGCTGAAACTGGGCTCAGTCTAAGGGTGGAGTAACTACACAAACAAACAAACAATGCAATTACTACAGATTTGCACTGATATACCTGAAAGAAGAATCCTCTTGCACGTGTTTGTACCAGAGAGTGCATAGCCCAAAGGAGGACGGAGTATTTTTTAAAACAGAGAGAGCAGTAGCCCAAGCCCATACTGTGGTAGCATGTAAAGTAAGATTAGAAAGCTGAGTCAATAAGTATATCCCAAGGGCATGCAATTAGGCTCTCTAGGCCACATGCTGATTGCAACCACATAGGGAATATCAGGAGTAAAACTCCTGAAGCTATTAAACTGGTGCAAAGCTGACACAAGGCTGAAAACAGTTGTTACAGAGAAAAAATAACTGCTAACTGCCTGGTTTGACAAGCACTGATGGAAAATATGTTAAGTAGCATATCTGAGATGTTCTATCATCTTGTAGTTACTGCAGAGGAGAGAACAATGGTGGAACCCTATGCCTGCATGTGTGGTTTATTTGGGAGGATGAGTTGAGGGAGCAGTCCACATGGTGTAAGAGAATCACAGGTGAGCTTTGTTTGTTGCAGTGGATACTCAAGACAGATTTTTCTCTTCCCCTCCTGCTTTTACTCTAACACATACAAAGTTATTATATTTGGGTTATCTTTGGCCCTTAATCTGGAGAGTGTTGTGTCTACAGGAGATGAAAATGGGTAAATGGTACAAGCCTTCTGCAGCAGTTCTCATGAAGATCTGTAAGCAGACTTCATTTCCTTGCAATACACCTCTGGAGCAACAGAACATTTGAATTTTGAAAAATAAAACAAAATAAAACAAACTAGTAAGAAGAAACACCAAATATCCTTCATTTGTTTTCTTTTACTGCACCAATAGGTTTTCTGAGTGTACAGCAACAAAGAGGATGGGAAAAAGCAAAGCCCAGCAAAAGAGCAACAAAATGCAATGATAGAGAAGATTCCTATGTTTGTGTTTCCTTCTTATAGCTTTTCTTTAGAGGAAAACTCTTCTTTATTACAAGTGTCTGGTAGCATTAAATGAGTTGCAGGACACAAATAGGTTATATTAGTTTGTATAAATGGTATGCCAAACCAGCACCTCTTCCAGAGGAAGGAAAAGATAGCTTAAATGAAGTTGAGACCAGGTCCAGCATCTTCAGATGCAAACTGAGACATTCAAATGATGCATATTGCTCAAAGTGACAAATCACATCTACAGCACTGCAGTACACAGGACTCTACGCAGAGGAACTGACTGCATCAGCACATGATCTATAATCTGGGCTAAACAGGAACCTTCATCAGCACAGGTGACAGCTAAAATTAGCATTGAGAAAACTGATGAAAACATGATGGCAAAGTTTCAAGATGAAAAATAGATTATTCACTGTCAGGGAAAACAATAGGCAGGACATAAAAACAGTTACAAGGTGACAGTACATGGAGGGGATAAAGCTAAAGAAGAAAACAGCAATAGAACAGAAACCTAACCCCCTTGGGAAAAACACAGTCATCAGGAATAAAAGGATGCAGACAGTAACATGAGGGGTTAAAATAAGGCAAATTGTGAGTTTGAGAGTATAGCTATACAGCAGAAAGAAATGCTCCTTGTGAGAATGACATTGGACAGCTGAGAAAATAAGAACTATCACTATACAAAGGCAGTTATTGTAAAGGAGGTATACTAATATATGGCATCAAATATATCAAATACAAAAGTGTCTAGGAAAGGACCTGTTCTAACAAAAAAACCCACAACTGCCTGCTGTGCCTATTAAATTTCTTAGATTGTGGATGCAATGAATACTTTAGGCAGACAAGGAAGATTGCATTCTCAGAGAACTCTCCAGTGTACCTCTGGGTAAGCAGCAAGGAAAACAACGCACCAGCAAATTTATATTTACTGATAGGATCTCAGAGGTAACTTCTGTCTAATTTTCTGTTGGTGCATGGCTGTTACTTCTCACTAAGCAGCCCACTTTCTCACAGAGATTCACAGCTCCAGGGAGGCTGGCTAGTCGCAGGGTTTGCAGTGTTTGCAATCAAACACTTCACTTGCTATGGAGCAAAAGTGCTTACAAATCTTTTGTTAAATAAATATGAGAAAGTATACAGTGTAGGAAATTGCATTCTGCTGAGAAACGTTGCATGAGTGAAAAAGAGGTTACATTCGGTGAGAAAATTATATGCTGCAAATGATTCATTCAGCTATAATAAGTAGCCTCAAAAGAGGAGGTCAGTAAAATCCTGGTGAAGGATATTTTTATCATCTATTTCATATTCATTTTCAGCATAACTGTTATTACTTTATGTGATACTGTAACAGCCGCAGACAGCTGAAATAAAACAGAAAATGACAATGAACAGGTTCTCCGTGGCATTCAGTGCCATAAATTAACAATAGAGGATATGCTTTATTTTACTTTGGGTTTCTTGATATCCATGAAACCTATCTAAGGTCAACACAAACAGCTAGGGAAGAGAGGGGGAGGCAAAAAGCAGGTGGGGAGGTGGGGGTGAAAGAAAATGTGACATTTTAAATCCAGAGGAAATTACAATATTTCAGTTTTCTCTCATTCCAGTGTGAATTTATTAAACATTTTGGTTTTAAAAAAAAAAAGACTGTTTTTTAAATGTCTGCTTTTTACTCTCTTTCTTAAAATAGGAAATACTGTGATATATTTTGATGTAGTGTATTTCAATTGTTAATTGATATATGGTATGATGAAATATACATTTTGAAGCTGAATGTCATTGTAAAACACTGGAACATCTGATTCAACAAGGAACATTAAAAGAGACATTTCCATTAGATTTTTTCTGAAATTTGAGTTGTTCTTGGGGAACGTTTCAATGCAGATGAAATGTATTTTTTTCAGACAGAAAAAATGTTCTCAGGAAGCGTGTAGCAAGTTCTACTTGTTCAGTTTCACTAGCTTTATACCAACCTTGCCAAACATGGCACGAGCTGTCTCAGTGGCTTCTCCTTTAGACAGAATGGGAGTCATTTCCCAATGATGCTTACACAGGGCTGACCCTGATGGGAGTCTTTACGCCTATCCAGTCCTGCAGCATGGCTGGTGCATGGGACACCGCAGGGACACTGAGCAGGCTCTGCTTCTGCAGGGAGGATATGCTGGTTTTTGCTGGGGTAGTTACTTTTTTCACAGTGGCTGGTATGGGGCTGTGTTTTGGATTTGTGCTGCCCACAGAGTTGACAATAGAGAGATGTTGTTACAGCTGAGCACTGGTTTCAGAGAGTCAAGGCCTTTCATACTGCCATGCAGGCAAGGAGACTGGGGGTTCGTGGGAAGCTGGGAGGAGACATAGCCAAACTGACCAAAAGGGATATTCCATACTATATGATATCATGCTCACTGTTACGAGTGATGGGACCCTGCTCTCCTGAGCATGCTGAACACCTTGCCTGCCCATGGGAACAAGTGAAATAATTCCTTGTTTTGCTTTGCTTGTGTGCATGGCTTTTGCTTTTCTTATTAAACTGTATTTATCTCAACCCATGAATTTTCCAGCTTTTACCCTTCCAGTTCTCTCCTTGATCCCGCTGCAGGGAAAGTAAGCTAGTGGCTGTGTGGGGATTGGCTGCTGGCTGAGGTTAAACCATGAAAGAGGAGGATTTACAAGTTGGAAAAAGTCAGTGTCCTTCAGCATGTTACATGAGGCATTTTCCCACTTAATAAAGGAAATTTAGCCCCATCAGCCTGTCTCCACTAGGCTGCCTGAGCTCAAGGACTTTCATTTTCTCATAAAAGAAACCAGTTGAAACAGAGTTTAGGGGATCCCTGGGCCCCAGGGAGGCCAGGAAGGTGTTCCACCAGTCCCTAGCACCACTGTGCTCCTGACTCAGCTGCCAGCACCACAAATGCCCCATCGCTCCCTACAGAAGCCCCTTTCTGAATTTCTTTTTTTAAAACCTATTCCCCTACCTTGGTGAAGGTCAGGCAATCCTTGTCTTGATCTTTATCCTTTATTTCAAAGTCGTAAAGTGCTTTGCCCTGAGGTGGAGCTTGCGGGAGAGGCTTGATACATTGGATGTAGCTGGCAGGGAAGAAGCCATGGTTCCCATTGAGCTCCCCGTGGTACCAATTCTCGTCCACCTTCCGCCGCAGTATGATGATGTCCCCCTTGTTAAACTTGAGGTCACCAGGCTCTTTTCCCTCATATGTGTAGAGGGCTTTGCCATAGGGAAGCTGAGAAACATTCTGGGGAAACAAAATAAACACCTTTAAGCAAACTCCAGGCAGCACCAATATTCTTCCTAGAGACATTTTTATCTAGAAGCAAACTGGTCATCCTTGACCAAATTACCCCAACGACTGAAGATGATTGCTAAGTAATGCTACACCCCGGATCTCAGGAAAACTGGGATGTATGTTATAGTAAGCCTGAGAAGGTGTGTTATATGAGAGCAGACACTGTCCATCTCGTGAAGCTCAGCTGAAACCTGCAGTATCTCTTACACCATCAAGCAACATCAGTTAATTTGCAAAATATCCTATGTAAGCAGAACAATGTGTTTAAACGAATAGACCTTGACATGTGTAAAGGTAAAATTTTAGACATTTTGACCTTCAGGGTTGCTTTGGTTTCTGAAGCTCAGAAAAGAAACAAAATAAAACAAGCTTGAAGATTCACATGGTTCTAAAAGTTGGCAAGTTGATAATTTTTCATTGTGCTTGTTTGAGCAACTCCAAACATTTTTGAGTTTGAAGCTTTTCATTTAGTTTTTGATTCTGTAACTAAATGCTCTTACTTCTTTCAAAATCCCCAAGTCTCATGCTGCTTGCTGAGGGCTACTGTAAACAGTTATAATGTTCTTTGTTGCTTATGAATTAATGTCCCTGTTGAAAAGTGGAATAGGCAGAATGCCTCAAATCTTCCTTTTATAACTAAAAAGAGCTCTGAGGCTTTCACCCTCATTTAAAGAATAAAACAAACTTACCAAAAAATACACCACAAGAGAAAAGCAAATCCTAAAAAGTTAATACTTTGGTATGATAGAAAAGAGAAACCTATCTAACTGAAACCACTTGATTGTGAAGAACTATTCCCAGAGTTCACTTTGTCCTGGTGCAAGATTACTGAACCCAGGCTGCACCTGCATGAACAAGTTTTTGGTGGAAGTGCTGCAGCCCTCACCCTCCTTGCTACTTGTTCCCCTTCTTTCTGAATCCCACAGAGCAGGGGGTGACTGCGTTGGACACAGCTGCCAGGTGCTTTGGTCCTAAAATAGTTCTTTAATGCATAATAGGATAGAAAAGGTGTACTGCTGTATCACCCTATATAATTTTTCATTTTATTTAGCTTGAACTAAGAGTCAGCTTGCAAGCCTCAATGCAAATATGTAGCAGCACATAACATAGGAGATGTTAGAGATGCCCTGTAAAATCAACTTTCCATAAGTCTTTTCTTTCAGAGAGGTATTTGCAAAAATGACACCGTTTTCTGTTGCATATAGATGCATAAAAGTAGTCTGTTCCCTGCTGTGCACTCTTGTTGTCAATGGGGTGTCCTACAGGGACAATGAAAAAGTAAAGCTATATTTAATAAAACCCCCTGGTATTCCCTCAGGTGTTTGTTATGCCTGTATTTCTGGATAACATTCCTGTGCCTAAAATAACACTCAGATACTTTCCACAGGGAGAAGGTGGAGTGGCCCAACAGAAACACTGCATTTCCCTACCAGAGCCAGAAAATGAGATGCTGAGATGATTTTTCACGGTATTTGTTAAAGCCACAAGCAGAGGCATTTTTCAGTCCCAATGGGTGCATTAAATGGACCTGCTCTGGTAGGGCAGGTTTTATGCTCTTACACCTGCATCTTTTGGCAGGAGGAGGAGAAGCACCAGCCTGCTGCCTGCACTGCCTGCCAGTGCCGCTGCCTCCGCCTGCTTCTGGGCTCCAGATGGTCACTGTGGCAGGTAGACTCCACGCTGATCAAAAAGTAAGTTTCTTGAATGTACCTTCACATGCAGACGTTAAATTACTCGTTTTTAATAGGAAAGGCTTTACTAGCTGTGCAGGTCTTGGAAAGCCTGTACAACAGATCTTTTTGCCTAGAGCATACAGTGAAGGAGGCAGTCAAACAGGCACAGCTCTTCAGAGCACTATCCATGTTGTCTGGAGGGAGATTTTATTTCATTCACATGTGTTTCCAGTTCTAACTTTTCTCATTAGCAATTTGCAGTTCCTCTTTCTGCTGTGTATTCTTCTGAATTTTGCTGTATCAGAATGAAGATACCCAGTTAAAGACCAGTATTTGAGGAAGCGCCCTCAAACATAACACAAAACCCCATAAAATCAACAGCCAGCTAACAAAGCATCAAACAGTCTCTGCCAAATCAGTGGCAGCATCCTACTGATATTTTTCTCTCTGCCAGGATGGTTATTTCCCTTGACAGCAAAGCTTTGCCCCCCTCCCCAGCATTTTAAAGATTAAGCATACAATACCATCAAACTCCTTAGGTAAGGCATAGGTTGCATTACGTATTTTAAACTAGAAAAAACCCCACATTAAGCTGATAGACTACAGAGCCTTGTAGTAATTTAGAAATAAAAGATTCATTACTTTAATTCATGCTGGGAGAAGACATTTTATCAAAGTAAGAGTGAGACTTCTGCCAGGTGCGCACTGAACCACTGCTGATCCAGGCACTTGCCTGGTAAGCACGCTCTGTATCACTTACCCTAGACAGGGCCTTACTATTCCCAAGGTCTTTGTAGCAGTTCAGGGTCAGATAACTTTCTTTACTTTTTAACCACTTTTTCTTCCCAAGACTCATTTTACTGTGTAATAACAGCCCCCAGTGCTAAGAAAGAGAAATTGGATTTTTCACGATTGCAGACATGATCAATGAAATTATTATGCAACACACGCTGGGCTTTTATTGTTAATTAATTGAGCTGGCTAGAAGATGATTCAGGTGCCTGTTTTTACCTTCCCCTGATGCAAATGCAGACTTTTAAGCAAAACATACAAACTGCAAGACAAATTTTCATTTGAAATCTGGCACTATTTTATTTGGAGATCATAACGGGGGAATGGACAATTTAGGTGCTTTGTTCCTCTTCTTTTTCATAGCTTAGCTATGGGACTATCTATGAACAGTCCTACACAGAGAAGATCTGCAAATAAGGTACTTAAACCACAAGCCAGTGTTCCAATTATCAGCTACAGCTTTTCTAATTCTGAGCCACAGCTTTTCAACTAAAAACTCTGTAGAGGCATTTTTTTTAAATGAACATGTTATTCAGTGGAAAAGATACCCTCCTATTGAAAAATTGCTGTAACTGAGACATTTCCCAGCCTTTCCATAAGGCCAGAAGTACCCATTTTTGATTTGAGCATTCCAGGTAAACTTTGCATTTACTGTGGTCCAGGGGTAAAGAAATACCAGAATCCTCCAAGTCTTTTCAAATAAAGCTACTTTTCCTGTTCTAAGGCTTTAAGTGTCTGCTCAAATTGACCAAAGAGAGAAATTTAATAGCACAATTAAAAAACCAGAATCAGAACCAAACCAAACCAACAACCCCAAAACAAACAAACCCACAAAACCCACAACCAAAATAAACTCCTGAAGCTTCCTTTGTGATATTTTCTGGCCAAAAGGTCTAGCTTTCAGTGGATTTTTCATGGTCAGATTATATTAATGGTCCCTAAGAAGCATATTTTTGGAAGTTTCCCATTATTGTTCCTACTTTTGGTTAATCCATAAATGAGAGCAAGTCAGATTCAGAAAGCTTCTCTGAACTACACCTGTAAGGAGGGATTATTAAGCATCTTTCAGAAACAGAAGAAAAACAATCACTGTTGCTGTTTGCTAGTTGTAATGTCACTCCTCATCAACAGTTAGGTGGTTCTTAGAAATCTTCCTATGATCCTGTGATTATATACCTCTTTGCCAAATCTTTGTGCAGGCAGCTCTAGCCTAACCACTCCCCTCTTCTTCACTTGACTTCCCCAATTCAAAGGGAAAGCAGTTGTCCAGGACTAATATCTGACTGACATGCAAACTCCACAAGCCCTTCCAGTGAGCATGTCCTTCCCAAATTATGTTCAAAATCTCTGCTCCATTCCCCATCCTATTTCCCCTCAAGTCTTTCTTCCATGCAACAGCATTTCAGTCAGACATCATCACCTTCAGAATGCCCAAGTAGTCCTTCCTACAAAATATTCTAATCTAAAACAGGCTGTAACGTGTCATCTAAGAGATTAGACTAAAGAAAAGCAGACAGACAATGGTTTTGGTGAGGCAAAGCACATAGAGATGTTTCTCCAGCAACTGCAGGAGGGCTTACACCTTCCTCTTGCTCTGCCCATCCCATGCATGGGCACTGCCACAACAACAGCTAGTGGACAACACTGAGCCACCACACTACACCCTCACCATGCACTTCATCCCCTGCTCTGTAGCCTAAGTCCCCGTGGATCCGCAGCCTAAGCTCATCTCATGCCCCATGTTGGCATCTTCAGCATCACTTATATCCAGGGAGGGAAACTGGCTTTCCCAGCCGGGCCCCAGCAGCATCAGGTTGTTCTTCTCCCCACAGTATCCAGCTCCATAATGGCACTCGGGTATCCAGGTACGAGCGTGGTGGCAGCCTGGCTGCCTTGTGAGGAGATCGGCAGAGACCACCACCCGACTACCTTCCTCCAAGTCAGTCCTTGACCTGCACTTCCACTCTGAGGGACACCTGCCATCACCCCCTCCCCAGTTGCCATGAAATCTGGTCAGGCATAATGCAGGTGGATGCAAAATTAAACAGCCTTGACATCTGACTGTATCAAGTACTTGATTTGCCGTGTTGATTTATTGTGAGGCTAACTGGCATTTCACTACGATGTGCATTAAATTTCAAAACTCTGTGTGGGTGTGTATAGGAATAAAGAATGCAAGAAAGACAGGAAGGAAGGGATGAAGTCACAGTCAATGGCAACAGCCAGGTTTTTTCCTGCCAGTAAATCCATGCTGGCACAATGCTGAATACTGCCAAAGGTTTTTTTTCAATTTCAGCAATCAATACTGACGTAAAAGCCTGAAGCGTTAATATGCTGAAAATCCCCCTTGCAGAAGACTCAATGATATGTTGGCAACTCAATCACTCTGCATTTGTGTTCCAGCAATGTCAAATGGCAGTTAAGCAGAAACCTGCTGGCAAATTGACAAACAACAGCCACGAAGCAATTAAGTGTCAAAGCTGGAGAATTCTTCATTATGTATCCTGAGGAACAAAAGGAACGCGAAAAAACCCAAACATACTTGCTTCCAATAAATTCTCCCAGTAGAACGCTTAGTAGAACGTGAGCTGCACAGAGAGAGTAAGTAATAAGTTTTCAAAAGTTACAGAAAATAAACATTTTCCCAATGTGCTTGAAAGCAATGCAAGCTCCAACATGGGTCAAAGCCTGCCAACTTGTGTGTGCAGTACTTGATGGAGGAGGTCACTACATAAAAAAAGGTCTGATGCTTGCCTGTAGTACAGTGTGTGATTACAAAATAAGAAATCAAAACCAAAATAAACAGGGGCAAGGCTACTAGACCCAGACAGAAATGCTATGATCCAACCCTTCTCTCAAACCAAGTTTGTGTTCAGGTCCCTGAAACCCAAGAAACCTCTTGAGGCTCCAGCTACAACTCCTCTCTGGAACAGCAGAGGAGAAGATTGGTTTTCCACAGTGTGAAAGCCATGTTAATGCTGAAGGGTAATTTCTCTTGCTCAAGCTCTTGCCTTGTGCAGCTCAAGCTGTGCAAAGAAGGGAAACTCTCAGGGGCTTCCCTTGCACATGGGGATCTCCCACAAGAGGGAGGTGTGATGCTGCATGTCCCATGGGGCAGCACCATCACCTGACCCCCGTTTCAGGGGGATGAAAGGATTAAAGAACTGGGGAAATGCAAAAGGTCAAAAGGTGGATGAGTGTTTAACTCCTCCTTCCCTTTGCTTCACAGGTCTTGTTCATCGTCAGAGCTAGAGTTAAAGCAGGAATGGACAAAGCCAAACAGCCTCAGAACATGCTACTGGAACAGACAGATAAGAACACTGCTAGGAACAGGAAGTCTTTTTTTTTTTAAGCCTGTACTTAAGTCACTTTAGCAAAACACACTGGCATGTTGCTTGTTGTAGTTCTTGAAAATTCTCCAACATCTATCTCCATATCCCTCATCTTCCAAATACATGTCTGAAGAGTCTGTTCGTCTGAATGAATGTATTTACATTTATCTCCTTCATGAAGTACTATCAAGTGCAAACAACGAGAGTAAATTAAAAGTTGATAGAGAAAAAAGACACAGAAAGAAAAAAGTAATGAAAAAGAATGAAAAGCATGCACATCTCAGTGGTAAAATGCAATTAAACATAAATTATTACTATGGAGTAGAAATAATAATTAAAATACATACTGCTAATTTCTTGCTTCATTACTTTGAAGCATTACATATTACTCCGAATTTCCCAGTCAACACAAGCAAAGATTCAGTGGCAACGGACGGGAGTGAATTTACATTTTCCAACTGGTAGGAAACTCCCCATGAGCAGGCTGAGCGACACTTTAGCATATGGTTTCCTGCCATCCATAAGAACTTCACAGAAACTGCAGCAGCTGTGCTGGAGAGGAGAGGGGTTGCATGATGGAGCATCCATCAGCAGGGCTGCTGAGGAGATGGGCTACTCCCTATTACTAGCACCCGGATCTTGGCATCAAAAACACCCACTGAAGTCAGATGAGAGCAATTTAAATTGTGAGCATGAAACGCCTGCTTGGATCCCTCCGGGACAGAAAAGTGGAAGGCGGTCTGGCACAACAAGCAACTCGATCGTGTTGGCAATGACAGCCATGTCTGCCAGACTTGGCAAGGGCAGCAGGGACTGTGTGCTGCCCACTTGCTCTTTGCCATCCTGCCCACTACAGTTGCTCTTGATTTAACACCTTTCCAAAGCAACACTTTTCACTTAAATTAATTGTGGTTCTTAGAACATGTCACTTAGTCAGCCCTAGGAATCAAGAGAGAGCATGCAACAAGCTGAAGAAGCAAGGGGTTGGGGCAAACTTGAGCCAGTGCAATCATAACAAATGTATACCACCACCAGATCTGTGACCTGCAGAGTTTTTAGTGGCTTCTGTCCTCAAGAGGAACTTTCAGGGTGACAGATCATAAATCATCATCATATCTCACAGCAAAAACTCTTAAAAGTGGTTTGTCTTCTGTGTGAGATGGTTTGTCTTACATACATCCATTCAGAAGCACTGTCACCCCCAGGTCACCTGTCTGACATAACAGTGACGCTGCAGCATTTGCTTTCACAGAAATCTAATGACAGAAGATTAAACAGAAATAATCTAATTTGGCACAAAGTAGCAAAGACAAAAACCATTTACATGCTATTATTCAGCTCTGGGTGAACAATCATAAAAGCCTGAAAAATCACACTTTGCAGGTACAAAATTTTTGAAATCAACTTTGAGAATAAAAGTAGTTAATATAACAATAAAAACAGCACAGCGCAGACAACATGCACTTGAGCTCCATGCAGCTCCTACCAGGAGTAGGAAGTAAAATGCTTTTCCAGAACTGTTTTGAGGTGCTAGAAGGTCTTGGAAACACCTCTACACTTTCCCAAGAGGTGGTATTTATACATGGAGAGGAAGTGTCTGAATAGATTAGGAACCTATCCGCCACTTCCAGAAGAGACTTTTGCAATTAGCATGAAGATACCAGGGGAATCGCTCAACAGATGGAACGCAAAGGCAGGCAGGTACAACATCATGCTAGCACATCAGCACTGCTCTCCAAAGAACAGGGAACAATGATGCTCACCACTCCAGATCAGTAACAGGACAGTGTTAATCTTCTTCAGCAACGGGTGAATGGAGCACAAACTGCTCTCTAAAGAGAACAGCATCTCCTGAGGTTACTTTGTAATTTATCCAGCAGTCTCAACTTGCATTTTACCTAATAAGGTCCATCTTTGTACTCAGCAAGATTAAAGAATGTTTCACAGTTTCCCTCAGAAAATGCAGTTGATGCGTACAGCACAACTGAGAAAAAACCAGCAGGCTTTCCACTGCACAGATTGTCACATAGGTATGTTTGGTATTCTCCTCTTTACCAAAATAAGAACTGAGTTTTCCAGTCCAACACCATTTCTCTTAGGAAGATTCAAAACTTGAATGCAAAAGCTCATCCAATCTCATAATCACGGCTAAAATAGCTTCATATCCTCTGCTTCAGCAGAATATCTCACATTGCTTCAGCCTCTCACTCAGTATCTATCAACATTTACACATTCAAAGATCTCTTTTTCCTAGTAACATGTTGTTTAAGTGAAGTATTCTCAGACTACATGCACTCCTATTAAGCAAAATGTGATGTTCAGGGTCAGGTTGGATTTCTAGTAGTGAATTCACAGCTATTGCTGCCCAGAGAATCAGTGGGTTACACCAGCCAGCTGTTTAACTGTGTCAGCACAAAGTCCCTCACGTTCTGCAAAACCCGAATGCTTCCAGACTCTCTGCTCTTTAATAAGTGGTACTATCAACACACTGCTTGCATTGTAGGTCAAATTCTGGTTTCAGTTAAACCACTTTAATCCAGTTAATCTTGACGAAGTGGTGTGGATGTATAGAAAATTCCTACCCAGTATAGAGCTTTATCTTACAAGTAATCTTCTCTGAAACAAAGCTGAATGACTGGCAGCTCCTACCAAGGAAAATATTTAGTGATGTCTTGTGCTGCCTACAGTCTTTACAAAGCCTAGGTATGCCCTGAGAATCTGTCCTTCACATTTCAGGCAGAAAACATTCACTGGATCCTAAGGGCCAAATTTTACCCCTATAATCCCATGCAGGGATCTCGGTGGAAGGATCTGTACACAGACACTTCAGAGCAAAAGCTGGTCTACAAAATGATCCAGCCAATAGCCGAAATGACTTCTAACCCAAGTACGCAACGTGACTTCCTGAGAAACCATCAGAAAAAATACATCTTGGCTGACTGCCTCGCAAAGGCAAGGGCCACCAAATACTTCCTAAGCCTGGGCTTCAGGAACTGGTGGCGAGTTAACACAGAAAAAAAACCCCAAACATCTGCCACTGCAACTATAACGGGCAATCTGACAGCAATGTGCTACCTGAGCAGTTCAAGGAGGAAAGACAGCACAGTTGGCTACATTTAGACTGCCACAGCCACCAACAGAGACAGGCTACAAACCAAATAGGAGCTCCCTTGAGGCTGCAGAGAAACACAAAACAAAACCTTATATTCAAGGCACTACAGCAGTTATATATTTAAGATTGCCTTGTGTTCAATTCAAAGAGTGTCTCAAATCCTTTAAATAAACATGAAATTTCTCACTGATTATTCCCCAGACAACACTGCTTCAGTAAGAATCATAACCCAGTTTTCCCAGCCACCTAACAGAACCCAGTCCTCACTTGTTTTTTAGCAAAAGAGATGAGTTAAAAGTCAGTTCATTGTGCAATTTTGAGAGCCTTAAGTTTTTTCAGGCTCCTTCACCTCCACAATGACAGCATTTACAGTCAGCCCTGGAATTTTATACAATTCTTTATGCTGTAGGTCACAGCAAGAAAAAAAAGAACATTTTTGGGAAAATACTAAACAATATTGCATAAAAGCCCATAACGTGAATCTCTACTGTAACTGCTACATTTGATCTTTCCTGATGGAAGCTGATGAAGCACAGGATAGCTTACATTTTCCAGAGGTGCCTTTGTAACTCTGCTATCCGGCCCAATACCTCTGGTTTACTTTCCAGCCTTTCCACATCTTCCTTTTTGGCTCCTTGCTTTGTGACTCAAGCATTTTCCTAGCAGAAACCCTCTCCCACCTCCACCCCAGAAAGGACTTTATGGTCCAGTCCTGCTACAACTCATCAGAGCTGCGATTCCTCCTGACAGAGACCAGGCATGTCACAGACCCTGCTTTGCATGGACTTTTCCGTTGCAATTTTTTTTCTCTCAGGTGAACCACAGGGAGGGGAGAGGGGTAAGGAAGGGCCTGGAGATGAAGCTGCCCCAAAACTGGAGTGGGCAGGTGTATTTACCATCTGGCAAAGCTCCCAGAGCTCAACAGAGGGAGCCCCACTCCGGCGAATCTTGAAGGGATTGCTACCAGTAGAGAATAGACTTCATTTTTCCTTTTTTTTTTTCTCCTCTCTCTCCCTCTCTTCACACAAACTTTAACTTAAAGGTTATACAAAAGCTTCTCCCATCATTTCAATCACCAAGAATCAAGAAAATCAGTTCCTGAAACAACACAAGTTACTTTGGCAGCCTCAGCTCACAGGCTTCAGTACCCAAAGAAAACAACCTAGAAAGATTTTAAAATGAGGGATTTTTTTTTTTACATTTATCTTTCTGAGGTGACAAAGGTTTGTTCAAGGACCCTTTTGGAATCTTTTCTCCATACTGAAACCTGCATTAGCTGAGGAACTGAGGAGTCACTGAGGCTGCCAGAGTATACCAAGGTCTGAAGGTTGAAACAGGGATGGTTTTATAGGGGAGTGAGCAGGGCCACTGC
Organism: Neopelma chrysocephalum; assembly: GCF_003984885.1. Taxonomy (NCBI): domain Eukaryota; kingdom Metazoa; phylum Chordata; class Aves; order Passeriformes; family Pipridae; genus Neopelma; species Neopelma chrysocephalum. The sequence goes on along the minus strand of NW_020897694.1, from coordinate 39,464,028 downwards.
CTCAGTTTCCAAGGAGTATGGGAGAGGCATTATAAGATAAATGACCATGAAGACCCTCTGATATGGGAATGGGATGAAAAAGTGCTGACCCAAAGAGCCTGCCTGTGGTGTCAGTGTAGCCTGTAAATTGAAAGGGTGAATGGGTGGAGGATGAGAAGGCAGCCTTAATTCTTACTTCTGATGAAGGGGAGGATTCCTGTTTTCACCTCAACACTTCTGCAAAAGGTAGCATTTAATTTGCTTACACAGCTTTTACTGTACGCTTTATGATAAATAAACATGGTTCTTAGGAGGCACCTCTTTCTATTGCATCTTCTTCACTGCATGTGACCAGAGAGCAGATTCCCACACTGTAAACCTGAAAATATATCCTCTACTTTCCACTTGTCCAAAGTTTTCATAAGACAACTTAAAAAAATGTACTTATAAGAGAACTTTCCGAGGTGGTATTCACAGTTTCATAAATACTGTATTACCTGGACCGTGCCTTCCCAGAACTGACAGGGTGTTTGATAAATGCACCATGGACTGCATACACAGTGGAGCTAAAGAACATGTTTCCTTGGTAGCTCAGTTGTAAACTTCAATAGGTGGATAAATTCCCATGTCACTAGAGAATATTTACAACTGAACCTTATTTATCAGCAGCGTGCCCTTACCAACAGCCCACACAAATCCTGTTACACAAAAACAGCTATGGCTCTTTTCTCCTAGTTACATGAAAACCACAGAGGTTTCTTTTGCACCAGGACAGGCTTTATAGCCAGGGAGATGAAACTGCATTAGGAGATGCTAATGTTGAAATGTTCTTGGCTCAAAATGTCAGCGTGAGAGGAGTTAGCTCATCCACATCTGCACTGTGTGAGCAGCCTCCTTGTCTCTTCGCTGTCAGAAACCTTCTCAAGTGAGAGCACATCGGGGGTCTCCATGCTCACATAGTCTGAAGAAACGTACACGATGACCTACTTGCCAGGAATTTAGAGATTATTTCCCCTCTGTTTGCTGTGATTAGCAATAGTAAAATATCTGGTATCCATTAAAAATGAAAAATCCATGCTTTTTAAATCACAGTGTTATTTTCCCCCCAAAAAGGACCTTATTTTTTGGGATCCCTGCCCATTCCTTGGCAGGACTGCCGGCTCCCTGCCTTCCGCACCCTGCCTCCACTTTGTCCTCCCATCCAGGTTCCTTGCCCCAAAATGACTCATTAGCTGCAATTTACTGACACGTGCTTTCTTCAGCAAGATGATTAGGAATCTCTTTCAAGCCTCAGTGCTGCTGACAGGACAGGCTGGCACCTTCCCTCACATTAGCTAGCTGACTGCCAGAAGGGCTTTAATCAGCTCTGGCTTTGACATGTGCCAGGCAGTCAGAGGAAAGGGCTGCACTGAAGAGGTCAAAGAGCATCTCGCACTCCAACACTGCAAGTCCTCTTCTTCTCTGCAGTACGAAAGGTCCCCTCCACAGTTGTGCCAAGCTCCGATTAGGAGCAGTTCAGCTTCTCCCCTGGTTGGAGCAAACCTTTGTGCAGTTTGATGTTAGGAAGCCACAGCAGTTGGAGTAGACAAGGAAAATATCAAGGAGGATACAAGGCTTCATAATGCAAATCATGCTTTTATGTCATTCTCCCGAATTCCCTTTGGGGAGAGAAAAGTTGATTATCTACAGAATATGGGTCAAATTTATGCCTTAAGGATCTTTCAGTGCTTTGGCTGCTTGCTGACATACTGCAGGGCTCCTTGGTGCCTTTTCAGGTTAATGCTTTCCAAGTGCTGTCCCTGGGCATCATCATCATCATCAACTTAATAATATTACTAAAAAAATTCATTTCCTGCACCCACTCCCAGGAGTTTCTCTCATGCTTAACTTAATTGATGCTTCCTCCTGCACTCTGAGGAATGATTAAAATGAACACTGCACATGTTTGGAAGCACCTTGGATTTCAAACTCTGCATGGTTTCTAATTAAAGAGACACACACAGGATGCTTGTGCTACATTTCACTCCTCTCTAAGGCTATTATTATTACATACATTTCAGCAGTAGTCAAAAGAATCTCCTCTACCTCACATAATAGGATCCTGATTTAGGCTGGATAATCACCAGTCGTTGATCTGAGTGAAAAATGTCTTTAGGAAAGGGAAAAAGAAAAGGCTTGAGATGTAACTGGCCCTCTGGCAGAGACATTGATATTAATGACCTAAGTGTTTGAATTCCTGGCTAACCTGGAGTGTATAGTACCTAATGGCAAGCACTGGTGCTAATGAAGTACAAAAAAATAAAAAAACCAAACAGACAAAAACCCCTCATCTGCGGGGACATAGGTGAATGATGAAACAGCAGCTCTGCTGTCTAGTTGTCAAGGTCTTTGCTGTTATAGTCAGCTCACTTGTTTTGAGGAGTGACTCTTCTCCAAGGTGAAGAGCATCAAAGGACTTGTTATGCTCTCAATCATATCCTGATGTATTATTGACATATTTGACATATTCTTCTATCATCCGTGAATGTACTTCCACAGAGCACAGTCAAAGCCATAGATGTGCTCAGCTCCAGAGTTTTTGGGAGCCAAGTCCTGCCATATGATACGGCCCGGGGGCTCACTGACCTGTCGGTATGGGTCAGACAGGGCATGTGGGAGCACCTTGGCATGCTCAGTGCTGCTTGTATGCCTTCCCTTACCCTTGTGGTCCAGGTGTAGCCAGACATGGCTTCATGTGGGGGTGCCTGATGCTCAGAGATTTTGGAGGAAAAGGCACAGGTACGTGAGCGTCAGCACTTATCCCACCATTCCCTAAGCACCATCTCTGTCCCAGATTTCTGGTCTCTCTGTGTCTTGGTGGTAAATACTTGATTCCTGGACAAAACTCCCCGACTTCAGGTACAGTTTTTGAGATGTTGGTCAGCTTACTTATCTCAGAAAATCTCAGGACCCAAATGGTCGGGGGAGAACAACCAGCACTGAAATCTCGCCCCAGTTAGTTAGACATCTGCATTATTAGCACCTGCATTTGACATCAACAAAGCTGCACAACAGAGCTAATACCCCTGCTTTTCTGTCAGAAAATATGGGGCCGTAAACCTCAGAGGGGAAAATATTTCACATATATGTGCTATTAACACAAAGCCAGCTCATAAAATCTACTTTGCCAAGCTGTGCAGTCATTTTGAACACTGCAGCTACACCTTGCTAGATGCAATGACCTTACTGTTTTCCAAGGCCAACTTCTGACTTTGCTTACGTGAATGTAAATAAATCAAGCGCTCCCCCACTGACCATAATGACAGTGTTCCTGATTGTCACTGTTGTGGCAGCAGTCAAGTTCCGTGGCAAATGATACCAGGGGAAATGCTATGATAGCAATCCTATACTGCATTGCGTGCATCTTTTACCACCAAGTAATATTTAAAATATGGGATACATTTGCTTTTCCAATGTCTTGTAAAATGCTACAGGTTATAAATAATTCAAACCAATAATAATGGGATGTCTGGGCATTTCTTTTTCAGATTTAAGAAGGTAACTGTCTAACTTGGTGAAATAAACTGCTTTCTCTGAAATAGTTTTCACTGCTGATAAAGAAACAGTCTTCAATTAGATACACTGCATATTAGCAATAGGAAAAGACTTAACAACAAAGCAAAATAGTGCTGGTGTATACATTTTTATTATTTATTCATCTCTGTATGACTTCAAATCCCTTCAGAATAGAATTGAACTCCTGTGCCTCTACCTTGGGCTAATGATATAATCACTGGGATATTGTATAAAATAGGCTTCTTCTCTGGCCATGCTATAAAACTGAGAAGTATTTTACTTTCCAAAGACAGATTTTAGACACAACTCCAGGAAAGGATTAGAGTATATCTCTCCAAAGGAAGAAGAAATTTTGGCCTCCGAGAGCGACAGAAGTAAGACGTACTGCAATCCTCAACACCTCCTAGCAGCTAAATCAGCACACCAGCTTTATCTCTCCCCACTTTCATCAGGCTAACACCTCAGGCTCCCAGCCTGCCCTAACTCTTCATGATGGGATTAGGTCCCTGATTCAGGACAGTGGATTCTGGTATGGAAGCAAGACATCTGCAAAACACAGGTAAAGTATGGAGTTGAGTGCTGCTTGGAAAAAATAAAAACGTACCCTGAAAAAGACAAAATCTTGTATTTCCATGACATCAAAACCAATTAAGCTTTGTTTCTCTGCTTGTTATGCCTAATTATTCCATCATACCTCCTCCAAAAAGCCATTCATAGTTACGTGTGTCATGTGACCTCAGTACACCTGAAGACTAAAGGTCTCCAAGTACATTTTTTGAAATAGCAGCAACTGCTCTGTGGTCAAAGTGGTTTCTCTCTGAAACATCTTTCTTTCTGGAGCTGCTGGGGAAAGCTGCAACCTCCTTGACAACCTCAGCAATGGGACCTAGAAGAAAGATCTTGAGAAAGAAGTGGACAACAGTACAATTTTATTATATGGGTGAGCCCATCTTCAGGCAGTCTTTGCTGGTTAATGTGTCTGTGAGTTTAGCTCCCTGAGCTGCCTCCTCAGGCTGCAAGATGAGGAAAATATACTGCACAAGGAGGGCAATGGGACCACGCACTTGATGGGAGGGCTCAGATGGGAACCGGAACCTCCTTTTAGAGCAGCAGCTCCCAAATGGGCTGCATAGGCTCACCCCTTCTCTAAACCCACAGTTTCAGTATGACAGTAAGTGATAGCTCCAAGTCTGAGAAAGAGCGCTGGATCCTTCACTTGAGCAGATGGGAATTACTGTGCTGTATTTCAAAGGAAGGGAATTCAATTTCCATATCATGCCAGTGCTTTCTTTTCACCACTTCAAGCCCCTGCCTGCCAGAATCTCAACTAAGGAATCACAACTAAGTCCATATCCTCGTTTGAATGTTTCTATGGATTCAGAACTTGAAAGAATACATCCGTGCTCAGAAATTATGCATAAGTCCATTACAGTACAGCAATAACTCAGCTGCAATTACCCAGCAGTTGAGCAAGTATGAGCAAATCCAGAATCTGAGCAAGTATGAGAGAAGTCAAGAAATGGTGGACAAGAGTCTCCTTTGAGACCGCTAGACTCTCACAAAGCCTCTGAGTCTAGTCATCTGCAAGCAACAAGAAATGTTGTAATAGATACATTTCTCAGGTTCTCAGCCATTTTTTCTACATGCTCTACTTCACCACAGGCAACAAAGTACCTTCTATACCCCTCTCATGAACTTAACACCAAGTAGGAATGACCAGAAGCTGCAACTTCCATATGGTAAATGAAGACAGCAGGACAGAGCAGAAGCAATGCCAATGTCCTGTTCCTGATGAAGGAGGGGAGCTCAGCAAAGTTTGGTGAAGGCTTTCTTACCACATGAGATGATAGGTACCAAGAAAAATTCAAAAACACATCACCAAAGTACCTTGCAGCCTGAGTGGAAGAGAAACCTCCTTTCTGACCACAAATCTAAAGACTGATACAGGCCTGAGCAGATACTTGGTATAATTGAGCCCCAGTGCACTCTGACCTGTGTCCTGGCTCCAGATGTGGCCAATATCCAAATCCTTGCAAGAATGCCAACCCCAGTTAAGCTTTTTCACACAACCTGCAAAAGTCCTGCAGCACAAGATGAAGGCAGTGCAAGCATGATGCAGTGTGACAGTAGCTTAAAAATCCCTTTGGGCGTATCGGTGTAGCAAATACCTAATGATTCATACTTCTAGAGCGCTAAACATGCCATTACCCCTGCAAGAACCCAATAACTGTGAAAATCCCCAGACAGATAGGAGGACTTTTCAGCTAGTGAGATCCTGTAGCTACTAGATCAATGTCTTCTCACACAGCTAGGAAATGAGAAATTATGTGTTCAATAGTTGAAAAACACAAATTTCTGCATAGAACAAGGCAAAAAAAATCAAACCCAGTTACAAAACACTGCACTGAGAAGGTGTCATCCCCTCAATTTGTTTCCATTATAACAGTTGTTGGCTATTTGAGCACAGAAAATTGCACGAAACTTTGCAAACTTGCTTTCAGACAAGGTTATTTCAGTAGAAGTTGAAAAGTGCTGATGTCAGTGGAAAGATCCTGTAGACTGAACACTAGAAAACAATTAATTTGTGCTAACGATGTCCAGCAGAAGTGACAGAAGATGCTGCTTTTATTTTTATCCTTGAGTAGATATTACATGAAAGGGCAACAGCAGTTTAAGATTTTCCCTTCCATGTTTGTCAGTATTGACCTTGTTCAGGCAAATTATCAATCTGCATCTCCTCTGAACTTCCATCATTATGAGTGCACACACCTCCTCAGTGTCTGATGTGAATACATTATCTACATGAATTAAACCAATTTGCATTTGTACACTGAGCAGCTGGTCTGAAATTTACTCCAGAATAAAATTTTTTAAGAAGTCCAAAAACCATATATGCAGCTGGGATTGCTTATGAGTGAAAAAATGTGGTATCTTTATAGCCAACAGCATATGTATTCAGTACGCAGATCTACAAATATTGGATTCACTGCCAAAAATCATTGTTAAGCAAACTGACTGACTATCTGCATTTTCCTGATGAACCAGAAGGAACTTGCTGAAGAGAGGGGAGACAAAGCAGAGTTCTTTGTAAAAATTTCAGATCACGGATTTATGGTGTGTACAATGCAGTGCCATCCAGCTAGTCCCAGAGGAGCCGGTATGTCCCCGCAGCACAGCACATTTCTGACTGGGATACAAGCCTGGATCCTGGGGAGATGTCAGCACCATTGTGACGAGCCCCGATAGTGTGGTCATAATGCAGCAAACTAGCCTGTCTAGAGCAAGGTTGAGAGTCTCTGCATATAACAAAGGTGAACGGTGTAGACCCACCTAACAGCATCCACAAGTGACACTGGAACAAGGTCTTGTTTTCAAAGGCACTTTGTGGCCTCTTGAGGTGCAGAAGATGAGACATGCAACTACCTCTTCCTTTGCAACACTTAACCAGGACAGTTATATTGCTTAGTTTGCAAAACTAAAAGTAAATACTTAAAAAAAGAAGTCAGTCTTCATTTATATCTCTCCTCAGAACATTAACAAATGCTAAATTCCCCCCTACTTATTTCAGATAATGGAATCTATGTAATGAGAACCATTTTTAATAGACCTTCTCTGTATTTCTACTGTGGGCATATTTTTACCCACTGCATGGAGCTGACTTTGCACATATTCATTCTGCTATTTTAGCAGTAGGAGACTAGGTTAACACACCAGTCATTCACTCCTGGAGATCTGGATTCAGTTCCTGGCCTACATGACAAGTGATAATGAGTTTGGTTATTGAATCTCCAGGGGATATTTGTTCGCATTACTAAGCAACCGCATAATTTGGCAAGATGTGTTAAGTATGTGCTAAGGATAAGACCGGGGGCCAATTGCTCAAATGACTGACACAATGCAGCCTCCCTCACATCACCACACCAAACTCCTCCTTTGTGCAGTTCTGCTGGAGGTTAAGAGAACTGTGCAGGTTTTTCAGCCTGTCCATATTACCGTCTGTACCAACACAGCCCAGAGAACCATGCGGGTACGATCAGAACCTGCAGATACATAAAGAAACAGGACCTATGTCCCTACTATCAAATTCAGCACATAAGTCAAGGTTACTTTAATCAGCTATGCCTACTTTTTCGGTACTCACTGTACCCAAGCAATAGTAAAACACAATTAAAGCTGACAAAAAAAGAAGAGGTTTAAAAAATAATTACACAATAGTCATTTTAGTTTGCCTCTTGACATGGAACTCTTCAGGGTTTGCACCATTAGGGTTTTCTCTGCAAACACAATGCTCACAAAATTTTATTTAAACAAAATAAGAACTGCAACTTGCATGATCACAAAACTACATTTAAAAAGTATATTGTCCATTGCAAGTACCAGTAACACTGCTGTGTCACATCGGCTAAGCATTTCAGGCTTGAGTTTCCTTGCAATGGGCAGATTGCTTCTGCAACCAATGTGGCAAAATTAGTCACTTACGTTAAGGCTACTTCTAGGTGATCTTTTGACCCTAGTCTAGCTGACTGTACCCTAGATTCAACAGGAGGTATGTGCAAGCTTTTATAGATGTCCTCTAGACTGGTGTCACAGCTACCTGGAGAGTAGACTGGGTCTTTCATGGATGATACCTATGGGTATATAACTGCTATGCCATTTTTAACAAGTCTGACCATCTCCTTTCTCTGGGCCCCTATCTCACAGATCTGTGAGCTCTAAACAGACCTATGGAGTAGGCCCATCCCAGAATTTGGGAAGAGAAAATCAGACTTTGCCTTGTCTCTGCATCACCATGGCACATGTGTGGGTGCTATGTACCCAGAGCCCAAGCTAGCAGGATTGTCTCTATGCTCCTGAACTACGAACCTAGGAAACTTTGGGGCCAAAAACTGAGGTGCATGAGGAGATTTAGATACTTAAAGAACAAAGGTGTTCTTCATCACTTTCTGGGACTTTGGTGTCTTCATCATTTAGATAAGGGATAGAGAGCATTCTGCATCCTTGCCTTGACATACTGGAGTAGAAATAAGTCCAATTCATGGGCCATAGCCATCTGCTACACATTAAGATTCAAAAGGGGTTAACAATTCCAGAATATAGGAGATCCAGATGGCACATCATTGCCCAGTTGTATGACAAAAGTCAGAATTCTTTGATAGCTTTTGCAGGAATTAAGGTTCAACACCTGGCAGGCTTAAACCTGTAGCAGAGAAGAATAAAACCAAAACACAACAGGAATAAGTTTGCTGCCATTCCAACAGGAACAATGCTCATTGTGGGGGTGACTGGTAGCTGAGTAAATTTGGAACGGCTGCAAATCAGGAAATTACTTGTCAGACAGCTCCAAGTCTTTTTTTGGCACTATCCTCCTCTTGGGGAGGATAGTGGCAGGAGTGAGGCATTTATGTGTGATCATTTGGGAATTTTATGAATAAAAAGGTAAAGTTCACTAGCTGTGAATCACAGAAAACCAGAAAACTCTCCCTGCTACAACCAAGAGAGTGTATGAATAAAACCTCATTGAAGGGAAGCCATGGTAGAGTGTGATGTTACTCATAAACAAGTGCCAGTCAGCTTATGTTCCTCCATGCGCTGGGACATGCAGCCAACAACTAAAGAGCTTCCATTTACATTGGAAATAATGTTATGGTACTATTCCAGCTTTCACTGAAGGTCTGGACAGTGACAGCATCTGAGTCATCAAGGGAAGGTGGACATGAGCATGATGTTTCACCTCATGCCTGTCAGGACACACAGCTCCCCCCTATGCCGCCCTTACCTTCTGGCAGTGCCGTGCCTCTGAAGCACAGGCAACCACTATTCTAGCAGTAACTTCAAGTACAGCATCATGGGTGAGAAAGATGGTTACAGCCTACCTGATTTGCCAACCCATCTAGAAACACTGAGTCGTGTCAGAAACGACAGATAAAACATTTGCTTTGATTTAGAGTGCCTGCCTTCTACTTAGGGGATGCCAGGGACTCCGAGAGTGTGAACAAGCAGCAAAGCGAGGAAGGCATCTAATCTAGTGCCTGAATTTATTTTATATGTATTTTTCTCTCTTCTCTCATAGCATTCCATCTTCCCCAGATTTCCTTTAAATCAAGTTCTGCTCCAGTCTGATGCAGTTCTTCTTAGTTGTATAAACCTGTCTGTTCAAATGTTCCACCTGCAGAAAAGCTGTGCCAGCTTTAACTTCATCAAACCAACCATAAATCCCATATGTGCCAGAAAATGCTGCTGAAATGCCAAAGCATTTTCCAAGTCTCCTGCTGGGAAAATGAAGAGTCTTCAACTCCAAATGAAGGATTGTAAAAATCAAGGAAAACTACAATTGCTTTTTGCTAATTGGAAAACCATTAATATAAACACCACTTTTGTCACGCATAAAGCTGTCCTTCCACCTGCCAGATTTTAAGGGTAGTATCTTCATTTATTAGAGCATTAAGGTGCATTCATGTCCTGCTAAAAAACTCAACTAGATAATGATGGGAGAAGTATGAATATGCATCTGAGATGGGGGGGCTGGGAGACCACGTTGGCCAGCATCTTCTCCTGGGCACTGGGAGTAAGGCACCACAGAAAGCACCCTTCAGCCATGCCGCTGCCTCAGGCAAGTGTCCCCAGAAAAAGCATGTTTGTCACTACAGTGTCCACCGGAGACACTTTACCAAGAACAGAGTTGGCAACTGTCTCCAAAAATAACAGTGCCCTGAAATCCTCAGGTAATGGGCCTCATTATCCAGTGACAGTGCTGTAAATCAAGGTTAAGCCTCCGCTGAAAAGGCAGCTCAGAGGAAATAAGTATCATGAGCCATTTTACTTTAGGCACATCAGATACTGAGAAATTCAGGAATATGTTAACAAAGGGCCTCTTGACTCAAAAATGTCTCTGTGTCATGTGAATGAAACATGAACCATGACAAATTCAGATAATTATGGCCTAATCTTATTTATGGTATGATTTGGTGTAATGCTGGTGGTGTCACTAGAGCGGGGGCAACTAACACCAGCAGAGAAAGTGGCCCTATATGTTGAATAAACCATACCTGGACATCTCTGACTCCTGGAAACTGCTGGGACATCATCTGTTGCAGGTCAGCTTTCAGCTGGAGAGATTAAGCAGCTCAGGAGCTTGGTAATGGGATACGGGCACTTCCATCCCCACTCCTGGCTGCAGTTCAGCCTAGGTTTACACTGATCTTTGTGAATGAATGGCTGTGCCAAGAGGGGGGCCCAGCCAATGTGCTCTCCTTGGGCTCCTAGCAGACGTGCTTCTGCACCATGGAAGTAAAGCCTGGTGCAGCTTGGTTATCTTTCCACCAGTTAAATGGTGTCATCTGTCCTTCAGGATGAGGTCAAGGCATATTGGTGGGACAGGCAGGGCGTCCCTCTAGTTAGGTGAAGCTGTAGAGTTTATTTATGAATATTATTAATTCAATGTATTCCACCCAAATGAAAGCTGGCATTTTCAAGCAACTCCTGAGAAACAAATCTTCAGAAACATTTTATTCAGGCAGCAAAGTAAAATCAATTTTGTTGAAATAACTAGTTCTTCTAAACTACAGATTTCAAAGGTAAAAACTCGTTTATACTGTCTCTGAATGTCAAAACCAGCCAGGTTAATTCAACAGAAAGAGGAACTTCCTAACTTTCCCTCCAAAATAAAGAAAAATTTAGCAGGACAAAACACCAAACATTAGGGATCAGCAGACTCCTTTGCATGCAGCAATGCTGTGAGAGGGTATGCAGATTGTCTCACTACTGTATCACGAGTGCCAGCTTAAAGGGTCCAGGTTCCCCCTGAGTCCCCTGAAAGGCGAGGACCAGTCATGCCCCTATGGCTCCCCGTCCCTCTGGGACTTCCATAAATGCTGAAGAGTGGCTGTAGCCCTGCTGCCTCCCCCTTCATCCTGATTTTGCTGCAAGAGAGAACAGCCCCCTCTCACCCTGTGGGCTGTGCAGGCTCCTGGAGAGGGCAGCTGCAGCCTCCCAGGGCAGCTGGCAGAGGCCCTCTGCAGCTGCAGAAGCAGGACTTGCCCCAACAGGGTGAGGTAATGACACAGTTGTGGTCTGTTGAGTTGTGTAGCTGGAAAAGGAATTTCTCTGGGATCACTTGCTGCTTATACATGTAAAAAAAGTAGTGTGCTTTTACAATGCTGAGACTGAAGGCTTGAGCAGTGGGACAGATAATATAATACTCCTTCTGTGGCAGTGTCATTAAATAGAACTTTGCATAGAAGCCAAAGCACAGCACTACAAATCTCTCTCTCCCTGGCAAAATCCTCGCTGCCTGCATTTTTCTGTATTGCTTATTACCACCAGGAGAATGATTTATTTTGAAATAGGAGGGAGAGGAGGCACTTGGCACCACGGCTTTGAAGAGTTCCAGTCTTCTGTTCTGCAAAAAGTATTCCAGCAAAAATACCATTGAAAAAAAAAAGAAAAAGAAAAGCACATTGAAAGGAAGAAGAATAAAAAATTTTGTACATTGTGAATTCCTAGATGATTCACATCCTTTTCACCCTTCCTTAACATACATCCTTACAGTAGTGTGATATCTTCTGCAAAGAGTTTTTCCTTGATGGGGAAATTCTCCAAGGCAGGTCAGCACAATGTTTATGCAAAAAGAAAGCTCCCCCCACCCGATTAATAGTGCTAATGGGAATGACTGGTAAAATGAGGCAGCAAGTAACAATGCCTGTCACCTGGTTAAAGGATGGAGGCACTCAATAAGATGGCAAACGTTGACATAAATTCCGAGTACATGACACGTATATCTGCAGGGGGGGTGGGACACGAGACAGCTGTATACTCTGTGTCTGAGAAATGAGAAACTCTGATTAATTAAGCTGTAGTGACCCCTTGGCATGGCAGAAAATACTCTACCTTCTTGCTTAGTGTTGTCTCTATTTTAATGCAGTTCCCTGAGGGGATTTTAAGCACATGGGGCACCTATCAATTCCTCAGTCTCTTTTCAAAAAGGTTCAAAAGAAGCATAATTCTTTGGCTGGCCAAACACAGCAATGATTTTTTTTCCACCTGAAAAAATAAATACATAATGATATTAAAACTCCTCTCTGCATTTAATTTTAATTTATTGTGAATTCCTCCAGGATGGGAGGAAATGGCCTCAAGTTGTGCCAGGGGAGGCTTAGATTAGATATTAGGAAAAATTTCTTCATTAAAAGGGTGGTCAAACATTGGAATTGGCTACCCAGGGAAGTGCTGAAATAACCACACCTATAAGTGTTCAAAAGCGTGTGGATGTGGGACTTGAGGATACCATTTAGTGGTGAACAGGGTGGTGCTAGGATAATGATTGCACTTAATCGTAGAGATCTTTTCCAACCTCAATGATTCTGTGACTCTGTCAGCATCTAATCATACGCTAGAAGTGCTTTTGATACCAAACTCCCTAAAAATGGAATAACTCAGGGTAATCTGCTGAAGATTTCTGATGTCTACCAAATTATTCCCAACCTCTATAGTTACAGTTTCACCTTCCCTCTTTTTTAAATATCTGAGGAAGCCAAGGCTGGAAGATGACCTGAAAAGTGCATTGGAGATGCCAAAGATGAACAGGTTTTTGTTCTCGTTCTCCACAATGTGGTCACCGATGCTCAGTTATGCAGGAGGTCTTTGCTGTTTCTTGGACTACCTGACCAATCCCTCATCTTGGCTGCAGGATTTTACCTACCCCTCCTGGGTAACATTTCTACCATCATTAGCCGCGCAAGTTTTCATTGAGATTTTCCCACCATTATCTGCATGATGGGCAGTTGTCAGTTTGCTGCTACCCCTCCTCTGGCTAAACAGCCCCCCGAGGCAGCTGAGTTGGGTAAGTTGGATAGCGGGATGATGCTGGCTGATTTGTCAGGAATCAATCTCAAGCTGCACAGTTCACCATTTATTAAAACGAGGCCATCATTTGATCATGTACGTGTAGGACTGCCAGTTAGATCAGATTGACAACCCGTTGCCAGCTCAGTACAAGGGAAAAAACCAGTGCTAACAATATGACAGCTTTCCAGCAAGGCACCTCTGGGAACAGGACGATGTGACAGCAAACAGGCTATTAGAGCATCCCATGTCGCAGCCCCAGAAAATCCCAGCGCAGAGCAGTTTAACTGCTACGAACTGGTTACGTACTTGTCTTCTTTCATTAGAGCTTGTCTAATCTCATTAAGCTAACAACCTAACCACTGCTAATAGACCCCTACCTCAACAAACACTGTGTAGCTCTAATTGGCATTAAGAGGAGATACCTGCTGACCCCTCTGTGTGTTGGAAAGGTGCCGTCCTTCAGCACTGGCTCCCCTGCGGCAGACAGTGCTGACCATACCTGCTACCTTCCAGGCCAGGCAGCTCCCGTCTCCTCCAGGAGCACAGCCAGAGGGACATGCACTTGTGTAAACAGCAGCTCTTCCATAGGGCTGGGAAAGGGAGTAGGTACAATTTTCCTATGCCCTGCTAGTCCTGAGTGCTAATAAGGTTCGCCAGCAGCAGAATGTAGACCATTGCATGCCCTGTTGTACTCTGCCTTGAGGACTTATACTGTCAAGGATGCTCCTACAACTGGGAGAGCTGACACTGGCCCTCTTGTACAGAGTTTTTGCATTCTTTAAATATTGCACAACATTATATTTCCACATCCGAGTAGGAGAAAAATTAGCAATATGCAGCAGATTTACTCACTCAGATTTATTCTTGTACCAGCAGCAGCGAAAATCTGCTTCCATGCTTTCCTCTGTGAAGCTCCATTTGTAGAATTATTCATTAGGATTTCATTTATAAATCAAACTTTAGAAAAATTATTGGTAGTATCTCCCTCTTTCAAATTCCAAACTTTAATAAAAATAGATTTCCTTTTCAGAGTTCTGTGTATACAGTACCTAGCAATAATTTTTTAATAACGTTTGTAAAATTTGGTCATAAATCTTTACCACTGTCTTTTGTTTATGCCATGGGTGTGCTACTGAGCAGAAGTTTTATTTAAAAGGGAAGACGCACACAGGACGACTCCTTTTAGTCCCTCATCATTTCCCTAAATTGTTGAGCCAAGGAAGAAGGACTATTTTGCTTCACCTTTTCTGACTTACTTCAGAAAATTTGCTACTCTCAGCTCCTTGAGGTACAGTCACAGGACTGGACTGGATGCAGCTGGGAGTTGGTGCTGAAGAGCTAATGGGGGATTGTGAAACTGCCCTGGTCCTCCCTGCCTGCTCCCAGCCCACCCCGTCCTGGGGTTAAGGCATCATCTGACACCTCAAGGAAGGGCAATCACTTGCTGAGATGATGTGATTTGACCACATGCCAAGCCCCCATGCCTCCTTAACCACTTAGAAACAGATTAGCACAGCATGCATTTTGGTCAGAAACATCTGAAAAGATTAATAAATGAGGAGATTGATAGTGCAAATTATTACTCACATGAACACTACCCTTCTTCCCAGCTAGTGACAACTCTCATAAATCCATCAGGAGTCTCCAGGTTTTCAACTTTCATAAAAAACTAAGCTCTTGGAGGCCAGCAGAGCCTTCCAGTCCTGCTCTGGTGAAGAGGAAAATCCACTGGAGGCCTCGATGCAAGCATGTCCATTAGTCATTTCTTCTCCACAAGGACAAGCAGAAACGAGGCGAAAATTCCCCCTTCAATCATGTTTGGTGTTGCAAATTTATTTTTTAAATACAAATGTATTTTTACAAATCAGGAAGGTTTGAACTCACACCTTCAGTGATATGAGTATATAAAGCTTGTCTAAATAAAACTTTAGTGGCAAAACCCTACCAGGTGATTTTCTTATCTAAAAAGGAGAAAGCAGATTTTGCTGCAATTATCTTGGAGTGTATGTATTAAATTTAAAAATTTATTTGTTTAACAGAAATACTTAAAAACCCCAGCTACTCATATTCTAATCAAGAAAATACAATCACCTGACAGATAAATATTGCTGTTTATTATTTATGTGTTAATAAGCCTTGGCTGATGAAGTAAACCATTTTCATTTCCAGTCCAAAAGATTCTCTTTACAGAAAAAAAAAAGCACAATCTGATTTTTCAAAACACACCAAAACCAGACAGAATTAGTGAGGCAAGTACTTAAAGAATTTCCTTTCCACGTGGTAATCCCCATCATTTCTCAGCCTATATGACACTCCTGCATATTTCAATTTACATGGCACATTTGCTCCAACAATTTATTAAATTAAATGGCAAAAGAGGGTGGGGAAAAAGAGGCCTTATGTGGGTAGAGCGGTTTAGAATAGATCCAAAAGAAAGCACATTGCAAGACAAAAGGTAATCATGATTGGGGCACTTCTGCAATGTGTTTTTGAAGTAACATTAATTTAAAATTTAGACTTTTTTTACCCTTTGATCTAACTAGTCGGGGGAGGGTGTTTTGTGGCGGTTTGTTTATTTTTAGTTTTGTTTTTTTTAAAGAAATACATAAAGTACAACAGCAGTAAGCAAAAATGTGATGGATGGAAGGAGCACTTGATACCAGGGCTTCAGCGCTTCACAGAGGGAACACTGGAGGGCAAGGTCTGTGGTTTACAGATCAACACCTCCTATCAGTGGTGCTTTTCAGGGAGCCTCTTCATGCTGTAAAAATGGTCTAAAATTATCAAGTTTGGGTCTGTGTTTCCTTGAAAGTAAAAGGGGATTTTTTACCAAGTGAAGAAATGTTATCCACCTTCTGCTTCCACGTACTAGGTGCCCCATTTTACTAATCATCTGCGGTTGTTTTACCCTGTTTTACCAGGGAGATGAAAAGGAAAAATGTACAAATTCAAAAATCTCTCTGTACACTGAATGGTGTCATGCACCTATTACATTACAGACTCAGTCGATTGCTGTGATAACAAATATGTATGCAAGCAAGAAGCTCATGAAACTCTGCAGACCCCTGAGCAGATCGCCTTGTGCAAGCAATATGATTGGGCTATTGTTTAAGACCTGGTTTAGGGGATGAAAATATTTCTCTGTCAACGCTGCGAAGGTAAAATCAGCTCAAATTATCTGCTGTGTAAGCACCATTCAATGAATGAAATATGCCCAGGGACTATGAATCTTGTGACAGACTTTTCCTAGCTGTATTATCCATAGCACGTTCTACATTTTCAGATTGGAAACACATTTCTTTACTCCTTTATGTTTGTTTACCTTGGTCCTCTCATTTCTACTTCACATTACTCATATCTGCAAGGCAGCTGTCTCTGTTGGGATGATAAAACTGACAATTTCAGAGCCACATATCCTTGCTCTGAAAAGAAAGCAGTTTGCCTGTACTGCTCACAAGAAATTCAAGTGTGAAAGCTCACCCCATGAACATGGTCAAACCCCTTTCTGGGAAGTACTAAGGACACACACTGTGAGTTTCAAGTCGGAAATGTTTATTGCAAGGGCTCTCAAAATAGTCCACCTGAAGGGACGTGGTGATGCCCAGCCAGGGACTTGTGAGATGCCACACGCAACATGGAAGGCTGTGGTGCTTTTTAACAACACTCATAACAATGTTGGGCTATCTGTAAAGCACATCACCACTTCCTCCTAAACACAAGACCAGCAGCAGTGACAAAAAGGAAGAGCTATGAGACACAAGCAGGAACAATTTAAGACTGGTACGTGGACAGAGTGGAGAACAACAACATGCAACCAAAGTAATAACCACTTCTGAATCCCCAAATTACATCAAACTGTCTGAAAAATAGTTAAAATGACTACATCAAACAATACCCTCATTAAAATTCTTTCAATTTAAAATTTAAAGAACTTTAAAATTCCATTTTGTCCAGTCTTTTTCTGCTTCTAAAATTAATTTTAATATTTAACCTCATGCATTGAAGGCATTTATAAATAAAGCAGTCATCAATAACTACTTTTAACTGCTACTTCTCTATGGAGATTTGGTGGGTCACCTTTGTCATCACTACACACAAGTTGAAAGAGCAGCATATGCCCAAGGTGGACAACAGGCTTCTGCTTTCACTGCAGCAGGCTCTCCCTGGTCCTGCCAGTCCTGCACTGCCATGGGCACAGCACATCCCACGAGCAGCAGTAAGAAAAAAATCACAGATGGATGCACAAAGGCAGTAGAAAAAATACAAATAATAATGGAACAAAGGAGCACTCTGCAGACAAGGGAAAAAAATTAAATTCCAGTTCCTTTCCTAGAAATATAGTTGTACCAGTCTAAGACGACAGCAAAGAAGAGACATTTTCCCAGAGAATAAAATTATCTTGTTTTTCTTAAGATAACATTATGAGTCTAAAATGAAAAGGCTATGGAGTTATTGCATCCATTCCAAAAATTTAATCTACTGAATACACTTGTGCACAAACCCAACACATTTGTATGAAATCAACTGCTCTTTATCCATCTGACATGTTCTTATGAGTCATATTAAAAGAATAGCAAATGTTTTTTGGATTCAAAATCTGAAAAATCCCAAGATATCTCAAAGTAGGAACTTTTGAATGTTTCAAAACCACATAACATACTAAACCAAGCATACTTCCTTTTATTCCAGTTTAACATCAAATTCCAAACTCTCCTGGCAGATCCTACGTCGAGGATCTTTGCCCTGCTGAGTCTCATTCCTGCTAATCATCCGCTGAAAACTGAAGAAATATGCTTTCAGGGTAGCCAATGTGCTTTGAGGGCTTTGGCTATCTGTTGATATGAGGGATCCAAATTTTCCTCATTCCTGGTTCTTTTGGTTGTTGTTGTAGTTTTGCGAAATATTATGTTAATACTTGAAAAGCAATTCAAGCTTTCTTTTTACTTGAGTAATTATTTCTACATCATTCAGTGCTTCCAGCTTTGGAAATATTTCATGGGTTCTTCCTGGTGGTCACCTTCCCCATAACATAAAAGGTGCAAGCACGCTACATTTGTTTTCCAGTAACTGGAAGGCATGTAGCTTGCTGTGGAATAAAATTATTCCAAAGCCAGCCTTGGATCTGTTTCCACACAGCATTAATTTGGGAATACAGCAAACACATCTGTCCTAATTCTGAAATCTGACTCAAGGGTTTTAATGTTGTTTTCATTCACATTGCAATAGATATCTCTACTTTAAGGAAATATTTACCACATATTTTCAACCAATTTGAGGTTTAACTTCATTAAAATCTCCTTAAGGTGATGAACTTCACACTGATCCATTTCCATCACAACTGAATTTAAAATACTTCTTTGAGAGTACACTCTACTCAATTTTCCTCCTGAATGAGCCAGTATTTTGGGCGGGATGGATTTCCAACATCAGTTTTGAACCATATCATAAAGGTTAGAGAGAGGTAGGGAAAATAAAAACAGTAAATAGATCCTCAGAGTGCTGGGCATCCCCTGGCAAAGCAGAGTAGCTGCTCATCACAGCAGGGTTGACTTGGCTGTCCTTGTTCATGGAAGTAGCCCAATGCATTTGAAGGAAGCTTTACTGAGGAAGCGAGGTGAAGCTCAGTGTAAGTGAGGGTGACAAGAATTAGCTCGTTGGCTGGCCAAAAAAGCCAATCTTTCTTGCTCAGTCCTCTTCTAAAAGCTGTGCCTTAACCCATACAACCACATTGGGGTGTTTTTTGCATTTCCACTTGGAACACAGGAGAGCCTCCCTCCAGGTCCTGAAAGACTGAGTGAGCTAGGGCTCTGTGATGCTTTAATTGGTTCACTTGGGAGCCACACAGATTTGAATTCCTGATTTATGTTAATCACAGGCTGAAAATTCTCTTTCTGCCAAAGAAGTCCTTCTTATTCCGCCCTCACTTAACGTCATAGTGGGGAAACATACATGAATGCAATTAACATTTATGTTCTTGACTTGACTTGGACAAAAAAAAAATCTCTGTCAGCTAGTGTAAAATTTACCATTTCTATTTTTATTTTAAGAAGAATTAAATAACTTAGGCTTTTGAAAAGTAACATACAAAGGCTATGTTCCTGTCACTTCTACTTTGTAGTCTCAAATGCTACATGCATATATTTGGGGGATTAAAAAAAAACAGTAAAAAAACCCCAAAGAGTTTTTTAAAATGTCGATCAACTTCCCTGTTCCTGGGTTTATCATGCCTTGATTCTTAAAGAAGCTGGAAGGGACCAATTTTAATCCTGTGGAAAAGCAAGACTCAGCCAACTCCCATTGCACGGTCCAAAAGTTCACAGGGACAATTCTGAATAGGAAGTGTCTGCCTACATCAGCACATGGCTTGGAGTCACAGAAGTGGATTGTCAGAGTGGAAGAGCTGGTGCTGAGGACCTAAGGACCACACTGTAGGTTCTTTGGGAGTTTTACCTCACACAAGACTCCACTCTGCAGCCATGAACTAAACATCTATTACCCGCTGGGGTGTATGACGTGTGCTGGACTGCATCTTCCCATTCAGTTTCCTTGGAAAAGAATCAAATTTGTGTGCTTCAAGATCACCCCATGACAGAGCCAAAGCACAGTTAAATGGGATGCTTGGATGAAACACTTCAAACACACATTCCAGGTCCAAATGATAATAACAGCCATGCACAGTGAGACAAAAGAAACAGATGTGTGGCATCTCCTTCTATCCCAGGAAACTTGACTAAGAACAAAGTGCCACCTTTCCTCAGCCCTACTGCAACCTCCTACCCTTGTTGAGCAGCTGAAGGAGCCTGTCACAACTCTTCCTTCCCTGATGTGCGTGCTTCTGTACTTGCATCAGTTGGCTTAAAAAGAGGCAGTAGGAGTCCACTATATGCTAGGACCAGTCATGCACAAAGTTCATAGTCTTTAAATTCTGTTACCTTGCACTGGGCACAGGTGAAACAGGATCAGCAGATTTAGACCAGTGTGAAAGAGGTGTCTGTGAGCCTCCAGCCCAAGTGGCAGCAGTGCCCCATCAATGAGAGAGACCCTCCCGAGTCATCTGGGGTCAGCCTGCACCAAGTCCAGCATTTTCCCTATCAGCACTCACTCTACTACCCTGACCCTGTAACATGCACGGCAGTTCATCACTCTTTCCTCACCATTTATGCTGCCCTGTGAAATGGTAATTACCTTGATGCCATATGATGTAGAGAGGGGTGGGGGCAGCAGAACCAGAGGAGATCAAACAAGCACTCATCTCACTGCCTTTGAGAAATGAAGATGACGAACCTGATCCTTTCTAGAAAGCCATGGAGATTTGGTCACCTTAGGGGAAGCCCCAAGCTAAGCTGATTTTTCCTGCAGTGGGAGGTAGAGCTATTGCAAGATGGGGAGGACAGCAACTCTGAAGCACCTCCCACCTAGACAACAGGAGAAGTGCTGTAACCAAGTCTGCTCAAACAAGACTTCATATCTCCCTCCTATGTGCTTCCTCATCCCCTTCAGCATAATAGCCCCTTTGCCCAAAGATCCTGAATGAATGAGTGCACAACCCTCTAATCTGCTTATCCTTCAGCTGCTTGAGAGCATTGCATTCTCCTATCAACTCCAGTCCACTCAAAGCAGTGCTTTTTTGTCAGCCCTTCCTCCTCCTGTCAAGTGTCTCCCCAGCAAGACCATTACAGTTCATTTAGATCTGATGTCTTCCAGTTTTGCCAATATTGTGCTTTGGGTTTATCTGTGTCTTTTATATAATATATATTTATCTGCCTCTTGTGTCCCAAGGAACTAAAAGAGGGTACTTGAGCTTTAAAAAATCAGCAACTGTTTTTTAAAAACCTCCTTTGTGCATCATTCATTCCAACACGCCAAAGAACAGTTTTCCTTTAATAAGGTCTCGGGAACCTGGAGAACCTGGACAGGACAGATGAAGTGGAATTGCTTCATTTCTAATAACCCAGACATAGTGCAAAGTGCTCTGAGAGTCTTTCATTCAACACTTATTTATTGTTCATAATTCACCTCCTTCTGACAGAGAAGGGCACGATAGAGCTAATTTAATATTTCCATGGTCAGATTCCATTCATATTTGAGTGAAATATCAGTAAATAAAACTGAAGCACCATTTATTAGGCTTCTGAAATTGTCACAGGTTAGGTTATCAAACACATTGTGCTGACAGCATGAAAATTAACTCACTATCCTGCTCACCAGACAGTGGTCAAAGAATCACTGAATCCAGGTGACCAGTACTCTTGAGAAGTCCTGAGTCCTTCCAAAAATATGGCCCAAATAAAAACTCCAGCTGAGATAAATGAGAATCAAGTGAATACGGCAATTTATACAAAATTGTTTAATCGACCTGAGCAATTGTTTAATGGACCTGGTTGGGGTGGAGAGGGAAGAAAGTGCATTTGGTGTATGAGAAACATGGAGTAGATTTGTATCAGATTGTTCCAGGTCACAAAAGATTAAGTCCTTCTTATCCCTCAAAGGAAAATGTTCCATTTCAGGATTTACCAACTGAAGCAGAGTTGGGGGGTTTTTTCCTTTTTTTTTTTTTTTTCCACAGAGATTTATCTATTTCAATCAGCATCTAACAACTGGCCACTGCCAAGTCCTGGTTTTGCTGGGAGAGGCCTGGAGATGCCAAGAACCTTGGCTTGAACTGGTGTTTGCAAGTCCTGCAGCTCAGGTGTTCAGCAAGTTTACTAGGATCCAAAAACTTGAAAGATCTAAATAAGGGTGTTACAAAAAGGTTAGGAAAAATAAAGAGTCCTTCAGTCACTGTTAGATTCAAGGCAGAACTGAACTAATGCTGAGTTTCAGAAATATTGAAAGAAATATTTCCTCTTCCTTTCCCTTAAGACATACATTTCTTTAGCTTCCTGCAAGGTAAAAAAAAAGGAAAATATGGAAAGTGCATACAACAAAGCTTGATCTCACAACATTTCCAGCTGCCTTTGGCAGCATTAAGAATATTGCGTAGGTTGCTGAACTACTAGATGTACATCCAGCCTGATCCTTTGAGGTGCACACATCTTAAATTCAAAGTGAGTCAGAGTTTAATAAAGTGATTTACTTGAATTGCCTGTATTTTGAATTCTTAAGGGCCAAACACCCTATTTAATTTGAATGCCACCAATGAACAGCAATATACTGAAAGCCTGGAAGAGACCAGAAATCTTCCAAGGCTGAAAACAAGGACTTATATAATCCAAGAATGACTACATTAACATTTCCTACTTACAACTCATTACAAAATAAAAGGAGCTTGCAGGCAAGATAATTAATGCAAAGAAAGGTAAGAAAGAAAACATCAGAAATAGTCAACTGGGTGTTTTAGCTAAACTCATGCTTCTGGGCAATGATTTATTCTACTGGATGTGCCAAATCAAGTCATGCAAAGACCAGGCAGGGAAGGATCACTCACTGTAATACACTACATCTATCAAAAGGGTTATTTTCATGGACTTGGTCTCTAATCAAGCAGCAAATCATTCTCCAGTTTTGCTATCAAGGACCATTACTTTTAGGAAGTGCTTAATCTGAAAAAAATGCATCTATTTGAATGGGCATCTGGTAAGATATACTGAAGACAGAGAAAATGAAATATGTGCCACACAATTTACCCTCTCAGCAGCATTTTATGAATAGCTTATTTGTGGAGAGAGAGGTAAGTTGCTGGGAAGACAGGAGTTTTAGCTTTCTATTTGTCTAGTTTGTTGAGTTATTGCAAAGGTCACTCCTACGCTTCAATTACCTTGAGTGCCACTTTTGATGAGGGGAATTTTCAAATTATATCCAAGGTGCCTCAAATATTTGCAAAAGGCTTCAGGGTACATGTGCCTTTTTAATTTAAGTGCCCAGATAAAATTACTTTTGCATCTGAGTCTCAAAGCATTTTCCCATCAAAGCCAGGGTAGAAGCCTGTAAAGCCTCAATGTTGCACCATCCAAACACGATTGTCCTCCTGCAGGTGAAATGTCCCTACCAGAGCATGCTGTGCCACCTGAATGTGATGGCTGGGCCACTTATTGCATCCCTGTGGCCCGCCAACAATCCCTTGTACAATGTTGAAGAACAAGCAGCAATATCAAGGTTGGATTTGAATTACCTCCAAACAAGTTTATTGCTCTTTCACATAACAGTTAGCATTGCAGACCTGATAATCAAAACAAATCCATTGTGAAGAGAGTGGGATACACGAACCTCTACTAGCTTTCAGAAACCAGCAGTGATTGTGGCACAGGGCTTGCACCATCTGAAAATTACTGTTGTCATCTCCTGCAAGTTTTGTTCTCAAGGACAGACTTTCTCAGTGGTCAAGACAGGACAATGTGCCCCCACCCCTGCACCACAGGTCTGCTTCCTGATGCCTTCTGTAATAGGAAAAAAGCATGTCTAGACATAACAGGCCTGACAAAACTTCATGCCAGGACCTTTGAATTCCTGTTTTCAACTGCTGGATGTTGTTCACCATAACACATTGCTCCAGGAGTGATCCCACCAAAATTTATGGGGGACTATTATTCTTTGAGCAAAGAAAAAATGAGAGAAAAACAAGCACAAATAGATGTAAGCAACATTGTGCCCTCTTGCACAGATCTTCTCTTTCGCATCCCTGCAGATTTCTTCCAGATTTTTAGAAGAAATATTTTACTAAAAAGTGTTCTTAGTTGCTTTCACAGAGGAAGAAATTTAGTTGCTACTTAATGAATCCCCCTAGTAGCCATTCTTTGTTATCCATAATGCAAAGACCATACAGAATTACTTTGTAATGGCCATTCAAAATGTGATCTTGATAATGAAACATGTTAGGTCAATGTGTCTTAATGCATCCTCTCTGCTGCCAGCCTCTCTCTCTGCCTGCCCGCGTCTGATAATTCCTGATAGCGCGAGGAAATGCCTCTACTAAGTCACCGTCAGGTGAGCACATACATACAGAAATGCCTAGAGGTTTTGGATCTAGCTTTGAGTACAGATAATCAACAAAGCGTATTTTTAGTTTCTCACATATTTGTTTCAATTAGAGCCTATTGAATCACCTCTGTAGCCACAGAGAGGGCTCAACCAATCATCAGTGTTGCTCAGGAGGTAATTCAGGATGCTGTCTGGAATATTTGTCCTTTTTAATCATCTGCCACACACTGCTCTTTTAGGATATTGTCACTCAGAGACTGAAGAACAAAAAGGAAAGCGAAAGGGTGTCTGTTTGAATGTGGCAATTCCCTGCATAAAAATGAGTCCCATTAACAGGAAAGCCCAACCTATCTCCAGGCAATATTTCAAATCCTTGTCTGCCTGTAACCTCAGAGGAATTTAATTCCTTTATATTATTCAAATTATACTCTAGAGGAAAAAATTATGAGGTACAGGTCATTTAAAATGCTTTCTTTAAAATATACAATTAAAAGAGTTAGCAGTCCTCCTATCAGCAATTTCATCCTGGCATTTAAAAAAAATTCTGAATTGATGACATTTACAAAGTGTCATTTTGTCCTACAGCCTTTAGTCAGTAAACCACAATTCAAACAATTGCCCTCACAGTCTCATTCACTAATATCTGAGCATGTAAAAACAGTAAGTGAAATGGCAGTGGACCAAAATAGGCAAAAAGGAATCCTAAAAGAAAATATACAGTGCTCCTACAGTCCTTAGTTCAAAACTTTAACTGTGCTTAGTGGTTTTCCTCTTCCTGAAGTAGTTCATCGTCACTATCTAGTTTGGAAAGTTCTGGGGGAACTGAATATTTGGGCCAGACTTTTATGTCAGTTACCTGATGGTAAATCTAGAGAAGCTTGATGATCTCAAAGGTATTATCCCAGTTCATGGGTTAGGCACAGTTCTGCCAGAGCAGTGCACATTTAAAAGAACACCACCACCCTTTTTAAATTCAGCCATTGTTCAAATAAGATAGTTAAAAGTTAACTTTTACAAAAAAAGTAGGATCAAAATTGATAACATCCTATGAAGATAGGCTGAGAGAATTGGGTTATTCAGCCTGGAGTAAAGAAAGTTACAGAGACACCTTTTAACACCTTCCAGTACCTAAAAGGAGCCTACAGGAAAGCTGGAGAGGGACTATTCAAAAGGGCATGTAGTGATAGGACAAGGGGCTTTAGATAGATAGATGCCTTTAAACTGAAGGAGGGAGGGTTTAGATTAGACATGAGGAAGAAATTCTTTGCTGTGAGGGTGGCAAAACACTGGAACAGGTTGCCCAGAGTAGCTGTGGCTGCCCCATCCCCGGAAGTGTTCAAGACCAGATTGGATGGGGCTCTGGGCAACCTGCTCTAGTGGAAATGCCCCTGCCCGTGCCAGGGAGATGGAACTAGATGATCTTTAAAGTCCTTCCAACTCAAACCATTCTGTGATTCTATGACTTTATGCCTAATAGCTACTTGCTCCACCACTATGTTAAATTTTTATTTTTTTCCCCTGAATGAAGTGCCTATTTCTACTATCCTGTGCAAATCACCTCTGAAATCCAGGGCATGTTCGGCAATATATTAACCATGCTCCATTATAAAACTAGAATGTCATTAACGCTAACATTTAAAAATTTCTTTCTTCTTGAAACACCAGGGAAAAACGTGTCTTGAAATAATATATAATAATTGTGTAAGAACTTGGTTCAAAAGGGTTTTAATAAGAAAAAAACCCACCACAATCAAGGAGCTAATACCTTTTGGTTTGCTTACATGTATGTGCATAAAAAATACATTTTTCTCTGAAAGTGAGGCTGTGGAGAAATTCCAGCAAGTACATGTACCATTTTAGGGTCAAATACAGTTTTTAATTTTGTTTGTGGCATTCTTAAGCAAAAGGCCATGTTCAGGAGGGGATCTGGGCATCACTTCCAGAATGAAAAAAGTTGGAGAGTTAAATTGCTCCAGAGCAGAACATGCATTTGAGAATTGGATGACCTAAGTTCACATCTCCCCTGTCTCTGGATAGCTGTGAGCAGGAGATGGATGCTATTTATTTACTTGTTTATTTACTGGAACAGTTCCACTTTTTATAAAGCACATGCTTACTGGAGCAGGAGTCCACATTGCTCCCTTCCCAGCTCTACCACTGGCAGGATTGAGACTCTTTTTCTGCTCTGGTGAGTATATTTAGTACTTCATAACAAAACACCTTCAGGACTAATGGCTGAGAGCAACCATGCTGATACTTATGGCACAGTCCTAGTGGGTGTGTGAATTTGCCTTGAATTGAGCGGAACAAGGACATTGACGTCCTCCTGTTCCCGCTGTCACGGGCTTCTCTGCTGGATTGGCAAACGGTGCTTCAGTCCCCTAAAGCATCCATTCTCAGGAAGAAAAATCCAAACATGAATTATTCCCAGTACTTCAGAACTGGTTTTTTTCAATTTTTTTGCCTGGTTTTCTAAGCATTATGTAATGCGACAAAGTGCCTGCTCCTCCAGCTGCCCTAGGCACTTTGAGCCTGCTGGGCTCTTTCAGCCAAACCTGATGCAGCAGAATAGAGCTACAAGGTAACATGGTGGCCATGCAGAGGTGGTGAATCCACACCAGCAAGGAGAGCCAGCAAGGGGAAGGAAAAGAGAGCAACAGTCATTTCTGAGTTCTTGGGTAGTAGGAAAGCTTCAGTTGAACCGTGTGTTACCAAACAACAGAGGATCCTTGTGGGAGAACAGCTTTGGCTGAGAAGTGGATTCTGTGGTGCCCAGTAAGGGATGCACACACACTGCAGCTGCAGCTTAATTCAGTTAAAAGTCAATCAACCAAGAGACAAGCATCCACTGGAAAGCAGGCATTGTTAGTTTGTCTGCTCATAGAGCTATTTGCTTATTAGCTGAGACAGCACCTCTCTCTATGATATGCTGAGGGAAAAATGGAAGACAATATGGGGACATCTAGGCTTAGTAGGAAAGCATAACCTGAGAAGCAAATAGAATGAGTAGGAGACAAGAATTTTAGTCTGCCTTTTCCACACTTAAAACTGAAATGAGACAACAGTGGAAAGAGTTGACTTTACATGCCGAAAATTGAACTCATCTAGTTCATTATGCCAGACAAAATAAATATAAGGCCTCTGCACCTTCCTTTTCAATGCAAAAACGTATTTCATCTGTTTTGCAGGATTCTAAATACTATCTGATTTCTGAAACAAGCACTACTTAAAGCTTAATTTAATATCTCAGTGTTTAAGTTACAGGGTTTCATCTGCCAATGCCCTATAATACAATGTCAAAGGCCTCTTTGGCAATTTTTAAAAATAAAAATAAAGCTTCTTCTGTTCTGCTTCTAATACTGTTGCACAGGCAATTGGAGGAGCTATGTGAACTGGATTTTAGCTGCTCACTTTAATGATGTTAGCATGTTGATTTATGTTTAAAACACCTTTTTTTACCCAAGGGAAGCCTATACTCCAGCAGCTCATTTTCTCTAACCTTTCTCTATTCTAAGGTTCACAGACAGACCATGCTCATATTTATGTGTGCTAATGAAGTTAACTTCAGTCCTTTATGTTTTCAAACTTCTTAGCAGAAGCAAGGACCTTTAAAAATTTGCAAAGGATAGAGATCTGATCCTTTCAGATTAAAAATTGATAAAGCCCTCTCTGTACAAGTATGCATGCAAGTATATATTTATGTATTTTGAGAAGGTAAAACCTTCCCCCAAAATAAATGAAGGAGCTGACCTGAAACATTAGATAAATTAGCACAACTGTGAGAAACATAGGGGATCTGTTTCCAGAAATGAATCACAATTGTATTAAACTCTGAAAGCATGAACAAATGTTATGAGGGAACCTAAATATCCAAAGCAATACTTTCTGTGTAGGTAATACAATGTTCCCTGATAACTGTGTTATAAACAAGCCTCTTTTCTCCCCCAGCTTTGTTCTCTAACAGTGCAGTAAAAGCTCATGATA
Organism: Neopelma chrysocephalum; assembly: GCF_003984885.1. NCBI lineage: Eukaryota > Metazoa > Chordata > Aves > Passeriformes > Pipridae > Neopelma > Neopelma chrysocephalum. The sequence goes on along the minus strand of NW_020897694.1, from coordinate 39,435,750 downwards.
AAGCAATGCTGTTTTCCCTGGAGCACACTGTACGCCTAGCACTCTCTACTCCTCCAGCTCTCCAAAGTTTCTAATTTATAAATTACAGAGGTTTAGCCTGAGAAACCCAGCTATACGGTGTTGAGGGAAATCTCCCTTCCTCTTGGCAAAACATGACTTGTGTATATACACGTACACAGTTCAATCTGAACTTCTCATGCTTCAGGAATTCGAAATCATCAGGACCAAGCTGCACTTTGGGTTGTGACAGAGAAGCTCATGTACAAGTTCATGTTTAGCTGAGACATTGGTTTGGTTTTTACATTACTAAACTTAAAACCCCTGAGAATTAAAAAAAAACCAAAAAATCAAAAAATAAAACATTACAGTACACCAAAGTGACAAAAACATTTTGGGAGGTAAAAAACTGAAAGCAAGCTGGAAAAAATGCCCTTTTTTCATCCCCGCACGACAAATCACAGCTGATCAAGCTGGAATGACTCTGAGGGAAGGTCCCTACATTCCTCTCACAGTTATGAATGGGTAAGTCTCAAGTACTGCCTTGGGCTCTACTTGGATGGAGCACCAAAAGAGTAAATGTTTATTTAAGTCTATGTCAAACACTTTGAATATTTTCAGTATACAAAGCTGAGCTAGAATGTCATGAGTAAGTGAACACTGGGACATTATGGTATTTCCTCTTCTGCTGTAAAGGAATTTCATTTTAGAAGCACAGTTTTGGTTCTGATTAAATTTGGGCACAAATTCAGGCCAGTGCTTTATTTATGAATATGGATATTTCCACTCCCTGAAGTTAATTCCTGGACCTTTAAAAAAACACCTTCAACTAGACCAGGTTGCTGAAAGCCCCATCCAGCCTGGCATTGAACACTTCCAGGGATGGGGCATCCACAGCTTCTCTGGGCAACCTCACCAGCAGTGAGATTGGTGGCAGTTCCTCACCAGCTTTGCAATAAATAATTTCTTCCTAATACCCAATCTAAACCTACCATCTTTCAGTTTAAAGCCATTACCCCTTGTCCTATTATTATCTGCCCTTGTAAAAATCCCCCTCCAGCTTTCCTGTAGGTTCCCTTCAGGTACTAGAAGATGATATAAGGTCTCCCCAGAGCCTTCTCCAGACTGAACAACCCCAAATCTCTCAACCTGCCCTCACAGAAGAGGTGCTCCATCCCTCTGATGACCTTTGTGGCCCTCTTCTGGACTCACTCCAAGAGGTCCATGTCCCTATCCTTTCTATGTCAAGGGCTGCTAGAACTGGATGCAATATTCCATGGGGGAATGGGACCCCTGGTGGCCTAGTGGTTAGCATGCGGGACTCTCACTGCTGCAACCCAGGTTCGATTCCCCGGTCCCCCGGGCAGATGGAGCCCGTTAGCCCTGTGAGGCCATCCATCTATGAGAAGGTCACTCTAAACAAACCTACGTCCTGAGGACCTCACTGCCATTGTCCAAGCTTGCTTGGCCCCGGCAGATGAACCTTAGGATTAAAGGGTGGACTCAGTGCAGCGCATGCTGTGCCTCACCTAAAAAATCCATTGCACAGGCTGGAAAGGTGAAAGACCTTTCCCAAAAATCTTCGTTCGCGAAGACTGGCCATTATTTATTTATTCCATGGGGGGTCTCACAAGGGCAGACCAGAAGGGAGAATCACCTCCCTCAACCTGCTGATCACACTATGTCTTGCTGTTGTTGCCAGGCACAGTCCCCTTCCTCCTCATCTGCTCTACCTGTCCTTTAACCTTTGCTCTCTCTGTACTCCATCTTAGTACTAAAGTGAAAGCTTGAATCCCAGTGAAAAACTATTTGCTTTGCTTTGGGTGAGCTTTCCAGATGAGTGCACTAGCTCAGCTGTGTCATGTAACCCCAACCCAAGAGTGAGTGGCAAAGCCAGTCTGGTGTCAGCACAGCAAAAGGTCCAGCTAGAGGATGGTGGCACTCATAGGTGACAGCTCTCCATGCCAACGGTGCTGCAAAGCCCTGTGTGCTTCCTGGGAGCAGGTCAAGTTAACTCCTGAGCATCAGGAAATCTTGAACAAGAAGTGCTCAGAGGTGACCCACAAGAAAGGTGATGCATAGAAAGAGAAGCACCAAGCTTGGTGCCTTCCTCCCATGGGGAAAACTGTCAGCCTGGACAACGTGACCAAGCAGAGAGCCATGCAATAGAGGGCAAGGAGTGAGCATTCAGCGTGAGAAAGACTAAGTCCAGCAAACGTAAATAAGGGTCTGCTAGTCAACTAAAACATCAAATAAAATCCCAGAGTCCTGTTCAAAAACCCCTGAAGGGTGGCCAGAAGCAGATGACCACAAAAAAGGGTAACGCTAGGACAAGTGAGGACATTGTCACTTTCTATTCATCCTCCCCATTGGGTCCCTTTTGTTTACCACATAGGACACAGGCTGATTGTGTTTACTCTCCAAACCCCTCACAAGCTATTTTTGATTCAGATTTAAGCAGGACTGATAGTGCTGATCTCCCAGTGTGTTCGCAGTGACGGCAATGAAACACTCCAGCAGAAATTAACAATGGGGGAAAGGGGAGGGGGGGAGAGGAGAGACAACAATTGTTTTTAAGAGCTTCTTTTCTCAACCTACAAAGACAGGAGGAGAGTAACAGGCCATCTGCGTTGGCTCAGAGTGCACTCACTGGGTACGACATCTCAATGATATTAAACCGACTCAATATTTTTAGTTTATATATTTCTACTTTTTATGATGGTTCAGAAAATCCCCCGCAGCCTTATGAAAGTTATTTTGCTGCAGTGCAATTTAACAGCAATTCAGTGAGCCTTCCTCCAGCCCCAATGACACAAACAATAACACTGTCATTTGCCAGTCAAAATAATTTTCTTTATGCCCTTGATGAGTCCAGGGCAAGTTCATCAATTCATTCAAAGATAGAGTTTGGAGGCAAAAATGCCATATCCCAAGCTTTGTGTGCAAAAGTGCCAGTGACTTTTACAGTGCCACCATCTGTTTTTCCACGTACAGGCATTACAACTTCCAGAAGCCCAGCAAAGCACTAGGCCATCAAAATTCCTTATCGCTTTAGACCATCTGCTTCTTCATCCCAAAGGTTTCCCTCCCCACTTTCTATATTATTTGCCCTAGCTAAGGATAAGAAGAAAAAAAATTCCTCCCAAGTAAGGACTGTGCACCTTCCAGCACATACTGGTTCATGGGTACAGTCACAACAGCCTAAAAAATTATCTTGGACAAACTGTGTTTAAATTCCACATTTTCACAACTACACAGAAGGGTAATGTGACACATGATGCTTCCAGGAATGCACACAAAGGCTCCAAACAGCATTATAATAGATTCCCAGGGAATTTATCAACAAAGACTTTTTCTCTTATTCATTCTTTTAGCAACGATCTGTCTTAAAGGATAAGCATAAGAATGTGTAGAGCCCATGGTGCCTGGAGAGGAACCAGATCTTTGTTTGTATATTTCCTAATATAAATTAGATCCCTGGAGATAAATATCTTATGGATTATCTTTTTTTATGCCTGAGTTCACTGCACTTTCCCACTGAGAAAATATCCTGTCAATCAACGTGGGTCCTGCTTCCTCTTTGTCATATGCCAGTTTTCCTCCATGGTGCCAAACCCAGAACTGACAACTTACAGCAGGCAGAACAGATGGGCACACAACTGCCCTGAGCTATGGAGATGCTGTAAACTATTTTTAACAAATAAAAAAAATAATTATGAATGGTTTATAAGGAGGTTTTCTGAGCCTGCTTCATTTAAAAGGTGAAGCAGTCACCATGGCATCTTCCAACCATACAATCTATGCCTGCAGTAAAGATGGTACCTTCAGAGGCCACTCAGTTTAACTTATATTTAAATATAACAGAAGAGGTGGTTATCAGTACCCTCTTGAGGCCCTAGAAATGCTGCATATAAAAATACTCACAGGATTTTGGGACTGTGTACGTCAGTCAAGCAGCCTCACTACTGGCAGTGCAGCACCCAGCACCGCCACAGCCCTGTCCAACCTTCCTGATTACAGAAGGGCTTGGACTTTTTTGAATCCTGTGCTAAACCCTTGTAATACTTTGGCTGGAGGGACAGAGAGCCTGAGAAGACATGGTTAGCCAACGCCTTGCTCAAGAACAAGCCAGTTTTGAGCAGACATCAGCCTGGAAACAGCTGACCCAACTGTGCATGCACTGGTATAGTTTTCAAGCTTTTAATGTTTTATGTATAAGTTGGTATGAAATGCATTTTTATTTCCAGTACTTGTTTCTTAATGCCATCTTAGCCTCCTGAAACCACAGTTTCCCCACACATAAATTGCGTAAATATCACATTAGTATTTGAAGAGCCTGAAAATAAGAATCACTTGCTACCAACACACAAATCAAACAAGTTGTGAAGGGGAAAACGGAGAAATATAAACCACATGAAGTATATTATATTCCTGAGCACAAAAAACAGGCAAGCAATGATATAAATGAGACAATAGCAAGAAAAGATCTCACTCCTCTTTAGGAAATCAGATTTTCTGCGTACCACCTGAAGATATTGATATAAATACTGTCTGTGTAAATCAGACTAGAGAAAATAGTGCTTCTGTCTGGACAGTTGTGTATGAAGGATTAGAGGTGACTTGATAAAATTTGAAAGCTTCTCCAAATGCATTCCATTAAATTTCTGATCAGTATTGCACAGAGGTAATTAAAACTTGTGAGAGTTCTTATATATGCTTATTGGCTTCCAGCTTTCCAATACCTTTTTTTGCTTTATATTGCTAGGCCATTTCTTTTTCTTGTGACAGAGATATATTAACTCCTTTAAAAAAAAAGGCTAAAAACGGCAATAAAATCCCCCAGATAAGTCACCTAACACATGCTTTGCTTAATTGATTGGAAAAACCTACTAATTTCTTGACTTAGACAATATAACTTCTCTAATGCCTCTACTGTTAATTACAGAGTGAGAGAGAAGACGGGATAGGTGCGACAGCAGAACACGCTACTTTGGTGCCCCAATGGATGCAGAAGCTCACTCTGCTGACCCACAACCACCACTGTCCCCTTGCACCACTGTTTGCTGCCACTCCAGGTTGTCCAGCACCATTGAGCTGCACCAATCATCTGAGTGATACAACTTGAAAAGAGTCATCTCGAAATACACCATAAAAGTGGCAGCTGCAGAGGATGCAGCCATCCCTTTGCACACCAGCTCTCTCCTGGGGATGGCCCCCCAGCCTGAGCAAAGGACCAGGACCTGAATGCTGGTGCCAACAGGGCAGACCCTGTGCATCTGGTCAGTCTCACACCTGCCAAAAACATCATCTACATCTCTGCTACTGCCAAAGGAGATGGTCTTCATCTTTCCAATGGACTCTCTTTTTTCCAGCCTTGTCTCTTTCATATACACGAGCTCAATCAGTCCATTCAAGGATTTAAATGGACTGAAAACATAATCCTTTTTCTCCTTTCAGTTTTGTTCTTGTTGCACTGGTTTTCAACCTGATTATCATGACAGGGAGCTCTGTTATGAATGCAAATACCTCACAGGGATGTGATAACGCAGTTATCAGGTGCTTATTCTTATTATAAGAATAAGAAGCATAAGCAAATACATGCAAAGGTATTACTCACTACTGAAAATAAGAAACTGTTTCCATTAGACACATCAGAACAGGAGAAGTGTTTCCGTATGCAAATGTGTTACCTAACTTGTTTTAACTAATGTGATTTTAAGCCTGACAACATAAGTATGGACAAGCCAAAGGCTTCCCCAGTGGTCTAGCCACAAACAACATAGATGCTTTTAAATAAATTTTGCCCTCACTTATATCCTACATTCCTAGAGTTTTCCTGATGGATACATTTAAATTTAACTGATGGCTTGAGCATATGAACCCAGTGATCATGTTAGAAAGGATGTACACAGGACTCACTGGTGTGCAGTCATCCTCAGACCCAGTTTTGTGGGTGGGCTCAGGGTGCAAAGCACAGCCGCTGCAGACATCATTGCATTGGAGGGGAAGCACACCCTGCAAAGTCTCAACAGAGGCTAAATGCAATACATTTAGGTCAAATGCCATCTTTCAAATGGTACAGAAATCTAATAGGCATCTAATCCTACATGCCCACAGAATGGTCTCCAGTGGGAGGTGCCCAAATACTTTGTGAATCCCAAACCATGTGTCTCACAGAGAGGAGAGGCATAATTATATGGGGACCCTGATAGAACTTTTCAAACCTCTGGAACTAGACATGAGGGAAACTGGGGAAAACATGTGCTTCTCATATTGCGTTCCTCAGTCTTTTAGTGTGTCCTGTCTTTCTGCTTTGTCCCCTCTCATGCAGTATCACTTCTAGAGGGGACATAACAGGAGCTGAATTACTGGGAGCTGTGTTCATATCCCCTGCATTGAGCATGGCCGCCTAAATTTCTTCACATGTTCAAGCTGCCACAGCACTCTGCCACAGTCTTCCCTTAGAGGCAGATCTCTCCATAACTCCCCATGCAAACTTCTCTTTTTGTCATACCAAGAGAATGAAAGACCTCATTGCAAAATGTCAGCTGCTGAGCAAAGGCAAGATTTTATCTTATTTTTGACATATATTATTTTCTAAGCAAGGTAGAAATGAGTGAGTTCTTCCTTTAACATGTCATCCTTCAACTGCTGAAGTTCCTCCAGCCCTCTGGAGCATCCTAATGAAGCCACTGACATTTGGGCACACTTTGCCTTTGGTTTTGAGGGCCAACATTTGAACATGGGGGCTAAGCCTCAGACCCTTTTGCTGTCCTGGCCCCTCTGAGTGACACCCAAAACTTCTTGTAAGGCTGGCACCTGAGAATTGATACTCTGAGGTTAGTTAGCGAGGCATCTCCAAAGCCAAGGAAGCAGGAGACATCTGCCACAAGGCGGAGACCTCAAGTTGCTGCATTTTTTTACACTATTGCAGCAGGCAGCATGTCTTTGGTAGTGTGAAAAAAAGTCAAGAAAGGCTAAAACTCAAGGTTCTGCACTCCTATGGTAAGCAGCTCTGCACAGGGAACATGCATTGGGCAGTATATCACTGTGCAGGAGACCTCAGCACTGTTTCTCAGCTGTCAGCAGGAAATCCACACCTTAATTTCAGAAGAAATCAGGCCCAAGTTTACCTCAGGTAGGCAGCAGACACAAAGGTCTGTCACCAAAGAGCAAGGAGACATGCCTTTTAATCTCCAGAATTTAAGCGGGTTTGTCTTCTTTGCAACAAACAGATGTTGCCTGACAAACCTAGTTATGAAACTTTCATAAATTCTAACACGTTCTTCTGTAAAGCACAGCTCTGAGAGGCTGCAGAGAAAGGCTAAATGAGCTCCAGTTCCCATTCATGCTGCAGGATAACATTCTCTGTGAATAAAACAAATCTTTATCATCTTTCAACTCCATTAAAATGAAACCCTGTGACCTGTTATCCCACCTGATTATAGCTTTATATTTCTGGGAGAAAAAGGAAAAGAGAAAGCAAGCAACCAAAAAGAAACTTTGAAGACTATTCCGATGACAGCATTTGTATGGCTGTTTTGCAGAGATGTGATATGGATCCCAAAGACTGTTTAATAGACCTATTAACAGTTTATTTTAGCCACCCTCATATAAGACTCAATTTGTACTCAAAAGCAAGGTGTGAGGGGGTAAATTTGCATCTACCTTTGAGAGGTCTCACAGAGTTCATAGGAGGACCAAGAAGCATGCCAACAAATCCAGAAGGCTTTGCTACATATATCTGCTTTCCAAGCCTTGACATCCGTCCCCCAGCTCAGACCCTATCCAACAGCCGTGAGAAGTTAATTTGTGTGTGTTGCTTTTGTCTTGCTCCAATTATGGGATGAGTGAAATCTGACTGCATTTTGATGCCACTTGTTGTAGAGTTCAAGAACAATATGCATTGAGACTCATAACTGCTTCCTATATTGTGCTCATTTTTAATACTTTAAAGCCAGAACTCCCAGAGTATTAAAGCCGCTGGAATTGAAAACAAAAAAAACAGAGTCAAGGTTGCAATGCAATTTAACAGAAACCACAGAAGCATGTGCTTTGCACTGAGGTTTATTCGTCACTACACAGAATGATCTGCTGGTCACATACAAAGGGACTCATTCAAACTGTCCCCAACAGCAAGCAGGATTACGCTTATGAAGAACGCATTAGATTTGGCACAGACACTCTTGTTGTGTAATCATTTGAGCAAAGAGAAAAGGTGCTCCAGTTACTTTAATGCTATATTGTCCTCTCTATAGATTCCATTTCTTTAATTGTATTAGGCATTAAATCTGCCTTTCAACCATAACCTAAGGTTTCCACATAATTAAATACTCCACCTATGTTATGAGCAAATAATCTTTTCTCTTTCTGTATGTGAGTACATGTGCACAAACAAAAAGCATGTATTATGTTACATGTATTATGTTACAGCCTTTTCTCACCCTCCCAAAAATATTCTTTGCTATTTATAAATTTCGAATGTGTGTATGTTTTTCCAATCATTTTCTGAAAATGTTTCACAAAAAAAGCTGAAGCCCATCAGCAAAAAGAAATGTGAGAAGGATCCCCAATGAAAAACCAACAGCAACAAGGGCATATTGTGTCGCTCTTCCTATCACTTAAGAGTCTCTTTCATGTTTGCTGTGACATTGAACACAGTGCCATCCCTCTGAACTGGAGCCTGAAAATAGTTTCAAAGTTTAGGTCATCCCCTTTAGCTCCCACACAAAGGTTCCAACATAAAACCCTACACTGACCATTTATAGCATAAATCAAGACACTGTCCAGAAAGAGCTAGGCATCCCAAGCCTGCCTCAACTGGCCTTATCAATAGCTTGTTGTCTTGCCTTATGCCAGGCTTATATTTGCTGCAATAATCATGCAAATTGACAGGAAGTCATGCATATATATTTGCAATTTACGTGCTCAGTGTTAACCCAGCCCCTTTATTAAAACTGTGGAGGAGGAAGTCTAGCAAAGCAGAACCAAGTCAAAGGACATTCATAGTGAAACTGCAGAAAAAGTTGTAAGGAAATATTCTCAGAAGCAGATTTTAAAAATACTCAGTTATCCATAAATGGATTAAGTTTTGTGCCACGTCTCATCATTTCAACTATTTATATCACCCATTTTTGTAATTTAAGTCTTTTGCAATGAGTTAAGATATCTTACTCTACATTTTAACAGTAACTCTATATTTTCATGGAGAGGGATACATATTTGTCATTTTTATTACTGTCTGTAACAGATTCAGAATTGAGAGTATCTGAGAGAAGAACCTGGTGTTTTTAAAGGGCTGGCTGGGCAACATGATGCAATGCTTAAGCTGGGCATAGTTCTTAACCATAAGCTATTTGTTGAAACAAAATGAAGACTCATCATCACATAAATATTTCATGAATTTGTATCAAATTTGCTGAATTGTTAGCTTCAGACAAAAGAAATCAGTGAAAAATGGAAAGGTTTCATTTTGACATTTTGAAAATGAAAGGTTTTGATTTTTGCATTTGAAGTTACTTCCATATACAAATTTCCCTTTTTTCTTAGAATATTTGAATTTGTTTGAAACCAAAATAAAACCTTTTATTCCACGTCAAACAAAATGTTTCACTCAACCCAAAGGATTTCAGAGTCTGTGGGCTACAGTGGTTATTAGCTCTCAATTCAGTGAAAATTTCATCTAATTCACTCTCAGTCTGACATGAAACCATCCTTTTTTTTTTCCTCAGAGGCACTGGGAAACAGAAATGAGTGTTGTTCTCCATCCTCTGCTCAGTGGATACTTTTCATATGCAGCATCTGATATTCTACAAAATGTTTTTTAATACAAGGAGGACATACTTGGCACTTCAAATACCTTTTTACTGATAGGTAAAAAAACCCAGTGTAATAATAACAGAAATACCCAGAAGTTGATTATGTTTTCTTCCAATTCATAACAGCTTCTTTAGAAATCCCTACTCTAAAGTCTAGGAACTCAGCCCTTAGGTGTTATTTCAAGAATGACAATGGGATTCAATGAGCCCTTAAAATCACCCAACTTCAAAGTTGTAGAAGCTGTGGCATCATCACACAAGGTGACCTTTCAGCATAATGCAGACTCTGAAGACCAGACGTATCTCATCTACTCTGAAAAGTAGGCATCTGGCTTTTATGGCAATGTAGGGGCTTCCTCTCTAGGCAATGGAGAGAAACTGGCAGTTCAGCTGAGTAATTAATCATATTCCAGGAGAGCTGTCTTGAACAAGGAGGAAAATAGACCTCTGGAAGTTCTACCACTAGTAAGTGACTATAGGGAGTGTATTCCCACAGCATCTCAGGCTAGATGTGTAGTTTTAAAATGAGTCTGACCCTGGCAGCCAGCACAGACCAAAAACTCTCACAGCCTTTAACTGGGAAACAGTGGTCGCGTCTGTGGTGTACTTTGCCAGATCTGTGCATCATCTTCAAGTCCCAATGGAGAAGCAGCTCCCATTTCATGGCCAAATGAGCATCACCATGGAAATGCTGATTTGTTATGGCTCCTCACCCTGACTCCATCACGAACACTAGAAAAACTCAGACAAGAAAAACTGAATTTATTTTTGTGTTTCTGAATCTAAATGCCTTGGACTTAGTAGCGGCTCCCAGATGAAGCTCAGCACAAGAACAGTGTTTAAGTTCATTCTGCTTCACCTCCAGTTTTCTATCGGAGGAGCAAGTGTTCACACAATTATTGCTTGTTTTTTTAGTCATCTTTCACAGTGTTTAAAAGCTGTGCAATGAACTCTGTTAGTCCTTAAATGAGACTTTGCACGCCCTGCATCCTCCACGTTTCCCAATGTTCCTGCTGACCAGCCATCTTTTCTCCCCTCTCAAAACCTGAGCATGAAATCTCAATAAACTTCCTCACCAGCTCTGCTTTCATGGAGAAGCAGAGCAGAAGCAACTAGAGAGACAGTAGTTGTGCTTGGCCACAAGCACACCTTTTCCAAGGATGTTGGTCACTGTTGATGCCTGTGGGGGCAAGCCTGCCTGCCTGCTGCCCTGCCTGCAGGCACTAAAATGCAGTAAAAGGTCTTGCACCCCCCAGACAGTCCTCATGGGTATCCCTGTGCTTGTCCATGGTGGCCGATCCCAGTGTCTGCTGATGGTTAACATCTCTTCCATTCCACCATCAAGCCAGGGGAAATGAAACATCACCAGGGCCATCCAGAACGAGGCAAGGAGGTGCCATATTCCCAGATACTGGTATGCTCTCCATTATCACCCCAAGGACAGGTTTGTTAATAAGTTATTAGTGCTGGGGATTTTTTCCCCTGTTTATCTTTAGACATTCCAGTGATTTAAACCTTGGCGCAAGGCAGAATAGTATCATCCAGCTCAATTATTGCACACTTTAGTGTAAAGAAAAAAAGCATATATTACCTCGTGCTTTCTCACTGAGAGTGATTCTGGGCACAATTCCATTTATTAAAAGAAAAATAGACAAAATTTTTTTTTCTAGAGCCAAAGATGAGTAACAAATCTGTTCTTTAGTAAATAAAAATCATTCTAATATATCACTTAGACAGGAATCTTAGTTTGTGGAAAACTCAAATAAAAAGACCATTACTGTGCAGTGAAGTACATTTTGCTGGTTTTCTCTTATTTTTAGGACTATTATTGTGGATTATTAGCATCTAATTGTTATTTCTTCTTCTATGCTGTTACTTTAACACAGAGTATACACAGAATTCTGCATAGTATTGCATTGTATCCAATGCTCTGCAAGGAAATTGTGCTGTCAACCAGCCACTACAATGACTCTGTAAGATGAAGCAAGAAAAATAAGTGAAATTAAGGCACAAGGAAAGATCTCATCTAAGTGCTATCTTCTACTAGTAGACATATATCTTGTGTCATGTAAACGTAGCATATTCTAGATTTTTTTTATGATGTTTGAATTTCCTTTTAGGAAAGTACACTAAAATGCAGGGTTTTGTTTTACTAAAACAGATGTACAATTTGATAAGGAAAGTCAAATCATTCTATGTACTGAACTTTACATTATGAGTAGTGTGCCAAAGAGGATGAGTTGCGGAAATCAGAATCATCTCCCTTGGGACTAATTGTCAGGTAGCAGAATTCTGATGATTACTACAGAAACTATTCCCCTTATTCACGTGTCTAAGTAAAAATCACATCTAAAATGTTAGTTCCAAATTTAGTCTGAATCCCTCTTCTGCCTGCTGATGATATGGGTGATTTACCAGTTTTTAGATACACTTGCCAGATAATTAATGCACTAGCAGAGCTTTAGTGCCTTTCTCAAGCTCAGTTAATTTTCCACATGTTCATATCCCAGCCATAAAATCACCTTTTAGTGAAGTTCACAATGTATTATGAAAGAAAGAAAAAACACCCCAGAAGATTTATAATATGTGTCTAACTGTAATTGCATGGGCATGAAATTAGCAGGAGCACAAGCAGAGTCGTTCTGATTTGTCAATTGTCAGGTAATGTTTGTCGTATTTCAGATCACAGATATTGGCTCTATGTCCATTTTCTCGGCAGATGCTGTACATCTGCACTGGTGGATGCTGCAAAGGAATGGCATGTGCCTGTTCAGTGTCCTCAAAGTCACTCACAGCTGCCACACTGACATTTCACGACTGCCCTCATTACTATCACCACATGAAGTGCAAATGAGAGAGCTCCATGTGAAACTCTATTAGTTTCTGAGATCTTGAGCCTCATCAAGACAATATCCATTTTGAAGGGAAATAAAATGTTTTGAAAATTCATAAAGAGAAAACCCATATGAAGGGGAATTACTGAAATAGCATGTCAATATATGAAATACTCTTCCAGCCCACCCATTTGTACAACTTAGAAGTTATTCATGGGAAGATATATTCAATTGTGAAGACATAAAGGTAGCAATTATTTTCATAATTACTTTAGCAATACATATGTAAATGGAATTACAATTGAATCTTGCTCAGAAAATCCTTCTGTGTATTGGCAGAACATGGATTTATATGAGAAATGTCTACAAAATAAGAATGCAAAATAACAAAAAAGGAAGCCAAGTTAAGGAAGAAGCCCCAACAATTTAAGCTAGATATATTTGTAATGTGGGGTTATAGGTTAATGAGAGCTACCCGAAGTAACCACTTCACTGTAAATTCCTCCTTTATGTAATAAATGCTAATTATGGATAAAGACTCACATAAAATAATTTTTAGAAGCTGTCACTGAACAACAGAGTTTCAGAATATGTTGCAATTGTACCCTAATACCTACAAACCAGAAGACCCAAAAAATCCAAATAGCAAGACTTTACAACAAATCTTACCATGATGGTGTCTTGACTCAAGAATTCAAGAGACAACCTGAGTTCCAAAGGGTGGAGTTAGCAAAAGCACAAGCCCTGGGAGGCAGGCGTGCAATATACAGCATCCTTCTGAAAAAAGGCTGTGCTGGGAACAGACAGCTTCAAAAGAGAAAGGCACAAGGTCTTGGTGGCTGCAAAGCCATATCAGAGAGTAGGAGCAGGGGGGGCAATTCTGGCCCTGCATGATTTGCTGCAGGCTATGAAGAGACCTAGTTAAAGACCAATTTTCTTCTCAAAAAATAATTTTTTTAACAGGGAAGACCCAGGAGGGACATAAACTATAAATATTCCTAGCTGTTAAATTACCTCAGCTGTTAACAGGTTTTTATTTTTGTCCTGGCATTATTTAGTATGAAATATAACAAATGCAGCTGAGTTTTTGTGCCACCTTCACAAACAGGAGGGATAATTTCCTTCTGTGCTGATACCAATAGCTCTGCACTGAAGTACAGATGATTAGCAGAAAGTTGAAGGGATTCTATCACTGAAAAGGGATTGTTGCCAGAAGTTTTCATTTCTGTTACCACTGTCTCATGTCCCTAAGTGTTTTCAACAGAAGAGCATTGGTACTAAGCAGGTTTCTGGAAGGATTATGCAACATATTGTATTCACAATTGAAATGGCTGTTCCTAAGAAAACCAAATGGGAGCAAATGAAGACAAAAGTTGCGCACTTTTGATAAGGCCATGTCAGAGTTCTATGTCATCTTACTCTTCACATAACTTCTCAGTATAATTTGGTCCCTTAACTATTCTAATGTGGCCATATGTGCCTCCCCCATACCCAGAGTACAGTCCTTTTCCAGTTCATGTGTGAGTCAACCAAGGTAAGGGTATCAGTGTCTGTCCTTCTCAAGTCTAGTCCTCACTCACAGCGTGTCCACTCCCCATTACTCTTGCAATGCAAAAAAAAACCCTTCAAGAAGCTACAAACACAATAAGCAGAAGAACTGAGGATGGATTCTGGAAGTCAGTCCTCTCCTAAATATCTTGCAATCTAGTAACTGTGACCTCCTAGATCATCTGAAATATCTGAAATATCCTAAACCCTTATGCAAATATGAAGATAAGTCTTCTACTCGCTGCTTTAATTTACATAATTTCTTTGTATTCAAAGGCATTTTTAATGAATTCTTCCTAATGAATGGACCAGTTTAGGAAATCATGCTAATTGCTCTGTAAGTCTGCCCTAACCTAGAAGACACATTATGTCCTCTTTCATCACCACTGAGCTGGAAAGTGCCTTACCATCATTACCTTATGCATACATGTAACTTTGTTTTTTTCCAGAAAAAATACAGAACATTAATGTTTATTGATGAACTCTCTTTTCTGGATCATTAACAATTTTGCCATCTTCATCAAGTAATGCCCTATACTGTTGCTAGGATATCTTTTTTTTCCTAACATACTTAAATAATCTTTACTGTCCCCAGCTCTGCTAACCATTGATTTTTCTCTGTCTTTAGCTTCCCTCATCAATTTTCTACAGTTTGTAACTTCTAACTTATATTGATTACCATCTCCTACGCTTTTTTTTATTATTTAGCTATAATATTGCTTCTTCTTTTCTAATGACTGCCTTCTTCATAATCCTGAAACAGAATGTGCTTTCAGCCGATAGTGTCCCACTCCGTAAGAGAGTCTATACCTGCTCATCCAATAAAATCTCCTTGGAAAACTCTTTGCATTTTTATAGCAAAAGATTTTCTCACAGTTAATTTTACCACTAGTTTTCCTCAGCTTTGTGTATTGACCCCTCTGAGGAGCAAAGCAGATATATTACTTGTTCTTTTATGCCATGCACCTCTATGCCCACATTGAATGTAATCAGGCTGTGATCACAGGTTCCTCACCAGCCACTGGGGTAGAACACCTTTATCCATTATGAGAAGATTTCAGAATGTAGTTACTTCCTGAGGTAAGATATTCTTATCCATCTTTTATTCAAACTTTAATAATGTGTTAGCATTGTCTTCATGAGGCAGTGTGTCTCCCACTGTGATGCCCTACATCACTGCCATTCTTCCTTACACCGAACACAGACAGAAATGTAAGTTGCACCTTACGGATTTTACTCTCTTAACATGGTGAGCAATCTGAAGATGTCCATCATCACACTGAGGTTCTGCTGATTAATATTGATCCACGTGTTTTCCAGATCCCAAAGTTATTCATATTCATACAGCAGGCAGCATTGGCTTTATGCAGACTGTACTGATTCTCCCCACTCCCACCCTTCTTGCCCTCTCTGTCTTTCATAAGCAAGATAGAAACCAATGATTTTAATACTTCAGTGTTAGGAAACAACCTATTAGTTTTCAGAAATGGCATTTGTACTATAATTGCATCTTTTCTTCAGGGATAATGTTTCATTCCTACAGCTCGTCTGAAGTATTAATGCAATTTCCAAGCACTAAGATTATCGCTTTATGTGACGTTCTATACCACATTGACTCAATTTGTTTGCAAAAAAATATAAGTTTGAACTCTTTACTGCTCTCTCTTTTGTTTTATTTCTCCCTTGATGCATTATCTTGTTTTCAAGAGAGAAAACTAGTTATTTTTCCTTGCACTTTTTATGTATAGGACTCTATGATCTGGGTGGGAAGTAAAACATAATTTTCCATAGAACCTTAACTTCCAGTTTCACCTCAGCAAGGCAGTCATCTCTTCAAACTCTGGGTCTCCTACCTTCTGCGTTTTTTCATGCATTCCCTTGAAATGATATCTAAGAAAATCACACTGGCTTTTTGTCAGATCCTTCCCCAAAGTCTTTTATAATTTGAATAATTCTACATTTAGCCAAATAATTTCCTCTATTGTTAGTAATGATTGGTGGAAACTTTTCAACCTTACAGTTTAATTACATTTTTTTATGCTAGGGACACAGTGGACAGATTTCTTGCTGAATTCTCTATTCATTCACGTAAACATAGCATTGCTAGTGATACTTCAGTTTTAGGATGACTGAAAAACCTTGCAGTAGCAGACCAATTCCTCAACTCCACAAGCTCTAACCCTTCAATTATATCTCCAGTGGCTCTCTCTTCTGGTCTGCAAGAGGAAGTTTCTCCCATATTTTTTTTCAGTAGGTATCTGCAAAGGGTTGATTATCAGGCTGCATGTCTTCTGGCTTGCTCCCATTATCATATTTCTTTGGTTTCTGATTTTTCCTTTTATCCTTTCCCTTAGTATGTCAATAGCATCTGGTTGTCCAAGTCTATTTCTTTCAAATGCTGCATGTTGTCAGGACCCAGGCTTGTAAAATCATGTAGGTTCTCCTTTGCTATGATGATTAGCTTGCATTTATGTACTGGAAATCTCATGTTTTATCAAGAAACGTCAGTCCAAAGTAGCTTCAAACTCTGGGTCTGACCAGAGAGCCACTGGACCCCTTGCTGCATAAACATTCAGATGTTTTCAAGGGGATCAAAAGAACCTCTCCTTGACAGCCACAGAATCTAAGAATATGCCAAGTTGGAAGGGACCCACAAGGATCATTGAGTCCAAATCTTAACCCTGCACAGGACCATCCCCAGTCACACCAGGTGCCTGAGGGTATCATCCAAACACTTCTTGAACTCTGGCAGGCCTGGTGCTGTGACCACTTCCCAGGGGAGCCTGTTCCAGTGCTCAAACACCCTCTGGGTGAAGAACCTTTTTCTAATATGTAACCTAAATATCCCCTGACACAACTTTAGGCCATTCCTTCAGGTCTTGTCACTGGTCACCGCAGAGAGGAGATCAGTGCCTGCCCATCCCTGTCCAGTAGGGACGACTGTACAAAGAATAAGAGAAAGGCACAACTGCAAATGCTTTGTCAAAACACTAGACAAACCTTTTATCTTCTTCACCTATAATGCAGCCTGTAATTCCTGCCTTGCCCAAGTGAGCTCTCAGCATAACCAATGCCGATATTTTAGATAGTATTTAACCATTCTAATTTTATAAACTGTATCACCCTGGGACACTATGACTAATTCATTTAGGACTGCTGGAGAATAAATGATACTTCAGTTCCGTTATTATTTGAAGATTTATAAGTATTAGCAGAGATATGTCACTGTAATCTACGTCTTGATTCATGTAACTTCAGCACTTAAAAAGGAAAAAGCCACAAGGGGTCCAGCTACAGTTATGCATATGGGCTCAGAGTCATCTGTCCTGACTTTAGAAACTCACTTGAGGCCCCCAAATTAGAAACACAGTCACCTCTGCCTCCATATTTACTCAATGAGGAATGATAGGTGGATTGAGTTTCTTTTGAAAAGAGGCCAAAATCAAACTGCCTTCCAGAAAGTGCTTATTCCTCTCCCTTGACTGTACGGAGGGGGCCTCTGTGACACAAGTTAGGTGGGCTGGTCCCCTACAAAAGTCAGCAGCTAGCAAATACCAGACAAAACTGTCAATGTTTGCCTCCTTTGAATTACAGTATTTTCCCAAAATAGACTGGTCAGCTTCCTCCCAAACTGCTATTTCAGTTGTGAATTTTTCTTACAGGCAGCTCTTGTGATCCTGTTCAGACACAACCAGTGATTCACTGCATTAATAAGACCTCAGTACTAAGGTAACCTAAGAATATAAAATGTTGGGGATGTGTGGTGTTCCAGCCTCAATGTGCTTTTCCTGAGGAGTTCTGCAATGAGACAAATTGTTAAGTGTTGTTATGACACACTCCTGGGCTTTCACTTCGACTTCTTTTCACATCTTGTTGAGTTTTCCAATATTTGAAAAGGTCATTTTGATGTGCTGAGGTCATATGTTAAAAGCCAGAAAGCAAGGGTCCTCGCTAATGGTAGACTGAAAGCAATTGTTTGGCAGAAGTTCATCGCATAAATCCCTCTATACATTTTGGGATCGTAAAAGGAAAAACTGTACTTTGTCTTCTACGGAGAGATGTAAAGATGATGTCCAACAGACGTTGTTCAGCCACCGAGGGCTGGAATGGGGATTAGAATAAGAGGGTGGGGAGAGAAAATGCCACTATCGTCAGTGAGCAGCCAGAAGAGCACTGGCAGGTGAGAGGAGGAAAGAAGGAATCCTAAAAAGTTATAAATAACTACCAGGAAAAAAAATATATTCCTAAATGCAAATACAAAGGCAGGCAAGTCTACAAAGCTAACATCTACAAAGCTAACATCAGACTTCTGTTACATGGTCAAGTTAGAACATCTACATTTAACACAGATTTTCATAACTTTTATTTAAAATTTGTGCTAATTTCTGTTTGGAAATTAATATTTTATTTTAAGGACAGTTTGTTCCAGTTTAGGTGGAACACAGTGCTCAGCAGTTTTAATGAGGCAAAGTAACATTAATGAAAACCAATGAAGGAGACCTCCCACGGCCTGCTGTACCACTTGAGGCACTCTGCCTTAAAGATACACTAAAAGTAAACAGATGCAATTTTTTTTTAACCTTTCTGATCTGTCAGGAAAAGGGTTTTTTTTAAGTGCTTAGGTGTTGGGAACAACATTTAAGAATGGTTGCATTGGTGGATTGCAATAAGGGACAGCTTTGGTCATTACAAAAAAGGAATCGCATGGATGCACAAAGTTCTGCTTCAAGCCCTTTTCTCCCCAGACTGAAACCAACACCACTGGAGAAACGGTCCACAGAAATTTCCTCCCTGTATGCACAGAGTCAACATGCCATGAGTTCTTCCAGGACCAATACTCCTTTGAAACTCAGTGGGGGTGTGACAAGGTGATTTGCAACCTCTCAATCACACCATCACACACTTGCAACAGGACTCATCCCACCAAAACGGGCAGGACTACTCAAGGGAGCAGCTTCACAGGTGGGTCATAGAAGACTGGAATTTGAATCAGTTATTACTATTTGATCATAATAATATTTACAGTACTTAACTATAGAGTAGTCCTTCCTTAGCACTAAAATATGGAAGGATCATGTAAGATCCAATTACACATATGCCTAGCAACATGCTATACAAATATTGGCCAGCAATCCTTGGGGAAAATAATAAAAGGGTTAAATAAAAAGATAGTCTGTGCTTCAAGAGATCAGATACAGTTGGAGCCTAAAAAGAATCCATGAGAAAAGTTGCACCAAAATTTACAGGAAAAGCACAAACAGTCCAATTTGTTTGTTTTTATAGTCATCATAGGTGAAATAGAAATGCTAGAAACAGTAAGAGAGAGGAAACAGGATTTTTGGGAAGCAGGGCCATTTCATTTGGGTTCTGTTTTGTTTCCAGTCTCCTATCTTTATTTTATCTGCTAACATTGCAGACCCACATCTGCAGAAGGATTAGGAAGGAGACACACAGTTTAATATATATACGAGCCTGATTTGGTAAAAATATGTTTACCGTTGTCCGCTCAAGTAGTACCACTGACAGCAGAACTAATTGTGAAAGCAATGGGAAGCACCGTGACGCCTTTCCAGGACCAGCAACTTCACAAACAAAATCTCTGCCAATTCATGACCTCTGACACTTGGTGCGTGCTGTATTCTTCCCTTAATTAGTGTCTGAGTAGAGTACAAATGCCCGTAAATAATGGTATGAATTATTTTTATACACGTCTATTGATACTGTGCACCAATTGTAAAATATTTTAATGCTCTGTGCAGTTAAAGATGACATCAGACCTTCTGAAAGACATACTAAACCTCTGGATCACAATTCAAAGCACATGTTCTGCCTGGTCTGCTGAGGACAAAATGGTACAAAACTAGGATGCCTTTAATGAATAAAACACTAGTCACTGATAGCATGTGCATTATACATACTTTCCACTTCACAAGCAAAGCAGTTACAGTTTCACTGCCTGAAGCCATACTACATTGGACCGTGACTGTATCACATCTGAGAACATAAGCACATTGAGGCGGTGCAGTCTTTGAACAGGAAACATAGAAATTAAACCAAAGGTGCTGCCCAAAATGTTCCTGGCAATCCCAGACCTGGCACTTCTGCCTCTGAGTCAGCAGCAAACCCACACCTCAGCCTGCTTCTGGGGTCGCTGTGGAGCTCTGCCCAGAGGACCAAACCACATGTTTACTGCTGCCTCTGCTCAAAAGGGTTTCTGGTTGCTTGGCCAGATTTCAGTGCAAACAGTCATACCCTGTCTGCTACCTCTATTTCTACAGCAGTTTCAGCAGAGTACTGTAACCTCATTATTTTTCTGCCCTAAACTATCATTTTATGTCGCTCCGCACTGCTAAAATAACTACCATAATCCATGCCAAAACTGCATTCCAGCAATACTCAAAATGACATTAAGGCTTTATCCTAAGCTAGCATTCAGCAGGATGAATTTAAAGTACCTCAGCACAAATTGCACAAGAAGACCCCCAGCACCAGGATCCTACCTGGTTTGCACCTCGCAAAGAGTGTGCCTTTGTTAATCCAGAAATGCTAAGGAAAGACAAGCTGAAAATACAAGAGAAACTGGCCCAAATCCTGTCAACTATAAGAGAATAATCAATGCATGCATTGATTTAACCATATTTATCTCAAAGTGGTTTTAAGACAAATTTAATGCAAGTTTGAAGCAGCTTATTTTTATGCAGCATCATCAGGGAGAGTGGGGGATAGTGTTTGGCTTTTTCTTCAGGATCCAGCTAAACCAAAAGAAATGGCTCCTCCAGTAAAATATGAATGTTGATAGAGAGACCTATGATGCAGATAACCATAACCTGACATACAGGTCTCTCAGCTTCCTTCAAGAGTGGTATCAAGTCTCTTGTGTTGATATGTCCCTACATGTCCAATACATGGGACAACATAATGAGTATTTGCCTGATTGCATGAGCCATGAGGAACTAACAATGGGGCTCTAGGGACAGCCCACACCCTGCCAATGGGTCCCTCTCTCCCCAGAACCTCTGTGTAAGATGCAGCTCACCAGCAGATCACAGGTCCAACCAGTCAGCAATAGCTGGACACCACAGGAGCGGCCAAGAGCTAAAAAACATTCATTTTCTGTGACGTCTGACTGTCCTAGTCCATTCACAAATAGTGCACAAGCTGTGTGCTGGATTTAGTATAAATTCACAGAGCTTTTCTCAATCCCACACGCTCTTATTCCAAACTGAGAAAGCTACTTTTGGACAAGTAAGTTGATTAGGTTTGCTTTTTTGTATTTTTATCTAAAAGTGCTTGAAGTTTACTACCAGTTGTATACTGATTAATACAACAGTCACTCATGAATCCTCCCAAGATCTGGCAGCATACGTATAAGAAGACAGAGTGTGAGTGGTTCAACTCTCATTTGCATCTGTGCAAATCAGGCCTAACTTCATTAATTAAATATAATTGCACCAATCAAAACAAAAGTTTGAACACCTTATTTCAAATAATTTTGATAGACTACAGTTAGTGCAATTAGATTTAAACTCATGAAAATTTCAACTTTTACGTAAAGAAAAAAAAAAGTACGTTGATTTCCTGTTTTCAGTTAAACATTTCTCTTCTCATCACACCTTTCCAGCAGAGCAAATATTTTTTGATTAGGCCTAGTAACCAGAGTTTCTTAACAGAACTATGATGAAGACTATTTCCAAAGTATTCAGCTTTCCATTTCCTGATTCTGGCATTTCATTCACTTTAGTATAAACTTATCCACTCAGGAAAGGCCTTTGGGTATTTTTTCCCCCGGAGCTCTCGTAATCCAGCCCCATTTGCCTGGACACAATGCATCCTACTTTACTTAATTTCTAAGGTAGATCCTGTACGAATTCAAAGCAGATTGCTTCTTCCTCTTCTGTTCTCCAGGCTATTCTTAGTTACCAATACAAGTCTCAATACATCCAGAAAAATTGCCTTTTGCTTTTTGGCTTTGGGAAGTGGGAATTATTTCTGAAGAAATTTATAAATATTTGTTCTGAATGCCTGAACAAATGAGTTATTTCCTGTGACTTGCCTCTTGATACCTTAAATCTGTTAACATTTTGGCATCAGATCCTCTGTTCCCTCAGTGTCTCAGATCACAGCATGAATTGATGGCGTATGAAAAAAGGACAAAATAATCTCTGGAAACACTGAGAACCAAGAAAAAATAGTTAAATAAAAATAGAAAGGAAAACAGCTTATGCTCATCTGGAAGCAGAGGCTGCACTGAAGAAACATTAGCAGTTTCAGGTGACTCTGTTATACTGGTGGCATTACTGCTGTCCTTCCTACATCTCCAAAGGGCAGATTTAGAAAGGCTTCATATCAGCAGGTCCCTCATGGCTCTCAGGCTGCTGCTCGGAATTTATGAGAGCCTCTCTGCAGAGAGGTCAGAACAGACCCGTGAGGAGAACAAAGAATTTGGTGCATTTACAGCCATTTCTCCACCCTCCAGTCAGAGTTTTGCTCCAGCTACACTCACGTCACTCTGGAGAGAACTAGGGTCAACCTGTCCCTATTAGCCCACATGTCTCCTAGTTTGATGGGAATAATATATTTATTGGACACTGAAAATTTGCTGTAGGTGCATTTACTGTGCTCAAGAGCTGGGCTTGGAGGATGCCATCCAGTTCTGGGTGTGGGGAGCAAGTTGAAAGTATTATTCTCTAATGTCGGGACTGAGTTCCCCTTCAAAAACAGGTCCACAGTTCCCAGTAATTCAGGGGAAGCTCCGGTTGTGATTTGTAGGGGCTGGACATCCCTTAGACAACAGGACTGCATGCAAATCCTAATTCCTGAATGCTCTGCTCTGAAGCAACCCAATAACTGCCCAGAATAATATCACTTGTGGAGAGGAAATATATCTACATCAGCTAGTTTTAGTCTTTCCTAAAATGACTACACTACAGAAGCACTAACAAAGAAGCAGATGTAAGATTTTCTATGACTTATGTCCAAGGCAATTATTTATAAATCTTCTTGATTCATTATGTGCCAAGCCTAAATTAATCCCCTGGTTTAACAACAGAAATGTAGCCATGCACATTGCAACCAATAATGCATGCTAGGCATTTTGCTTTATAGATCATTTTTGATGGCATGAAGCAATTCTGTCCCTTTTGAACATTTTAGGCAGAAAAGTATTTTTTTCAAAGAAAAGACCTTGGCTAGGGCCAGTTCCTGCTGTGGGGTCTTTTGTCTAGCTCCTTCTGAAGGCTTCTGAGTGGTCACAAAAAGCTGGCATCATATTTGATTGAGAACTGTACAGTAGAAGCGTGCACTCATACGCTCACATGCACATGCACACGCAGAGTTATGCAGAAAACTGCAAAGTATGGTCTTCATCTCCTCTTTCTCCTCCCTCCCATAATAAAATAAAATTAAATGGCATGATTCCCTAAAGATTAACATTCCCCAGGCTTAGATATTTTGCTCATCCAAAAGACATCTTACTTCTGTTTGCCAGAGGCACTGCAAACTGGGAACGATGGGGCAGCTGGCATGCTATGGTGTAGTTTTGTCTGTGCTGTAATCTCTGCTGCATAAGCTACAGATTTGAAGAAGTGATGATATTTATGCAGTGTCAAAGCATTGGAAAGTTCATGTTTGGAGGCTGACTTTTTTTTTTACTCCTCTCCTCTACCCAAACACTAATTGTTGCTTTTTAAGAAAGTCAGCAAAGTATAGGATTTTAATTTAAGCTGTCAGTCAAAAGTAATGGAAGATTCAGAAGGCCTGACACTGCTTCTTTTCTGTGTGCTGAGTAAAGCTATGTTAGGGGGTATGTTTCAGCAGGAATGAGTAAGGAAGGACCAAAGCCAGAATGATTAGCAACCAGGCCTTATCTAGGATAAATACTACGAAGGAATAAAGCCATAAAAATACGCAGTTCATTTGCTGATGCAAGAGCAGATGTGGCTTCTTTTCACAGAATTAAAAAATAATCAAGGCAATAGAAATTATGTTCTGTGTTGTTACAGTATTTGGTGGAAACTCCACTCAGCGCAGGAAAGTTAAACTCAAAAGAGGAGATCTAAAATAGATGTCCACAATCATACACAGCAAGATTCTGGCTATGGCCAGGAGCCTGACCAACTCAGCGAGGAGGTGAAAAGCCGTGGGTATTTGTAGCCTGGAGGTCAGCCTTGTAAACCATCCATGTGTCTACACAGAGGCTGTCACCCATGGCACTGAGTCCCTCAGGGCAGTAAGGACTCCCCATTTGGTTTCCCTAGGGCTCACACTTCCAAAGCCAGCTCTAGAGCAGTAGAGTAGACAAGTGAAAGTGAGCAAGGTAGATCTATACCTGTCCCCCAGGAGGACCCCCTGAAGATGAGGAGAAGGAGCTGCTAGCTAAGAATGGAATGACAGGTCCCGGGGATAGGACTGTCCCTGGACCTGCAAGGACCCTAATGCAGAGGGGCTTATGTGTGCAAAAAAGGGAGGGGAAGCTTCCTCATGCTTCTTCTATTCCTCATCATGCTAATTTTCATAGAATCAGGGAATCATTTAGGTTGGAAAGGACCTTTAAGAACATTGAGTTCAACCACTAACCTGTCACTGATAAGTCCAACACTAAACCAAGTGGCACATTCACACATCTTTTGAATACCTCCAGAGATGGTGGCTCCACCACTTCTCTGGGCAGCCTGTTCCAATGCTTGACTACCCTTTCGATGATGAAATTTTTCCTAATGTCCAGTCCAAACCTCTTCTGGTGCAACTTGGGGCCACTTCCTCTCACCCTATGTCTTGTCACTTGGGAGAAGAGATGGAAAACCCACCTGGCTAAACCTTCTTTAAGATGGTTGTAGAGAGAGTGAACATCACACACACACACCCCGCCCCTACCCTTCCTTTTCTCCAGGCTAAAAAACCTCAGCTCCCTCAGCTGCTTCTCATAAGGCTTGTGCTCCAGACCCTTCACCAGCTCCATTGCCTTTCTCTGGACACCCTCCAGCACCTCAATGTCTTGTAGTGAGGGGCCCAGAACTGACACAGGATTCGAGGTGAAGCCTCACCAGTGCTAAGTACAGGGGGACAATCACTGCCCTGGTCTTGCTGGCCACACTATTGCTGATACAGGCCAGGATGCCATTGGCCTTCTCGGCCACCTGGGCACACTGCTGGCTCATGTTCAGCCGTTGCCAACCAGCACCCCCAGGTCCTTTTCCCCCAGGCAGCTTTACAACCACTCTGCCCCAAGTCTGTAGCACTGAAGGGGTTATGGTGACCCAAAAGCAGGACCTGGCACTGTGCCTTGATGAACCTCGTGCAATTGGATTCATCCCATTGATCCAGCCTGTCCAGATCCCTCTGCAGAGCCTTCCTGCACTCCAGCAGATCAACACTCCTGCCCAACTTGGTGTTGTCTGCAAACTGACTGAGTGGGCTTGATCCCATCATCTAGATCATCAATAATGATATTAATTAGGACTGGCCCCAATACTGAGCCCCGGGGAACACTATTAGTGACTTGCCATCAGCTGGATGTAACTCCATTCACCACTGCTCTCTGGGCCTGGTTATGCAGCTAGTTTTTACCCAGTGAACAGTGTGCCTGTCCAAACCATTCTCCTCTCTCTAGTCCTGAATGCTTTTTCTCCTGCCTATCCCTCCTTTCACTATTTCAAGAGGAAGTGGTGTCTGGTTTTATTGTCTGCTTTGATATTCATTTCTGATATGGTGTAGGAGGATATCTTCTATAAAAAGCTATCTATCTATCTATCTATCTATCTATCTATCTTTCTCACAGATGGAGAAATAATTCAGCCTTAAATGAGATGCAATGCAATTCCTGATTAAATTGCCACATTAGTTATATTTGACATGTTATAACCTTGAATACTAAAAAAAAACTGAAAAAAAAAAAGAAATCTATATGAAAATAGGAAGGATGGTATTTGTGTACCAGGTCGAATCAGGCTTCAATCATTTTGGTTGAGATGCTCAGTTCTACTCCTTCACCTACTTTGTCAAAGAGCTACAAGTCCAACTCGGCTTTTACTTCCAGCATTCTGGGACTCATTATTTGCCATTCACGGTCTTATTAATTCTGGCTGCCTGAACATTTTCATTATCAGAGGAAAAGGAGGTAACCAAAGATAACTTGGTGGGCATTATTCCCATTTTGGTGCTCCTCTGAGATTTCCTTTTGACTGGAATGTATTTCATTAATTCAGAGGACATTTTGGCATGGATGTCTAATTAGATCTGCTGAATGGATTTCATGTCACAGAGGCATGTAACTCTTGCCATGAAAGACGAGGTTTGTATTGAGAGATAATATCTCTTACTGGACTTCCAGATAGAATTGAAAGGAATGGAACACAATTTTCAGTTTCTCTAAAAAAACTGCAGTATTTTGCTTTAGACTTTTCCTTTCTTACCTCTTCAGACACTCAGAGCTACAAAGACCTGACCAAGGCAGTCTCTTCATGGCCTTTGTGTATTAACAATTACTTGTTTTTCACTAACGTTTTGCACATCTATTTTCATTTCTTCCAGAAATTTAATCTTTTGACATTAATCTGTGTTTTACAACCCACTGCATGTTATATCCTATGGATTTTTATATTCAATTTTACTTACTCAGAGGTGGATGGTATCCCAGATGGAGTTTCCTTACATGTTTCTATGCCCAAACATCACCAACTCCCAGAGATTACAAAATACTACAGGAGACGTGATTTTTGTGTTACTGCCCACTTGACTGGAATATGTATTCAGCAATTACATACCATTGTCAGTTTGAATACCCAAGACCACCCTTAAAATATCCATTAATTCAATTTAAAATCTTTAATAGGGTCCTACAATCTTTAGAGACAGCAGTTGCTGTGCCTGACTTGTTGGCTCACCTATTCTTATGAGAGCAGTGTAGAAAGTGCACCCACAGGCCACTTCTATCCTTTAACTTAAGCTTTACTTTTTTGATGCTGGAGGTATTTGAAGTAACTGACAAAACACATTCTGCCTAATGTATTAGACACCACATAAGAATCCGTAGCTAATGTATGGTGGCTTTTTATGCCTGATACTGGCATATTCTGCAAATCATGCAAAATATGTTACTACAATTTGGAAAATTTTAGTACTTTTAATAACTAGTTTGGTGTTATATTCCTTGAGGTCTTAGGATGCAGTTCAACAGAAACTTCAAATCTGTTTTGACAGATACTACAAAAATTCTGGATTGATCTTGTAAGATTCCTCATAAACTTCCAATCCTTTTTTTCATGGTGCTAAATACATGCCTTCAACTACATCCCATGTCAAGTTGCATGGGTTTATTCTTGGTGGCACCAACCCCGTATCATAATCCACTGTGTAAGACCCTACCTTCAAAATGAATGTATGTGTGCTTGTAGGTCATAAAAATTGCCTTTTCTATATGCAAAAAGCACAGAATTTTCTTATATTCTTGGAAAAAATTGGCTGCCTGTTGTGAAAAAACTCTCTTAGCTGTAGACTGGAAACTAATTGTCTCACGCATAGCTTTGATTTGCAAAGAACAGGAAGTGGGGGGAATATATCAACTCCTGCCCCATTGAAATATAGTTTTATTTTTTATGCATTTTCAGTAATGCATCAAAACTAGTTTTAAAACACCTCTGTTTTATATCTCAATGCTGACTTTCAAAGGTTAAGCAACAAGAAACCTCTAAACATTTAAGACGTTTGAAATTTGGCACTTGAAAACAGAAACTGTAGAAATGTTTTCCTTATAGACAAATTAATTTCAGTTTTGATTGGTCAATGCGTATTAGAACTTAAAATTAAGCACGTCTGATAGCTAATACAGTTGGATCTTAAAATAATATTGCCTTTCCATCTTGCAAAATTACATCCTTCCCCAAGTCCAAACAAGGAAACAAACTTCCGTAGTGCACATCACGTTATGTCCTTTGTAATATTAATAATAGCTATTCAAAATGATATCACTTTATGGTTCTTCTTCATAGAGATGTAAATGAAAGTGTGTTTTGGTATAGAGAAGCTAAACCAAGCAGATTTGTAAAAAGCAAGCACCTGCTGATATAGTAAGATCTTTAAATTGGGTAAGCTGGAAACTGGTTGCCACACTTATCCATTATCCCCAGACACAAAGCCCATAAAGGATTCAACTTCAGACTACATCAGTAATACTAAAAGCCATTAGCAAAGGTAATGGCTGTTCAGTGGCCTACAGGAAATGAATGGATGGTCTCTGTTCAGTTCAGGCAGGACCCGCAGCCTCATCACAGAAACCACTGAGGAACACCTAGGGAGGAAGACCCAGATGCCCTCCCCTGCCCTGAAGCCCCTTCCACCTGAGCACATCCAGGCTGTACTCAGCAAGCAGACAGACAAACATTTCCCACCATCAATTAGCTGCTTCTCTCATACACAAAGCTCACTTTTAGGAGGGAGGAAGAAAAAAGTCTGGAGCCTCACGATAAGCCTGGGGGATTAATAAAGGCAGTTTGGTTTACAGGATAAAGTAGAGCCTTTATCACCTGCAGTTCAATCTATCAACTTAAAAATACATGAAATCACAGGACTGGCTTCAACACCACATGAAACAAAAAGCTAAAATAAAGACTATTTGGGGAAGTATTTCTAAAAGATAAAGAAAGAAGGATACCCAAGACTGAAGGTCATACTAGACATTTCTGCTACCCTGTAAAGCTTAAAGTACTGAATATAGTGTTGTAGTAACAGAGGGCATAACAGCTGTCAAGAGATTTTCTTTAAGAACGTAGATGAGGGAGAGGGATAGGTCCAGGAGAGAATCTCAGATTCGCACAAGTGGAGGGAGTTATAAGCTTTCAAATTGTTGTTCTATTTGCCTGCTGCTTTTGACACTTTATTTTTTCCAAAAACTTAAAACCTCTTTCTAAGCTTCTGGTTTCTTCAGGGTGCAATTTATCACAGTCCTATTTTGTTTTGAAATGTGCTAAAGCATCAAGGCAAAAAGGGAAGATGAACTCCATTTAATCCCTCTGTTGCACTGCAGTAAGAGCAAGAAAACAGGGAGGTGTAAGTTTATGAGTAAGGCAGAAGAAGAAATGGGAATAGAGTAATCTCATTGCAACTGGCTTTGGAGATCCTCAAAAGGCAATAACAAGCTTCCAGAGCTCAGCTGTTTGGTTGTAGAGCAGAAAAGCACTTTCAGCCTCAACTTGACATCATTTGGCATCTCCTTCACTAGCAGGGTGAAGAACGCATTGCTATTTTACATGGCTATGAAGTACATGCCATAAGAGATTTTAGCTGCAGTGAAGGCCAAGTACAGACATCAAAGGCTGGCATTTGGATGCAAAGAAGTAAGAAACACACTTTATTTCTCATAATGAGAAATGCAACTTATGCTTTATCAAACCCTAACTTCTAATAGGAGTTACATAACAAAAAGCTCTGCTCCTCTCTGTTGACAGCCAAATAGCTATCAAATATTAAAGAGACGAGCAAGTGCTTTGAAAGGAGATTGTATGATCACACTGTGGCAGCCTTAATGTGCACGTGTGCAAGCACGTGCCTCTGTGTATGTTAGTCTTCACAGCAGGGTGTATCCTGAGGGCCAGTAAATAAACCCATAAACCTCCCCCCTCTGTGTTACATTCCCGCCATTCTCAGTTGTCCCAGGAGGAAGGAGTCCTAGGCAGGAAGGGAAAGAATTGGGTCGAGTGCTGTTTGCAGCCAATCTGCCAATGAAGTTAATGGGCTGCCAGGGATGGGTTGTTGATCATAAAATCATAGAATAGTTTGGCTTGGAAGGGACCCTAAAGATCATCTAGTTCCAAAGTTTTGGGCAGGGACACCTACCACTATACCAGGTTGCTCAAAGCCCCATCCAACCCAGCTTTCAACACTTCCAGGGATGGGGCCTCCACAGCTTCACTGAGCAACCTGTTTCAGAGCCTCACCAACCTCACAGTAAAGAATTTTTTCCTAATATCTAATTTAAACCTACCCTCTTTCAGTTTAAAGCTATTCCAATCACTACATGCCCTTGCAAAAAAGTCCCTCTCCAGCCTTCCTGAAGGTCCCCTTTAGGTACTGGAAGGCCTCTATGAGGTCTCCCTGGAACCTTCTCCTCTCCAGGCTGAACAACGCCAGCTCTCTCGGCTTGTCCTCGTAAAAGGGAGGTTCCATCCCTCTGATCGTTTGTGTGGCCCTCCTCTGGACTTGCTCCAGCAGTAACGTAAGCCTCTGAGTCCCACAAGCAATGTGGCCTCTTAGAGACAGCTGTGGCACCAACCCTCCCTAGCAGGGACTTTTTGAGATCCAGTGATGGAATAATGCTAGTTGCTTGCTGACCCCTGTGATTAAAGTAAATCTTGCAGGTATTTCTAGAGAGAAAGAAGCGGAAAGGAGGCTGCCTCTTGGATTCCTGATAAGTGGAGTTTGCAATACTGTGCCTAGGAGAACCTAATCAAGCATTGGGAAGAAGGTGAAACACATGGGGAAAACTTTGTTGGGCATTTTCAAGACTAAATTTCAGTTTAAATATAGTTTCTTATAGTGCTGAGTTGGCAGGGAGGTAAGCCCTCCTGACAGTGGATGAGGCTTTTCAAGTGGATCAAAGACATGGAAGGCAAAGAGGAGTGGGATGTTTCCACTGACTTCCAGGTGGTTTCATAATAAGATGAAGTATAATTTGATTCCTTTTGTACTCTCTGCTGACATAGCCATTTTCACAGAGGGAATAAAAACAACTTCAGGACTTGTGGGGAGCAAGACAGAACTGCTGACTGCTTGATTTCAAATAGTTCACCAATCTGTATAGCCTAGTCAAAAAGCACACTGGACAGGTATATAAAGAAATGTACTACAATCAAATATACTTTTGCATTTTTTGATCCTGGAGAAAGGGAAAAGAAAATAAATAAAGGAGGGGTGGGGGTGGAAGGGAAATAAAGCTGAAGAGTAGAAAAAATGTTACTCTGATAGAAATAATGTAAAAAGTAATTTGAGGGAGTGTCCCAATCAATGAAAATTAAATTCAGATGTGAACTTGAACAATGTCACTGTCAGGTAAGCTGAGATCTGAGTGTGAGACGTTGCTATAGGCTCTATCTATAAGGCACTTATCCCAAAATTCAGGATATTTACATCTGATGTTAGTGTACTCTTGGTAGAATTAAGGAAACCAGAAAGGATTTATCACAAAAAATATCTTTATTTGCTTTGACAAAATACAGACATGTATTGAATAACCCAGGATTTGGTACATGTTTGATAAAAGTCGACAACATTATTGTGGAAAAACTTTATTTTTTTATTGTACTATGGAGTGTCGTGTGTCTGAAGTGTCTTACTTTATCTAGAAGCCTTTGCAACAAAGTTGCTACTGGATTTGTGAAACTCTGCCTAGTAAAGAGATTTTCTATTACTAACAAAAGAAAGAGATGAATCTGTTAGTGGTTAGTATAACCAACAATTTGGTGCGGAGCACTTCATGAACAAGAAATAGACCCATATTCACATTTTAAAGATAATTAAAAATTGGGAAAATCTTTTTTCTACAGGAAAAATATATAAGCCAGTGAGAAAAAGTATGCTAGTGTGTCGTACTCTGGAAGGTAATTTATGGAAAAACCAACACCCATCCAATTGAAGACAGCGATGTTACTGGTAACAAGTGAAATCATCCTGTGAGAGTCTCCCCAACATGCTTTGCAATGTCTTGCACGGGTTTTTGCTATTCATTAAAGCTGTTATTTAACTGCCCATTTTTGCCCTATTGCCTAAAACTCAAAAGCAGGCATTGAAAGTTGTCCATCTTAGGGTCTGCCTTTGAAGCAACCAGGTCCCAAAATACAGTCTCCTTTCCTAAAAATTAGTTTCCTCCCATTTTTTTTTCCACACTCATACAACATGACCTACCAAGAGGCACCTCAACCCAGGCTGCTGCAACAAACTGACCTGGCTCCACAGAAGCCATGGAGCAGCATGGCCAAGGCTATGCTAGATATGATGGCTCCCACTTCCATAAGCCTCCTCCTTGCAGATCCACACGTAATCCCAGACAATGCCCAGCAGCCACTCAATCAAACCACCCAGATGGTGCAGCAACATGTTCATTCTTAAACTCACCTCTTCTGTGTATTAGTTAAACTTACACTAAACTGATGCTCCAAAGACATAAGTTCAAGAATTCATGCCATATTTATGTAAACAATGGCAGGCCTTTTGCAGTAAATGAAAGCCCACCAACCTACAGCTAAGTTTAAATCGGCAGTGCCTGCCACGGATAAATGCACTTTAATGCTAACTGCTGGCATCACAGCTACACTCACTCGGTTTTATAATTCAGCCGATGTTAGTCCTTTCAAGAACCAGTTCAGTATATTAAAGCCTTTTTTTTCTCCCCCCAAAAAATCATCTGTGCCTTTGGGATTTCTTTGGATTCGTTTTCAGTAGAAATATGTCATGCTATGAATGGAGTATTAAAGGATAGACTGGTGACAGACTGAACTCTCCCTGGTAGGTTTACGGTCAACAGGCACCAATAAAAAGAGTACAAAGAAAAGCGGAATTTTTTAACTACAACTTAAAAGTGCCAGCTATTCCCTGAAGCTCAGGTACTAGACTTAAATGAGCCAAATAAAAAGAAAATGATAACAGTGCAGTCATCAACAGCAGGCAACTACACATTAGGCAACATACTGGGACACTGATTTTCTGCAAAGGCCTGCAGAGGATTCCCACATTGCTTTGCCCCTCATGCATTTGAGGTGCCCTGCTCAACAGCAAGAGGTACTATTGCTGTGGTTTCTCATACCTCCCTGGAATATGATCAAAGACCCAACAAAAAATTTTTGTAGTCCCACACATTCACAGTCTGAATATCAACTTTTCTTTCAAGCATTACTATTTATGCTTGATTGTTTTCAACTGTGCATTAAAAGCCAGCTGGAGCAGGAAGGAAGGATAGTGCAGAGGATATATATTTTTTATTCCAGACACATTCAACCCACAGCCCTATTATGCTTTGCACTTCAGAGACATTAAGTAAACCTTTGTTGAACATCTATCTTAAAAACTGTCAGTGATGCTTCATTTGTACTATCCCTCTTTAGTTCCATGTGGTAAGGTATGTCTTTTCCTGTAATAATGATGCAAAAAATTAACAGATTCCCTAATTACTCAGAATGGCTGCAGGGCACAGTACAGGTCAGGCTGCAGCACTAGTGGTCACCATCCAATTTCTCTTCTGCCATCCATGCTCTAACTGTGCCCGTTCTCTCCCTCTCTTTTTCATTTTCTTTTTCTCTAGAATATACACTTTTTTTCTAACTCACTGCTTCTCCTTTACACACACACAGCTATTGTATGAGCTTGGGCTGATAACTCGGTTTAATTAACCATACTTGTATAATGTAGCAATACAACTTCAATATGACTGCTATGTTAGGAATAGTGGACTAATATAATGGTCTACTGAAGCATAGCATTGTCCGTTAAATTGAAGGTGCAGCATCTTCTAAAACATAGCAAGCAAAGCCACCCACATACTTCATGTACTATTAAAACACCCTTATTCAATTTCATTCTCAAATAGAGTTCTAAAGAGAAAAACTATATCTTGTAAAAACATAAGGCGGCCTGAAACTAAATGCATATTGGTTTATGATGAAAAAATGCCCTCCTGTCACCAGCTGGAAACATTATCCGCTCAGCACAGAAAATCTATTGGGATGTAAAGGGCTGCAGCAAGGAAATCCATGTCATGAGCTTGGTGTGAGAAATTTTGCAGCTCGTGTACATGGTCACCCGTTGCTTGGTGCCTCTGGATACTTTCTCATTTTGTTTATTTTCATGATATCTAATGTGCTGTGTGCGCACACACATGCAAGGGAAAAACCAGTCTCAAATACTCTGTGCTGTTCAACACATTTCAAAACATTTCTCTGTCCAAGGACACAGGTAACATTTTTGCTGCCACAGCTAAGAGAAAAGCCACACCGCTAAAGCTGGCATTTGTATATGAAGTCAGGATGACATGGGAGGGATTATGTTTAGGCATTATTTTATTTATGCATAGTTAGGGATGTTTAAAATCTTCAGGGATCTGAGTGCTGAAGCCAACTTGGAAACAAATGTTCCCACCCTTGCCTGCAGTAAGATCAGCACAGTGCTATTGGGAAAACTCTGTCTCTTTAGGAAAATAGGTAGCATCTACCTTTCCCCCCCATGCTGTTTTATAGCAAAACTGAGGGTTTTGGTGTTTTCCACAACAGTTCAGTAGTTAGGGTGTTAAGTCAGAACAGGAACAGCCAGGTATAGTTGCCTGCTCTGACCAATTCAGCCCAGGCATTTGAGCATCAGTCTCTCAGGTCTGAGGAAGGGTCCTAAACATAATCTCCTGCCAGCAATTTTCCAAACTGGTTCTGTTCAAACTGTTCAGTGTTCTATGCAACCTGCTACTGGTTGTGCTAAAGTGAGTCCAGCATTACAGTGTGGAGAAAGGACCCACACAGGAGCCTGGGAGATCAAGGCTCATGGTCCAGGACAGGAGAATACAATAGCCTATGAAAAGACATAGGAAAGCTGCAGCAGGAGACACTGTAAGATGCCTGAAGAAGAACAGCATGTTGATCTTATGGAGTGGGGGAGCAAGCCCAAATCAACACACACCTCCTGATTATGATAATACTACATGATCTGCCAATCCCTTTAACCATTTTCCCATAGCAGCCAAATACACTGTCTCCTTTAACCATGCTATTACCTCAGCAGCAGGTCTCAGGACCCACCTCTCTGTATCAGTCAGCAATGGTCATTATAGGCAGGCATGTTGTACCCTGTCACATAAACCAGTGCTGATGGGGACCTTCAGGACTCCACACCACACCAAAGAGTTTTGATATCTAGCAGTGCACAGTCTGGGATGCCAACTGAAGGAGATCTAGAGAGATAGATTAAAGAATGAAGACCTTAAAAAGAGAGTGAAAAGTCAGGTCTTTGTAATCTCATTCATCAGACTATGGTATGTTTTTTCCACCTTTCAACAGGTGGGCCTGGACACTGTTGCCTTTCTCCATGAATTCTCCTTGGCATCATTTCTGTGACACTCCCTCTGTATTTGCAGTAACATCTTTCAGTGACTGGCAGTACTCTTCCAGCTACAGGATTTCATATTGGGAAAATCAAAG
Organism: Neopelma chrysocephalum; assembly: GCF_003984885.1. Lineage (NCBI taxonomy): Eukaryota > Metazoa > Chordata > Aves > Passeriformes > Pipridae > Neopelma > Neopelma chrysocephalum. The sequence continues at coordinate 39,400,389 of NW_020897694.1, read as the reverse complement.
ACTCTGCTGGCCATGCTGGACATGGCCAGGGTGAACAACAGGCTCTCCCAGTACTCACCTTCTATTTTATTCAGGAGCGTAACATGCCAGTCTGATTGTAAAACAATCCTAAAGAAAAGTTTGATGAAACACTTGGGGGCCCGGGGAAAAAAGGTTCTGCTGTCCCCTTACTAAACTGTATAATGGTAATTACAGGATATAAAACATTTAAACCAGTTTGGTCAGATGGTCCTATGGATTATAGAATATTCCAGAAAGCACCTGATTGGCATGGGTCCACGTGCTCCGAGACAGCACTTTGTGACGTGCTTGACAAGGAGCAGGGTTAAGGTACAGCTGGGCTGACACTCGCCTTTCAAACATCAAGGAAACCATAAAGGCCCTTCGATTTTGTATTCAAAATGTTTAAATTCAAGGGTGCCTTGCCTTGCTGCTGTTGTTTCATGGCCCATTAGCAGGTGTGCCACAGACCCCTGTATGATATAGTCTGTGACCAAGAGGCCACACTGGCAAGGCTGCTTAGTGGAACATTCTTCCTTTGTAAAGCTGGGACTTTTTCCAGTGCAAAGGTGACATACAGCATCATGCAATAAGGACAAGACAGGAGTGATCACACAGTATAGTCAATCAAAAAGCACTTAATAAACCCTAAGAGCCATCTAAATCGAGCCTGCTGCAGTTCCCTACTTTAAAGTCAACACAAAGGCAAAACCTATCCGATCACAGGACTCCTCATGCTGCAGATGAACTTTCAGTTAGTTTCATTAGGGCAGCTGGCAGCCAGAATGGGATTTGCCAAGCCACAAACACTGTAGTTGGCAGCACAGCTTTATCTGTTTAGGAAACAGGCACCTTTGCTCAGAGACATTGCCAGATATAATGGAAGAGCAAAATCTAGTGTTGAAGTGCCTCCGGACTTCTGTCATCGGAAAACTGTGCCTGCAAACCAGTTTCCTTTTTTTTTTTTTACCCCCAGCACAGGTGCTGGGAAGGTTTTAGAAAGACATGAACAAAGCCTTTTGTCAGCCTTATGTTCTTCTGATTTGAGGCTTTGCTTGTCAAGCTATTAAGCTATTAAGAAACTGTGTTCCTCTATTGTACTCCTCCATGTTACATAGCAGCCTTTATTGTAGGTAACAGGCTGGACCATGACAAGGGGTGAACTGGTGTAAGTACAGAGTGGATTAATTCTACTCCAGCAAATGTAGTTTCCCTGAATTTACAGCAAAGCAGAAGAAGAGACTCTTGTCTGTTTCTGCTCTTCCATTGAGAGAATTAGATAGGGAAGCATGACCATTAGGTACCTGAGGAAAAATTGTATGCTAGCACCCCATTCAGAAAAAGTCATCATCATTGCAATGTGGCTCAATAGAAGAGCGATTTGGGGAACATAAGACACTCCATTTTGTATTTCCTGGACAATAAGACCCAGTTTTCACTTTCTAATTTATGGGTTTGATTCAAGGTATTCAGTGTTAGCTCTACAGCCCAGTTAAGCATGATTTGTACTCTTCTGGAAGCCCAGAAAGGATTCAAAATAGACAACTGAGAACTCTTTTCACACTAGGAAATTCTCATTTGGCATAGGACCAAAACAGCCAGCTGTACACAGTGTATGGGACCTGTCAGGGACATTGCTGAGCAAAAAAAGCATGATCAGACTGCAAATTACAACAACCAAGTTGTTGTTTTTGAGGTTCCTGCCTCCATCTCAAATATCTTTGGGTCTTCCACAGGCCAGTGCTGATGACCTCTGGTACAGCTGCCTTGAAAGGGGGTATGATCAAGAATGCAAGAACAGCCCATGATTTAATGTGATAAATTAAATATGACAGATTATGCTCTCTGCAGTGGTGGGTGGAAAACTGTGTGTAGAATGCACGGTTCTACCAAACTAACATGCTTCTCCCCCAGATGTGGTCAGCACTGGCCCCAAGCTGCCTTAATGCCAAGTGAGCTTCCTCCAGCAGCAGGTTTGGCAGTGTAGCTATGCCCGCTCCAGGAGCTCTGGCTGGCAAAGCCCTGCCAGTCCCAAATCATACCTTATCGTGGCTCAGCTCAACAAAGTTATGCTGGCATGAAATCCCAGGGTAGACTGGGGCCAAGGCTTGTTAGAGAGCTGTGCTATTAGACTGTACATCTCGGGTGTTTAAAGTCATTGAAACTTGTGAATTGACTAGACCTTGCATACTCAAGAGCACCAAAATACACCTCACACCATTGCTATCACCTTATACTGAAAAGAAGTCCTGCCCTGCATATCATGGCAAAGAGTTGTGCTACTTTTTGGGAAATACAGCCCTGCTGGGAATACAGCTCACCAAGGGGTTGGGGACACGAACCACCCAAACTACCACTGCTCTGCAGCATCATGGGATGGCTCTGGAGCAACAGGCTCCAATTTTTAGGTTTTTCAGTCTTGATTTTCTGTAAAAGCAGATGTTTTCCTCATAAATGTTTCATCCAAAATTCCAGTGTTTTCATAAAAGTTGCTCTGAAGGCAATTTTGCCACCTTTTTCATTAAGTGCACACATTCACCTTGCAACACAAGACATTAAAGCGATGCCCAACTGTCAATCATGTGATTCTTTACATTAGAGATCATTTTGACCAGAAATAAAAGCAAAAGAACTAGCCTCATTAGCTAAGCATTTTTGACCAGACATGTCAATAAAAGAAACTTAAAGTAATGTAACCTGTCACACATTTACTTGAACCTTTCCACTACTTGAACACATAGATGTCAAACGTCCTCTGCTCCTTGCACTCTCCTGCTACTCTCTTTGCAGTGAGTAGAACTTCTGTACATTTGCTTTGCTGTGATTCAGGATTGCTTGACTGTATTTTAAATAAAATCAGGCCAGGGAGTGAGGCCAAGTGCTGGCTCCTGATAGTTCACTCTCCTTCACTGCCTGCTGTTTTAGCTTCCTCAAGTCTCTGGACATGGTCCTGGGATATGTTGCTCCATCCCCTAAGGCTAGCATGATGAAGACTACCCCAAATTTGTCTGTGTCCTCCTTACAGCATTCCCCCTCTAACATTATATCAACACATCATCATGATGTCCTCATGTAGGAGCTGCTCTCCTTCCACGGTCCCAAGACACTGAACACAGGTCCTCTATTTCATGTTACCAAAACACCACTGATGCTTCCAGAAACCTATAACTAAAAAGATGCACAACAAATAATAATTGTGTCTTAGGACCACCAAACATTATAATAGGGCTCAAAGGAGATTGGTGGCTGAGGGCTGTGTATTATGGATGTGGCCAGTGTGCTCCTAGAGGGCCCCTCAGGTTTGGGGGACAGGGGACAAAAGGAGCAAGCACCGTCTAAAATGGAGGAATTTAGCTTTTGCAGACATTGCCACTGGCCCATAAAGCTGAGCATCCTCAAGCCACTGTCCCAGCACTGCCTCGCCTGGCTGGACACTTGCATACAGACAGACCTGCAAACCTACACATATGGCAGTATTTATGTGAATGGAGATGGCTCTCCTGCAAACAGGGAAGTCATGGTCCGAGAACACACTTTGGCTTGTACATAAATCCTTCTGAAAACCTACCCCTTAGAACACACACTTGCTTTTCCAAGCATGGATTTGTAAACATATTGAAGAGTACCTTACTATAACAAACTACACATGAAAGGCAGCATGTGGTATCAAGAAAAATTATATGTTCTAGAACTTTTATCAGCTTTAATTCAAAATGATTCTGTAGATAATCATGTGCGTTCAACAAAAATAATATCATATACAAATAACATTGGGAAATAAGACTGCATTAAGTAACTGAAAAAGAACTGCTATACAGGAAATGTACAGTTACCCTGCCATCTCCTAATTTTATTTTCAAAACAACCTTCTTTTTTAACAAATATGTTTAATCTTAATCTTTTATTGCTGTTAGTGTTGTCTGCTATTTCCACAGCAATAAAAACCAATTGCAACCAGTGCATGTGTGTGTTAAAAATAACCAACTACTTCAGCAAGTTATTCGTGTTTTTAAAATATCTCCATTAATGTCCATTAAGATACCAACAAGCTCAAACAGTTTGACATGGTCAAGAAATGTTCTTAAAATTAAGTTTCTTATTGATCTCCAATTTAATTTTTAAAACCTCTGTATTAATGGGTGACAGCTTAAAACACTATTTAATACTCATATTTCTGTGTTTTTTGTGCTTGACTGAAGAATGGAGGAGACAGCAAAGAATCAATATTTTTCTCTTTGAAACTAAAAATAATCTACATTAGATAAACTTAACATTTTGTTAAATTAGGAGATTCAACTTTCAAAACCAACAGTTCATCTAAAGGGCTGACATAATTCAGTTTTTTGAATGCAGATATTTTTGTTACTTTCTTAAACCATTGGATAGAAGGGATTAAGAAGCTTTAATCAGTCAAATTAATGCACTCTCTATTTGAAAACCCATCTATGGCAAGTAAGCTTCAGTACAGACACTGGGACACACATGAATTTTTGAAGACTTGCAGAAAACTTATAATATTTACAGCACATCCTACTTTATGCTTTATTAGTGTGACTTCAGTTTTCATAAAGTGTGAAAATAGACTTCCATCGTGAAATCTCTGGCATTTCAGCCTTTCAGCTGCAATGCTATTGCTGAATACAGAATGTAAATTGCTTCCCCACTTTCATTCTCCTAATGAAGAACTTTTAGCTTCCTATTAATACCCATTGGAACTAACATTTTTAAATACGCATAGACACCAGAATGTGTTACTAATTTTTTCCCCCACCATGCAAAGGCAGGTTGAATTCATCTGCTGAAACCCAGATTCAAAATGCCTTCATGAAGGAGGATCCATAAGACCATGCCTGAAGAAGACGCCAGTGTGGGTGAAAACTACTCCTGGGGGTCTGGCCTTCCATTAGCCCTTACAGGTCTATGAAAGAAGTAATAAAACGACACGAGAAGAAGAAAAATGAAGGTCCATACCAGTGCTTCTGGGAATCAAGGGCCAAAACCTGTTGGGGGATGAGGCTAGGAGCTGTGGATGTTTGTGCTAAAGAGAAAGTAGCAAGGAGGGAAGGATCTGGGCTCCTGCAGCATGGCTAAAAGCCATGGGAACTTCACTGACTTCAGAGGGCTGCAAACCAGCTCCTCGTGAGGAAGCAGGGAGGACTGGCAGGGCAAGGTTAAAAGAAAGGCAACCCGATATTGCAAAAGGCAGTTGTCACTGAAAAAAGGATGCATTCAGCGAGTGGAACTGTGCTACGGAGTCACGTGAAGCATACTGTGCTGTCCTCTCCCTCCTGGCAAAGAAAGTGTCCACCAAAGTGAGTTTCAAGCACAAAGTCCTCCCAGAAAACAGTTTTAATTGTGTGGATTCAGATAAGCAATTATACTAAAGGCTATTATGCCAGTTACCCAAAAACAATATAGTCATCTCACTGACAGATAAAACACCAGTGCCAAACTCCTTATAACAACAGGACAGGCCATTAATCCCGTTCAGTTTTGATGATATAATGCTACAGAATATATTTCTGCCCACATTACTGACAATTAATGCAGCCTGCATGCTGAGAGGACAAGCTTTGTGTTCAAGGGGAGTAAAATTTCCATGTAAATGTGGGACAAAGGTACCAAATGGATGGCAAGCCTGAAAAGGAAAGATTTACTACTCAACGTGCATTTTGCCAAAGAGAATTTTTTTTAAATAGTAGTAATAGCAGAGAAATGTCCTGCCTGTTAGCTAATTGGATTCGTGCAATTCAGGCATCCTAATTTATACTAAAATGGCTTGTTTTCCTTCCCTCTTTGCAGCCTGGCAGATGGACTAGGCAAAAATGTGAAATTCACGCAGTCATTGCTACTCATAGCCCACTTAATTCACAGGCCTTTGTCAAAACTTCTTTAGTCGAGATTAAAAGAGAGGGTACCATATCTATCATAACCATCTGGACTGAAATCTGCCAATCTGGACTGATTGGACAGAAGCCTAAGCTGTACTAAAGAGCAAAACTCTGTTTGGGCTTAGTGGAAGGAATTCAAGCACAATGGAGAGGAGCTACTCCAGGAGCTGGGCACACTGAGTCCTGATCTCCACTCCTCACCTCCTCTGCTGTACATGCCATTAGAGACAGGTCAGTGAAAAATACTAATGAAGGTGTTAGTATTTTATATCTTTCTCTTTTTTTTTTTTTTTTTTTGACAACTGTCGGTATTTATACAAAGTGGGAAAGAACTAAGAACATAGCCTGCATGCCTTACTTTGAAAAATGAGAAATCAATTAAGTGAAATACTGTCAAAGCATCACACTTTCAGCTAAGAAAGCTTCTTCTAATGAAAACATACTGCTGGTTGCTGAGCACAGTTAGTGTATTGACTATGTATTTAGGATTCATCAAAGCTCTAATGTGCTAAAACTGCCTCTGGCACAGGGTAGAGGAGCCAGTCTGGAGAGAGGAAGGGCAGAAGATCAGTTCAGGTTGGCAGGTGGGTAGGTTTAGCTCTGATTTCATCTGCTGATAAGCAGAAGACTCCACAGATCCCCAAACTCCTCATGAAAATGAGCAGCAACCATTCAGAGGGTATTCGTTAACATCTGTAAAAAGCAGCTAAGGCCTTTTTTATCTACATCTACCTCCTGATGGCTATCCCCAGCTTTTTATCTTCCAGAGGGAATTACCATGGCAATCTCCACACTCCACAAAACTGCTAAAACATTAACGTTTGAGTTTTTGGGTTTTTTAAAGAGTGTCCCACCTGCAGCCAAATACTGAAGAAGGCAATAGGGCTTATCTCATTTCTTAGTCAGTGAAATTCCTTCAGATATGACAGGTCCAGGTTTGTCTCTGAGTTCACCCTTCACTGTCAAACCAAGTACTGAGTATAAAGGCCTTCTGCTGCGTAAGAGGCAGGCTTTGAGAAGTGAGAAGCATGATGGCAACATAGCACAGGAATAGGTATTACCTCTTTGAAAGCTCCATTTATAAAAATCCACACTAACAGTAAATAAATTTTATTAAAAAACATGATTTGCACTGTGCACACACATCTAACATACAAGCTTGTGAAACTTTGGGCTGCATATCTTATCAGATATTCAGGGTCAAATCTGTAGGTGGCTCCATTGACTTGGATAAATCTACTCCAGTTTCTGAAGATCCTAAATCTGATTTTGATATATTTTACTTCAAATGAAGGTGACTGAGAGCAGAGTGACTCTGTTAAACTAAACTGTTTTTATTAACAGAACAGAACTGATAATTACTGATTTTATGAACTGGTACATGTAGTTTACGTTATCTGACTTGCTTCTACTATCAAACTTACTTTTAAGACATCATTGTATACAGTTTGGATTGCAGTAGATTAGATTTTTGCTTTTGTACCAAGTCTTTGATTCTGTGAGTTTCAAAGGAGGAGAAAGAAGTTCTACACATAAACAATGTCTTTTTCCCCCCCCTAAAAACACTTCTCAATAGCTATTTTTTTTTTAACTCATCAAGATAGCAGTGATAAATCAGAGAACAGAACACCTGGAGGAATAGATAAAACTCCAAGTATTATAAGAGAAAGAAACATCCTCATAATATTTGCATGTAAATAATGTATTTGCACTTATACTAGCTAAAATGCTTATGAACTTTGTGTATACTTTCACTTCATCTATAAATGACATTAGCAGCCATCGTTTTTTTCCAGAGGGATTACAAATCACATATAAACACAAAGCTAAGAAATAATTCCCTGTGTTAAGTACTAAGAATAGAAAACACATTACAAAATATTTTTACTGGTGTAACATCTGGAACTCCAAAGGAGGGATTGTGTTCCTATTAACTACAGAATCAGAGCTAGAAGAAAGATTGAAATACATCAAGGAAAGCAGGAGGCAAATGGAGAGAGATGAGGATAATGACATGGTGAAATAATGTACCCATATGGAGTTGCGGTCCCTGGAGCCAGAAGTGACCACCCGTTCAGGAGAAGCCAGCAGTAATGATTTGCAGGTCTCACTCCCATAAAGGACTTACAAGGAAGCAAGATGCATTTTTTCCCCCCAAGTAAAAGGGACTGTATAGATGGAAAGGGTTAGGTATTTATGGGTAAAGCGGACAAGCAGTTATTAAGAGCAGTGCAAAGATAAGGTTAGACTTGGATGATACAATGTGCTGATAAAGCTGGGAGAGATATCTCCTACCCAGAGTGTTTTAAAGCCCTTGATCACTGTTGCGATACTAACCAGTTAATTAGAGTTGGGATATGTAGCAATTTACTGGGAAATGAAGTTTCAAGGCGCCTTAAAGTAAAATGACAAAACATCGCCGAAGTTTTCACAGCACTGTTTCCAGGATGCTTTGATATCGAGGTACGTTAATAAAAACAAAGAAAGCAAAGGTACAGATTCCTGAAACACTGTGGGAAAAGGCCAAAGAAGGAAATGCACTTCCTGTACGAGAGCTGGGTTTCTCAGCTGCAATGGCCAATTTCATGCCCTTGCACAGGGACTTGGTCAGCACCTTCCATCCCCCAGCTGAAAACCCCACGGCCAGGCACCACCAGCCCAGGCAGGGAGCAGACTTCAGCCTCCTTGATCTGCTGAGCCTGCTGCACATCACCACAGCACACCTGCCCCTCTTGACAGGAAGATGGGTGAATGCATGGCCACCACTCTTACACCATCCATGCACGGTAATAATATGGTCGTGTGTTACAGACCCCAAACTATCTTGGAGGAAATAGAGAAGTCTGTAGACACAGGGAAGTGCATTTCCTCCAGTCCCAAAGTGGGACAGGTTGGGGTCTGGGTGATGCCGCAGCCCCTGTGCAATAGTGGTGGCTGTATGGCAGTGGGCTGATGAGCCACAGACCGCAAGCTCCCTGAGCAGCTCTCTACACCTGCCTCTGCTGCAGAGCTCACTTTTTTCCTCATTTAATGAATATTTAAGTAAGCTGTGCAAAGTGGGAACACCACTGGCAAAGCAAAAAGGGTATTCTGGGATCAGCCGCTCCCATACACGTTTACAGGAACTGTTCCTGGAAATGGCTTCAAGTTCCCCCAGGCAGTAAAGGGAATTGAGCCTTTCACATCTGGGGTTAGTGGTATAATTATCTTCAACTGAGTAAAAAAGCAATGGATTCACCCTTCCTCTTTGGTTTTCTAACCCCGGCTTTTATGTCATTTGCTCTTATTTCAGAGTTGAAGATGAAATGCAACACAGAGAAAGAGAAAACACTGGAACAAGATGCATGGGTTTTTTTCTTTCTTTTTGGGCAAGAAAGTATTGCTTTGTCTTCATTTAAACCATTTTTTCCACAATTGATTGCTCTGTCAGAGAACTAAAGAATGAATAAGTATGCTATTAATTGCAGTTTAGGATTTTATATTGAGCTCTCCTTGTTTGTTTTTTTTTTCTACAAAACAAGCAATGCACACACACAGAGCTTTTAATACATTAACAAATAAATGTCACATAAAATAATTAGGTTCTATTAAAGGCACAATTTAAAAAATGATAAATATCTTCTTTTTAAAGAGATAACTTTTTTAAAAAGAGAAACCATATATCCATATATCCATCTATCCATAGACCACAGTTCAAGTGGTGTTTAAGGATATTACTCTTCTTTTGGGGAACAGATAAAGACCTGTAGTTGACCTTAAGCTGTTTTTGAAAATAATTTAAACATTAAGAGAAAAAGAATACCTATGAAAGGAATTCCTGCTTTTCTTTGGGCACCTTTCTCTCTTGCAAATTAGTATTTAGCAAATGTCATTAATATGGCCTTATCTGTCTCAGCAAGACCTGGCAAACTTCACTGGCAGAAAGTTGAAAGCATTGCTTCTAATTTGTCTTTGTATTACAGTCACATTGCTGGTCTTGACTAGTTACACTGGACTATTAAAATAAAGTAGCAAATAGGAAAGAGGAGGTAAAAAAAAGAAAGAGGAGGAGGACAGAGCAGAGTACAGGGTCAGATGCAGCAGCCACCTGATAGGCAAAAAAGGAGGAACGTGGTTGCACAGCCCCACAACTACTTGCAAAAGTAAAATCACCTTTCACTCTCCAGGTAATCTTTTCCTAAGAAAAAGGGAATTAAAAGAAATGGCAGACAAAAAAATTGACAACTGACAACATTTTTACTATCAGGTTGTCCAAACGTGGTAATGGTATGGTGATGGTTAAATGTGTTACAAATGAGTAGCTCTCTGGTGTATTTGACCCAGATTAACAGTCTCCATCTTGCTAGCACTGATATAAGGGTGAAATAGTGGTTATATTGGGAGAGCAACAGCAGGCTAAAGTTTCTACAGAGCCTGGGACAGCTGAGAAGGAGCAAGGTGCCCTGCACATAGAGCAAGTCTGCCCACACCCATATTAGTCCAAAATCTTCAGGTCTCACTACTTCTTCCACAATCCATGCATGAATGAAAGATGTTCATCAGGGTCTAAATAGATCTTTCATCTTACTCCTTCACGCTGGGGGCTGACAAAAACAGCATGCAAAAACATTGGCAGGAAATCCTCTTGCCTTGATTAGTGATGACCATATCTTGGCTTATTCTTACCAGTATTCCAAAACATCCAAATGCACCAAACTTCCCATCTTGTTAATTAAATTTGTCATAGGAAAATGAAATTACACTTCATAGGTCAGTCTATTGTCATGCTTCCTATAAAAGAACTGTTCCCATACAGCTGATAACTGGGATAACACAGGATGGGTAACGCGCACCAGACTACTTTGCACCATGTGGATTCTGACTCGTTTGCTTATTTCAGTGTTGTTTTCCAAAACACATGTCTGTGATATCTTCAAAACTACTAAACAAACATGTCTAGGAATTGCTTACTTTTAGAAACATTTCACAAAGTGTCTATGATTTGTGTGGGACACAAATCAGAGAATCATAGAATTGTTAATGTCGGAAAGGACCTCTAAGATCATAAAGTCCAGCCATTAAACTAACACTGCTAGGTCCAGCAGTAAACCATGTCCCTGGTGCTGCACCTACATGCTTTCTGAACGCTTCCAGGACCAGTGATTCCACCACTTCCCTGGGCAGCCTGTTCCAATACCTGACCACCCCTTGCACAACATCTCTGTAAAGGAAGCATTCTGCAGAGGGGTAAATTCTGGAACAAACATGCCCACATCAGACAGTAAATAGTGAAAAAACTCTTGATCCTCCTGTACCTACCAGTTAACCATAAAGGCAAGTACCGATGCTGTAGCACATCTCCACAGGTTCAAAGATTTTCCCCTAACGCCTGTCATACACGCCCCATTCAACACTAAACTTAAACTATTTAGGTGACAGAGGAGCTCAGTCAGGAGACTCAAAAAGATATCTTGAAAGAGACTTTTTTTTTTTGTTATTATACAGTGCTAGCATTTAACTCCGTGTTGTCATGGAAATTCTCTCCTTCCCCAAGATGTTTAAAGTAAACAGCCATCTCTCTGCCTTTCTTCAGTTTTCATGAATGACAGCCTAACTACCACAGCCACCACTTATCCACAGGTGGTTTTGGCAATTTAGGGGGTATTTCTCATAGTTTTTCATTTAAGTCTGGAATAGAGGTCAAGGCATTCCTCTCTAATCACTGACCTTCCTTCCCCTCAGTTTCTTTTCTCTGCCAGCTGCTAGGAAAAAACCCACGACACTATCCATTCATTGATATCCATAGATGAGAAGGTATCAGTTGGAAATCTCTCACCTTTTAAAACCATGTGAAAGTTTGTATTTAAAAATCACCCAGGTGGTACTTTATATTCTTCTGCTTCTGGTGAAGGGGAGGGGAGGAAAGGAGAATCATCCCTCCGTAAATGAGTAATATCAGTTTCTTCCTTCATCAAGACTGGTACTAACAACATTTCTGTATTTGCAGAAAACATGAAAAACACTGAAATCACCATGTTACTCTGTGGGAGCAACCATCCTTAACACAAAAACAATCCTCTCTTCAAGGTGTCCACCGAGACCGAAAGCAATGCAAGTGACACTGCAAATCATCTGTCTTTTGGACACACTCTATCACTATTGTCCAAGATGAAATACCTTGAAATTCTGCCTGGAATTACATTATTTTAAGGGAATCATATTTCTTCTGTACTCTTAATGTTTTAAAAAGGAGATCTGCTCAGGATGATATTAAATTGACACGAATCTACCTAATATTCTCTTTATTTTAGAATGAGAGCAAAAAACTTAGAAACCAGTATCACCATACCTCTTTTGCAGTAGCAAAGAAGAAACTGGACAAGTAAACTAGTCAGCACTGCATGTTCAGATGAACTTCCCACTTTCCTGCGCTATCTGTGCCTTACCACCATATTGAAAACCAACAGTGTCCCTAAGGTACCACAAAATGCTTCCAGCAAACCTCAGCAGGGAGGATGCTTCTGCAGGGAGAAAGGCTTTGTAACAGGGCATGCAGCCACGTGTGCAGCAAAACAAAACTGTAGAGCTCAGCAGAGAAAGATGTGGAGCTGGCAGAAACACTTCTGTACTGCTGAAATGAATGCTGCTCCCACTCATACCAGAGCTACATTTCTCATATCACAGGTCTCTTCCCTCTGTTTCAGGGTTGCATTAAAAAATGAGAGAGACACCAAAACTTTGCACAGAGTCTAAGTCTCTGCAGCACTGGCTGTAGGAAAATGCTGGTGTCTCGCTGCCACTTACATTCATCAGTTCCGGCACAAGCCATGCTGCCCAAATAAATCCTCCCCAGTCACCTGCCTTAAGTAGAAGCTTTAAAGGAAACTCACTCATTACAAGAATATAGCACCCCAAAAAATTAGTTTTAAGGTCATTTTGCACTGCCAAGTTGTTAGAAACCAGATCAATTATTATTGGGTCAGAACCACCTTGTGGAGAGAGAGTGTGTGTGTGTAGAGAGAAGGGACGGGTTAAACCTCATGGAGGTGGGGTGGGGCCATATCCCTCATGGCAGGTCCCTGGAACTCACATGGGGAAGCCCCAGAGTAGCTGTCAGTCACAAACAGGTTGGGAAAACTATAACACACCACACACCCGGAGCCCCTAATCCAGGCTCAGATTGGCAGGGACAGTGAGAATACTGCCCCTCGCCCTGGCCTGGACCCCCAGATTAGCTGGCGTGTCAGAGACCCCGCCTCGAGGGGTTGGATATAGGGACCAGAGCAAATAAAACCAAGGGCATGTGTTTGCCTCGTGGTGTGGCCCTGCCATTGGACTTGAGAGCTGGTCTTCTACAAGGCTTTGATGGTAGCGATATAATCTGTCTCTCCCTGTTTCTCCTTCTCTCTTCTTGATCCCTCTGCTTCTCTTTCTCTGCTCCTTTCTTGATGCTTAGGGCGGTTTGGAGTTGAGGGATTGGACCTTGATTAAAGTGTTGTTGGTTAACTGGATTTTGACTTAAATGTTGTGGATTAACAGTATGCTGAATCAATATTGTAGTGGAACATTTTTGTCTAGTTTGTGTGGTGTCCTTCTGAACTTTGGCCAAGCCCCCTTATTTACTCCCCTAAATTAATAAAGAAATTCCTTGGAAACAAGCCTGTGGCTTATTCTCTTGACACTATCTCGAGGTATTAAAGAACCCTATATCTATATATTAAACCTTGTAGCCAATCCCATGAGCCAGCAGCTCCTGGGTCGGAGTTTTACACAAGTGATCTTCCCATTTCCCTGCTCTCAGAGGACTAAATTACAGCATTCATGTCCCAGGCTGGTGGAGTGCTTTGCTACTCTAAGTTTAACAAAAGAGTACGACTATTTAATTGCTTCAATATGCAGGTTTTTTACTGTCACCTGAATATGAGCCATCAGAGTCTTCTCTGCCAGATTCTTCTCTTCCTCTCGACTGCCACTCTCAGTGTACTCATACCCACACAGTCCATTTCCCAAAACAGTCCATTCAAACTTGGAGAGAAAAGAATGGCTGCCATCTCAATCCGCCTGCAACTTTTTTGTCAAATCCTCTGTTCTTCAGATGCCATGAACACAAGCTGGGAACACTTCAAATATAAAGTTGTTCTTTTTGCTGTGTTTTACTGTCAACCTAAGTCACAAAACACACCACTCAATGACCAAAACACAATTTCAGCCTGCAGCAATGCCCTTGATTCATTTTGGCCCAGGGAGTTACTCCTTCAGTTTGAAATACATGTCAGTGGACTTAATAAAGCCACAGAAATTTCAACTGTTTAAACATTTGCTGTGCAAAAAAAATAAAAAAAAATTAAAAATTACCTGACATGAGTGATGCAAGTTATGTAATGACACAGGAATGGTCCATTCTGTCCAGCTCCCCAGTGCTAAGTTAGACTTGGATAGTAAGGTAAAAGTAAGGGTAATCAACCACTTTACTCTGCTGCTGAGTCCCATATTTATCCTATCTATGGCTAATTTTCACCTTTGCTAGGATCAAGATAACAATGCCTCCTCCATCTGAAGGGAATCTCAGGAATGTACTTCCAGATCAATGGCTGGTAAGTGCCATACAAGCACACTTCGTTAGCCTTTAAACAGAATATGTCATTGGTAACCATATAACTAGACAAAAAAAGGAAATAATAAATGTCTCAATCAATAAAATAAAATAGTCTGGAGCAGTATCAAATCCAGAGTTGCTTATCATCACCACATAAATTTTGTTTTCATTCAAGGTTTAATTCAGCATAAACAAGGTAACAAAAATAAAAATTATAGGGAATGGAATGGCATCCTCAATTGTTTATGAATTATCACACTAACAAAAAAAAAAAGAAGAAAAAAGAAAAAAACAAGTGTGTTGGAAAAGAACTGTTGATTACGCTACAGATCAAAATCAATTTTACTTCTGGGTTCTCAGAATGGAGTGTTTCAATTTTCACACTCTAAAACAAACCATACGTGAGCTTTAAATGCTCCAGATGGGACGCCTTTTGTTAAAGCTTTTGAAATCAGCACTATAGTTCTGATTCATGGATGGATTTGAGTTGGTGTGTTATTGCAATCAGTAATGCTAAAACAGTCTGTCAAGCTCTTGAGTAGAGAGATGACAGAAGAGAGAACTAAGGGGAAAGAACACACACAAACACCCTTTAAAAACCCATACTGTGTCATGATTTTTTTTTTGGAGGACATGAATCGAGAAATAAAGAAAAGGCACTCAGCACACTCAACAATGGCTCAGCTGGTAAATCACAGCCCATCATTCCACACGCTCTGAATTTATGGGTGAAAGCCTGTGGGAAACAAAAA
Source organism: Neopelma chrysocephalum (assembly GCF_003984885.1). Classification (NCBI taxonomy): domain Eukaryota; kingdom Metazoa; phylum Chordata; class Aves; order Passeriformes; family Pipridae; genus Neopelma; species Neopelma chrysocephalum. The sequence continues at coordinate 39,385,171 of NW_020897694.1, read as the reverse complement.
AATCGTATTTCCTATATATAATAAACTGCAGGCTGGAATCAGGATCCTAAGTATTTTGTAACACAAATGAAAGAGATTACTTTCTAAACAGAGCAGTCCAAGCTATGCACTTAATGAAAAGATGATAGCATAATTAATTAACTCTAATCAACATGGTTTTACAGGAAACAGGTCTGGTCAAGCAAACTTGCTGCTGTTTTCTGACAGAACCATGAGTTGGATGGGCAGAAGACATCTACAGTCCCAGGACAGACTTCTGTACAGTTCAGAGACGCATGCAGCTAGAAACCCTGACTGTTTTTAAAAGCACTTACACAAAATCAATGCAGCCAACGCCAAATCGATTAAAAAGCAGCTGACAGTGAGTTCACACACATGAATGAAACCCCTCTAATCATAAATGGGTTTCATCATCTGAGAGTAGCTTATTTAATGGGGCCTACAGGGATCTGATTACAAAACTGCTCTGTGTCTTCATCAATTATCTGAAAGAAAATACCGATCAATTTTTGGTAACAGCTGGAGAAGAGTCAAAATTGGATGGAGGGGGATAAACACAACTGTAGATGTGTCAATTATTTAAGTCATCTTGAGTTGCCTGATAAGAAGGGTTCTTCTGAACTTCAGTAAACCCATGCAGCCAGCTGAAAAATTGCAGGTGTACTAGAAAGACTAAGGAATAAAGGCTAAGGGGTAAGTACTGTGCCCTGTCCCAACAGCAGCCCATCCAGGGGAAAACACTGACAAATTGGAGCAGGATTGGATTCAGGAAAATGACATAAAATTTATCTGAGATTGAGGAAATGAAACAATACCAAAAGATTTTCTTATTTGCCCAAGAGAGCTCAGAATTACTTATTAACAACATTTAGGTTGTTACAGAGGAAAGAGGTTTCCATTCATAGAGCGTGTTTTAACCTAGCCAGAAAAGATATAAAAGTAATTAATGGCAAGTCTAAATTCAGACTTAAAAGCCATATTTAACATATCAAGACCTTTTCCTAAGTAAAGGAATTTCTCATTTGCTTTGCTTTTCTCAACAAAAATGAGGGACTGCACCAAGGCAGGGGGCATGTATCTGTTAGATGTGAAAACAACTGACTTTAAAATTAAAAAATAAACCAAACCCCTTACATTTCATAGGCATACAAATTTCTTCAAGGCAATGCTGATTGAACCATCCTGCTGAAAGATTGATTTCCTACAGAAAAGAAAGCACCATATAATAAGGCCTTGAAGGGAAACAACAGAGATAAGCAAGGGACACGGGAGGACTTCTCCCAGGCCTTGGTCGCTGTTGGGAAACCTCATTAGTCGTAATGCAAGCCTTTCAGGAAGATTAAGGTTATTATTTTTTTGAGCGGTAACACTTCTGTTGTAACCATGATTGTCTAAGGATACAGGACAGGCAGGATTTGTAGAGAGATGCAATACTTTTTTACTAGCACCTCTGTGAAAAAGGCACACACACAAACCCCTTTTACAGGTGCAAGGTAAGGTTTGGGGCAGAGCGGGATAGAAACCAGAGGAACAATGATGAAAAGGAGGTGGTGATGGGGAAACAGAGATGGATGCTAGAGAACAGTCCTCACTGGCCTTTTTACAGTCTCCCCTTGCCCCACACCAGCCCTTGCAATCCCAGCACCAATTCCCCCTGCCCCACTGCATCCTGAGTCCAGCACCAGGGCTACAAGGTTCCTTGCAATGTTAGTACTGTGCAGCTGCTTTAATAAGTAACTGCACTTAATTCATTAACTCTCCAAGATTAGAAGAAGATGTACACTGCAGCCAAGACCAACACAGCCAAGTAAATTCTGAGTTTTCAGGCCAGGTCACAGAGTTATGACAAGCCAAAAGGATTTTTTTAAATGAGGAAAACATTTGGTAAGTACTTTTCATTCTTCAGACTTTTGCAAAATCTTCTGTAGGATTTGCTTAAAACAAGGCTGTTACTAGAGCAAGCACCAGTAGAAAATGTGATGAAGACTTTTTATTTTAATGATATTTTTAAGTACATAAAAGAAGTGGATTCTTATAAAAAGTCAGCTTCAAATTCATCTATGAATAAAAGCAGCAAAGAGCTGCCAGACCTAGTGAAAAACTGTTGGGGGATGTGGGTGGAAAGGAGATTCTCCAGGAAAACTCTCCGACATAAACCACGCTGGTCTGAGGGACCAGCCCCTCCTGCACGGAGCACAGCACGAACCCAAAAATGCCACTCCAGTGAGCACTTTGCAAGCCAACAACCTCTTTACATCCATTAACATTATGGTCACTGCAAGAGTGTTCCGTTATACTGCAATTCCAAACAAATGCATTCCTGTGTTAATGATTTCATGCTCGCTTAACTTCACTGCCAGGCTTCAGGCAGGTCAGGAGCCCTCCACATTCCCGTGCACACACTTTGCATTAATGTGCTGCTGCCTGAGGAAATAATAAGTTGGAGAGTTTCTGTGAAGCCAACCTGGCCTTAAGATATGTATGTACACAAACCCATGAGGAGATACCATGCACACAGATTGTAGGAGGACTTGCAAAGAGAAACCATACATTAGAAGCAATGGGAGGTGGCCAGCCCAATCCCCTTCCCCTCAGGGTCCCTCTTGCCCTCCAGCCCTGCTCGCCAAGTTTCTATACAAGCTCATCCCAGGTCCCTGCAGTGGAATCTCAGACAGCCCTCTATTGTCCCCCATGTGCCCCAGGGTGCTCATTCACCAGTGCTGGGGCCAGCAACCAGTCCAAACTGATGAATGCTTTGAGGCAGACACCACACCTCAGAGCACTGGGCCCAGGCACACACTCCAGGCACACCACCTATGTGCAGTGCATCCCTGGTGCCAAAACAAAAACCAACCACACCTTTGACAGGAATAAGAACAACAAGCTAAGCCCAAGAACTCAACATTACAGTTGATCATTAAGAAACTCCCCAAAAGTCTGTGTTTTGCAAGTGATAAATGTATTATCTACCTAGGAAAATCTTATTACTCCTACATATCCAATATATGTTAACATAAGCTTTGTAAGAAATTTGTATGGATGCGTTCCTATAACTGAGCTAAGACATTAAGATGGCACTAGTTTCTTCAAATAAAAAGGCAGAGGTATGGATGTGGACAGCAAGCTCATCTTTTAAATACTCAAAGAGTCCCCAGGGTATTACAAAACTCAAGAACTGTGGTGCATTATTTCACAAAAAATGTAAGGGAAAAGTGGAATTTCTTATGAAAGGTGACACACAGTAGACCATAATTCCCACTGTATAAGAACATAAAACCAGAATAATAACCTAGTATTAAGTACATATAAAAGTTGTTATTATTAGGGGAAATTGCAGATTTTCTTTTTATTATGGATTTGGAAAATTCTAAAGAGAATTTGAAAAGTGACAGAACCTTATTCAGAAAAGTTTCTTCCAAGTGGAGCTCCTTTTAAAAATCCTTGAGAATAAACATTCATCTACACCTTCCATTGCTCAGAAAAAATAAAAAAGAAAAATTGGGAAGAAAGGTGATCATGGCAATGCTTGGTGAGGTGGGCTAGGATGGTGCCAGCCTTCTCTGGATGGCTGCAGCCTCCATGCCTCAGCCACCCCAGTTCTCGGTGCAATGTCCTCATGACAAGTCCACTTCCTGAGGTAGTTCTGTCTAATATGCTGTGACAGATGAGCATAAAGCCATTGCAAACCAGTGCTGCTGTAGAGGATGCTCTGGCCTTCCTTGTCACCTGCAGCTGCTCTTTCCTGTCTGCTCCTGCCAGCATGAATATTTGGATGCTGTGCAGTGAGCTGGATCAGGGAACTAACCCATCTGAAAATGATCCCAAGATGAAGTATAATTAATGTCCCATCGGTTTTGCTACCTTGTGCAGCTGGGTGAACCCCAGTGGTGGCAGGGGGGGGAAAGGAAAGGGAGAAAAAAGCACTGAAGGCAATACATGGGGTAGGATGCTTCAGAACAAGCTTCAGGTCCTATGTCTCCAAATCCTTAGACAGAAGAAAATTGGTTGGGAAGTTTATATTTTACATAATTGCCCCAAACCCAATAAAAGCAAATTTCTGAGGGGTGGCAGAAGGGGAGAAGGAAGGCTGGTTGTGAGTGGGACTAGCCCAGCCATTCCTGTGGGTCTGAATAACTCCCACTGTCATAGAGGACACAGCACCACACCACCACAGCACTTGGGAGAACCAGTGGCACATGCCAACACTCAGTGGGACCCCAGAAGTTCAGCTGTTGTTTGATCCCAAAAGCTCAGTCCACACCTGCTCCACCTTGCTTGGGTGATTCTGGATTCATTGCAAGGCAACCCATTCTGTAACGAGGACTATCAAAACCTGAATGCTACCACTGGATGAAAGTACCCCAGCACACTGAAGGTAAAGCTTTTTTCTTCTCTCTCCTTTGTTTTTCACTTTCCACCATGCACTTTTACCAACCTTATCCCATTAGTGACAACATGATGTTTTGGTTTGCAAGCTTTTAGGTGTCAAAGTATGTTGACACTTTGGCAAACAAGCCACTCCTGTAAGCTGACAAGCACGACTTCCCTGCAGAAATTACAAATCTGCGCACACTGCCACTTATGGCTGATGTATGACTCTGAGAGCAAACTTTACATCAAACCTTGGAAACGGAATCCTTCTATTTATGTTACTTGTTAAAAGAACTAGAGACCATTCGCTAGCTTTTACAAATATTAAAATCCCCATCTATCTCCTTCTTTCTTTCATTGCTCAAAACTATTACTCCTTGCTTCTTAAAACCTCTGCATAAAACCTCTAGTGTTTGTAACCCATTATCCATAAAGTACTGATACATTTGGGATAGAATTAGAGAGAAGTGGATTTTCATAATCAATTTCCATATGGCAGAGAATTCAGCTCCCTGACTTTGTGTCTGCTATTGAAATATGCAAGTTGCTGTCAGGTGTGTAGACTGATGAGGATTACAGTATTGGAGTGGAGGCTCATTATAAACATACTAATTAGTACCATGAAGGTGACAAATGCAGCACTTCAGACAATGTGAATACTAGGTCACAAAAGTCAGAAAGCTGAGTCCATAATTAATAACATAGCTTATGATGGTCAAACCAGAGAAGTAGAAAAAAGATTAAATTTTTTCACTGAATGACTGAACACTTGCCAGAAAGATCACACTAAAATCCAGGCAGTTAAGTTTTCTAATTCATAGCCATGAAGTTTGACCCTAGTTCAGAAACCAATACAATATAAAATAGCATATTCAAAAAGCCTTTTTACTAACAGAAGTATTTTCCCAAAACTTTTCTCTCTTTACACAGTAATTTAGAATCACTCTAAGGAGAGAAAGTTGTGATTCAAACCCAGAAAACTCTATACATGAGAGAAGGCCACCAACCAGTGAGTACCTGTACTAATCCAGAAACATTTTCTAGTATCCCTAGCATGCAAAGAAGCCTTTTCTGTATTTGTTTCTCCTGCAGAAGACAGCAGAAAGGAAGAAGTGAAAGAGCTGGAGTTTGGAGGGTCAAATTTTGTACGAGGTACTAAATCTCTCAGTTTGTAGACCATAAAATTGCTAAAAATCAGTCTTTGTGAATATTTTTAAGCTGCAATGTTTACATAAATTTGAAAATTGCTTCACATCAACATCAAAGGACAAAATAAGATTATGTCTTCAGTTTGATAATGGATCTACAAAGCAAGAAAATCACTCTTCTTTAACCTACTGTCTGTTCAGTTTACAATATAATACAGAAAAAAAAGGTAAGATTGTATGCAGAGGCCCCCATGCAAATAGGGAGCCAAAATCTAATCTGAACCCAACGTGAAATTCACAGAATTGAGAATATCTTCTACTTTCAGCTACAACTAGCTGTTCAAACTTCACAATGACAACTGTGGAGAATTTGACCTATATTTTCTAAAGAGAAATTTCTGCCGTTAATAAAACATACGTATTTTTAGATTTCATTCACTCTCTTTGAGCAGCCTAATAGTTTTGAGATAAAAATACTTTAGAGGAATCGCTCCCCCCATATCAATGAAAAGCCCTCGGGGAATGACAGAGCATTAACCTGCCCGATAACCGCATTAACCTTTCCCCAAAGGACATTTTCTCTGAAACTGTGAAAATCTCAACGTGTCAGAATATTAGGATGAGTCGTCCACCATATCACCCCATGCTCTTCTGTTGTGAAGGGGCAGTAATTACTGTAAAACAACAGTTTAAGGCGGAGACAACAGTACTGATGATTCAATCAGGGAGTTTCCTTATAGGCTCTCCCAGTAGAAAGTACTTATAAACACTGCTATCCAGAGTCTTTTCAAAGTCAGGAATAACAAATATTAATTATCTTCCATGGACTACCTTCATGGCTGCTCTTGTAAACTGACATTCAGGAACTGTGAGGATTAATTACAAGTAATGAAGCTCATTTCTGCATCGCACAGTTAAACACAACTCCCTGCAAATGAGTTTGACCTTTCTAGCACCATGTGCTCTGGAATTCCTTACTCAGAAGAGGGTTACCTGCAGCCAGCATCTTCACATGAGAACCAGGATCATATATGAACCAGGCTAAGAACCTGGCTCTATATTGAGGCTTTAAAAGAGAAATAGATATTTGACAGAAAACCATGTTTAGTAAATGACATTGTGTGAACCACTGACAACTGAAGAGGCTTCCTGCAGAAAATGCTTAATGACAATTGTGCAGTCTTGTGCATATATGTGAAAGGTGTGTCTGCACTAACACACAGCTCACTACAGAGAGGGCTGGGCTGTGAAGCTTGAAACTACCCCAAAATCAGCGTGTAACAAGATTAAGATCACTGCAAGACTGAACTAAAGAGTGGATATATTACTGACAAACTGTTCAGTCCTAGCAGCACACTGAGAAACATTTCCATACACTCAACTGATGCCATTAAACACAAAATTTTATCATGTGTTCCACGTTGAGATATTTTGGAAAAGAAGCAAGGCCGTAGGATTGTATTGCAATCTGGCTTTGCAAAATGAACATGAAAAATTGTATCTAATGTAATTATTAGTTTGGAGAAGCAGGACTTTTGTTAATCAGTCATGTCAAAACACATCTTCTGCATTGTTGCTTGAATCTCAGATGCTGAACCCAGGAGTTTATGGACACACAGAATATGAAAGAAAGATCATCAAAAAGATCTCATTGGTCTCAGACATGTTATTTTGTTTGGAAAAAAAAGTAAATTCATAGTGGTATGAAAGAAATCTTGAAAAAAATTGAAAAAATGCTCTAATGTCGCTCCACAGACATGCTGATTCAACAAATCATGTCTTAAAAGTCACATTTGACATCAGAATTTAACGATCCTGATGGGGTTGATCCTCACAAACAGGGAGAGTCACCTCCTTGCCGTGGAGAAAGTGGACTGCCTTGTCCTTTAATGTGCTCACTTCTAAGGCTGGGAACTGTCTGGTTGCTGTTGAGTATTTACGAAAATTTGCATTTTCGTAGACTTTAGTTGCTGCCTTCAGTCATTGCTCCCAGCAGAGAAGAAACAGTGTTGAAATGCCACAAAACTGACAATCTCCACTCTAGCAGAGGAAAGCCACTAAATCTAACATCACTTCTCATCACCTACCCTTTATAGGTCAGACGTATCCAACTGCAAGTTAAGATTAAAAGTGGCTCGCTACTAATCTTAGCACAAACATTAGTGCCGCTCTAATACACTGTGCTGTGCAGCAGGGTGGGAGATGAAATAATCACCTATCTGGCTGGCCTTTAACCTTGGCTTGGAAGTGCATAGGGGTGGGAGCAGCATTAAGAACGTGTTTAATGATCTCTGCCTGTCTGGGTCAAGTTTAGTAATAATTGTAACAAAAAATACACGTAGACTGACTTCAAGATCCTTTGGAAGATTCAGGCAACAACTCTGACTTATGTTAATCTTTGCCAAAGAAATACCATTTTGATGGTACCTGTCAAAACTGGTGTGTCTCCTGTTTTGTCTTGCAGCTGCTATCATGACTTGTGATTCAAGCTGCTCAGAGCAGCTTTAAAAATTTTTAATGAATAATTACACCAGCCAGTTTTCCATGTGACTTTAACTTCATCAGTATTATTACCTTTGGAGATATTCATGTAGAGGTCCCACTGGAGCATTTCAAGAAAGGCCAAGGGTAACATGTCTGGATCTATAAATTCAACATGGAACTGTTTCCGGTGATTTCCCTAAGGATCTGTTCCCTAGGTACATTTTTTTAAAAAAATAAAAACATAGCTCCCTAACAAATAAAGAAGCAAGATGAAATTGTCTTTTTCCTTCTGTGCTTCTAAATGAATGCAGATGCCTGCAAATTATTAAGATTTCTTGGAAAATCAGTGACCGTAACAAGAACCTTCTGCACCCCTTGATGAGCAAAAAAGCCATCACTGAGTTGCGAACCAAATTTATAGAGCAGAAATACTTGTCGACTTCACTTCGGGAAAAAGGTCTGAGGTGTAAGAAAAGCCTGAAGATAATGATTTACATCATATGGAACCTCTCAGCCCTGTTCTCTTTTAATTACCTTCATCACTATGGAGACAATCGGCTTTTTGTTTCACTCTTTCAACTTCTTGGGGTGAGTACCGATGCCCTATTAATCAGGGTACTGTAAATAACAGCGAAGGATAACTAGCCTTATTAAGAATTAGCTCATCTCACAATTTCTCTGCTCAAAGCATTAAATCCAAACTATCCTGCCAAGCTGCCTGCTGATAACAAACATGGAAAGACCATTTTAATTGTAAAAACAAAAGGTCTGACATACTATCACCATCCCAAACAACTCTGGCAGAGCCACCGGCTGCTCCTTGCTGCTGCTGCTGCTGGAAGGGGAAATGCTGTTGGGAGTCAGCTGAAGGTCGGCGGCTGCTGCTGCTGCTGCTGCTTCTTAAAATGCAGAGCTAGTTTAAGCACAGATGCGACTAGAAAAACCTGTACAGATGGTTTTTGTCAGTGACTCTTCGATAAGTTACATTTATATTCACTTAAGCTTGGAGTAAAACAGCAACATTATCGTTTAAATTAATGAATTCATGCTTTGTTTTCCTGTAATAGTTATTTCATTGTTGACTGACTTACCTACTTCTGTACGGTCTATTGACAACAGAAGGCACATTTTCACCATCCAGAGTATTCTCAATTATCTAAAATTTTTCACCAAATAGGAACGCTTATTACTATGAAGGAGCTGTGGTTAAAATAAAACAAAGACAGATTTCCTGGGAGAAAGATGGCCAAAGTTTGAAGTGCAAGCATAGATATAATCCTAATAAGGCTATGTTTGGTTCAAACCAGTGACTCTAGCCTACATATGAACAAAACAGCCTAATCCCATGCTTGATGCCAATGCAGGCCTAGTAATATAAATAATTTTGATATTCTGCTTCAGGTAACCCAGAGCTCAGTGTTGCACGGAAACTGTGCCTAGCTCCTTCCTGGAGTCAATTAGCTAAAGAAAAAGGTTAATTTTCTAAAGAGAAGCACATTGAAGTTATCAGAATCAGCCATATGCCATTTGTTTTCCACGTCCCAGAACTGCCAGGTGACAGAGATATCAATGCAGTCTTAAGTGCCTTTTCCTGATCCCCAAGCCTGGCTGGCTGGGAATACCACCTTGCATCCAGCAACACCCTTGTAAGCTGCTGAGGAGATCTCAGCCTGGAATGCCTCACAGACCTCTCTCCCCTCCTCTGTTATATCACACTGACAGTCTAGCAGAGAGGCTAGGGGAGTGTTCATCACTCCACATAACACCAGCCACAATGCACAGCCCTGCAGCTGCCCCTTTCCCTCAACCGCACCCCAACCTTACATTTAAACTGTAACCGTCTCTGAACATGTAACCTTTATGTAGCTAGGTTATCTAGGGATTTTTCCCTTCAATATTTCCTGAATATTTTATATTCCTTGAGCACTGTTCACAGTAATTGAATAATCCAATAATCCTCGGCAATGACATACAGCTTAGTCTCTTTCTAATTTGAGCATGATGATACCTCATAAATGAATGGGGGCAAGCCAAAAAGTAAAGGCGTTTCAGGCAGTAATGAAATCTAAAATGCTCGCCTGCATCTATTTATTAATGTCACCACCAAGCAAAAAAGCAATAGAGCATTAAAATGAAACACTGCATCTGTGGCTCGCCTATCGCCTATCACTTACACACACACACACACAGCGTTAATTAAAGACTGCAAGGCTATAGTACAGGTTTCTCTTTATCGAGCCTTTCTGCATTATTCCATCTATAACCCAGACTAAGATGCTCTGATAAAAGCTCAGTAGAAAAACGTCCGAGCAGCCTGCCAAGAACCACACAGACTTGGCCTATGGACAAAATACAAATCCACAACTGTGGAAAGGAAAACAAAAACGAGGACAGAAAGCCAACTACTCGTTCATTTCAGGATACAGAAAATAGAAGCATGTTTTTCAGCAGCTGATTGCTTACATGAAATATTTAAAATTGCAGCACAGCCAGTTGTGAGCATCACTTGAGCAGAGAAAAGGGTTACAAGGACCTCTTAAGTCCCCCTCAGTGTAACTATTCACCTTTAGGAAGAAAAACCTTTCTTAGGAGAAAAGCCTACTAGGCATTGTCACAGACTTGTGCTACACCTGTTTGAGGTTCTATTACAAAATAGCAGGAAATTATTTTGACATTGAGCCAGATTTTTGAGAAAAATGTATATAAAGTACCTCTCTGCACAGCAAACTACCGTATCTCTCTATCTCAGGGTTAGCCATTTGTTAACAATTTTTTTTCTGATAACATACGGGGCAGATAGCTATGTCCACAGTCTAACACAGTGTCCCTGCTTTAGTTTGCACAGTCCTGAACAATTTTTATGGCGCTTTACAGCACTTCACTGTCAACAGTATAGTGTTTTCTAGGAATTCATATACATTTACTTACAGATTTATAGGCGAGCATTTCATGCTGATCATCTGACAGTACTAGGCACGCAAAGCAACAGAACGTCTCAGTTTTGACATTAGTATGATTTGAGAAATCCTATTTCAAGTGAGAGAGAAAAGTTGGAAGACAGGCAGAAAGAATGAGATCACGATCCCTTCCCTTCCCAACACTGAATTGCAAGAGTGGAATTAGGCTGATGGATCTAGGTAGTATATATTTGTATACATCTGTGTTTCCAGGTAGATATATTTCCCAGTCTTCTCCTGAAACGGAGAATATCTTGAGGAAAAAAAAAAAAACAAAAAAGCTAAACAGAGCTTTACTGTCTTCTTTTCTGGCTAAGCCTCCATCTCACAAACAAAACAAAAAAAAAGCAAAGCAAAGAAAATTTCCATTCTGTGCCAAAGTACTTCACTGAATAAAAAATTGATTCAATTTATTTTCCTTTTTATATTTTTACCTTTTTATCATTTAGTTTATCTCAACATAAACAGTTTTGAAAACTCTGAACCAATTCAGTAGCTCTCTTTTACCTTGAGCTGCAGTTTTTGGTAAAAAATAGACCAAAACAATTTACTTTAGTTTGATATGCCCTGAGCTGGAAGACCATAACTGCAAGAATTATCAGCTCCCAGGTGACCCTGAAAGTGTGCAGGCTCTGCTGCTCCAGCTGGATCCCTACAAATCTATGGGGCCTGATGAGATTCATCCCAGAATCCTCAAAGAGCTGGTTGATGTCAATGCAAAAACTCACTCAATGATTTTTGAGCAGTTTGGGGAATCCAGAGAGGTCCTAGCTGACTGGAAGCTGGCAAACACCATCCTGATTTTCAAGAAGGGGAAAAAGGAAGACTCCAGAAACTACTGTCAGTCTCACTTCAGTGCCTGGTAAAGTTATGGAGAAGATTATTCTGGCAGGTATTGAAAAACACCTGAAAGACAACATAGTCATTGGTCACAGCCAGCACGGCTTCATGAGAGGAAAGTCCTGCTTATCAAACCTGATTTCCTTTTATGACAAGGTAACCCACTTAGTTGATCAAGGGAAGCCAGCTGATGTAATCTTTTTGGATTTCAGTAAAGCTTTTGATACTGTCTCTCACAGGATCCTTCTGGACAAAATGCCCAGAACACAGCTGGATAAATACATCATGTGGTGGGTGAGCAATTGGCTCACAGAGGGTAATAGTGAATGGGGTGACATCAGACTTGTGACCAGTCATTAGTGGAGTAACACAGGGCTCCATCTTGGGCCCTGTGCTCTTCAACATCTTCATGAAGGACTTGGATGCAGGATTGGAAGGGATACCAAGCAAGTTTGCAGATGACACAAAACTGGGCGGAGCTGTTGACTCCCTCAAAGGCAGGGAGGCCCTGCAGAGAGACCTCAGCAAATTAGAGGACTGGGCAATCACCAATATGAAGTTCAACAAGGGAAAGTGCCAGATTCTGCACCTGGGATGGGACAACCCTGGATTACATACAGACTGGGGGATGAGATGCTGGAAAGCAGAAAGGGACTTGGGGGTCTTGGTTGATGTCAAGTTGACTATGAGTCAGCAGTGCCCTGGCAGCCAGGAGGGCCAACGGTGTCCTGGGGGGCATCAGGCAAAGCATCCCCAGCCGGTTGAGGGAGGGGATTGTCCCACTCTGCTCTGCACTGGTGCGGCCTCACCTGAAATACTGTGGCAGTTTTGGGAACGGCAATATAAGAAAGATATTAAGGTATCAGAGAGTGTCCAAATGAGGGCAATGAAGATGGTGAAGGGCCTTGAGGGGAAGAAGTATGAGGAGTGGCTGAGGTCACTTGGTCTTTTCAACCTGGAGAAGAGGAGACTGAGAAGAGACCACTCTGCAGTCTACAACTTCCTTGTGAGGGGAAGATGAGGGGCAGGCACTGATCTCTTCTCTGTGGTGACCAGTGACAGGACCTGAGAAAATGACCTGAAGTTGTGTCAGGGAAGGTTTAGGTTGGATATTAGAAAAAGGTTCTTCACCCAGAGGGTGGCTGGGTGCTGGAACAGGCTCCCCAGAGAAGTGGTCACAGCACCAAGCCTGCCAGAGTTCAAGAAGCGTTTGGATGATACTCTCAGTCACATGGTGTGATTCTTGGGGATGGTCCTGTGCAGGGCTAAGGGCTGGACTTGATGATCCTTGTGGGTCCCTTCCAACTTGACATTTTCTGTGATTCTGTGAAATACCTTATCGTCATTGCAAGCTAGACACATTCAGAAAATCCTCCAGATCAAAATCAAAATCCTCCAGAGCAAAAAGGCTAGCTCTTTCCTGGAGGAACCCTCTTTTCTGGGGTTCATCTCTTCTGTTTCCCGAAATGCCCTTTTTCACCAACCCTCTTCTCTCTGGTATTGAGGTTGTTGCTGTGGCTTCCCAGAGAACACAGCAGTCTCAGGAGCTCTAACTCCACCAGATCATAGATGGAATCCAACTTCTTCTGTATCGTAAGTGGAGCTACAAAATCCATCACGTAACAGGACTGAAAAATAACTACACCATACCTTAATGCATATAGGGTTCATATACCTAGTATCATGATGACCCAAGAGGCATATATCCTATCTTGAGGTTCATTAAAATACACCAACTAAAGAGGCAATGAATAGAAAAAAGGCTAACAAGTTGAAATTAAATGACAGTAATTAAGTAACTTTCCTGTGTCTTATCATGGTAACGCCTGGTGCTGCCTTATGCAAACCAAGAGCCAGAAACCTCACAAAGGAATGACAGGAAAATTTGACCTTTTGTCGTTCACTGCTAAAAAAAACAACCCCACAGAAATGTAGTTCGCCATATGAGGACAGGCAGGATGAATCACACAGCTATTCAGATAATTAGTATGTACTTTACTAGTAGATCACCTTTTGCTCCTGAAGTGGAATTACAAAAATGGCAGGCCACCTGCTTAGTCTCCAAAGCCCTGGGAAAAGGGCCAAATACAAGGGTAGAAAGAACTTTGAAAACCACGGCCAGCCCAAAAGGTATCATTGGCCCATGGTAAATACAGTAAGAATCATTAAGGTACGTGTCCTGAAATTCACTTATCTAGAGTCAAAAGTTCAGAAGGACAGGCTTTCCTCACAACTGTACAACACACCGGTTGCAAGGGTGGAGTACTGAGTGATTCAACTTTAACAAAAGGTCTGAAGCAGAAGCACAAAATTAATGGCAAAAACGTACACAGACTCTGTTGGTGCCATTCCTGCTTAAAAGATATATTGTCCAAAAGACAAGGTCCACTCCTTCCTTCTTGTTTTAACCAACAGAATTTCAAAGAGCAAATAGAGAGAATATCTTAGAACAGACCACCAGTTTCTTCACTGATGCTTGATGTAAGAGTTGTGCCTGTCATGCCAAACTTGTCCCCTGACAAGGACTGGTCTGGTGCCATGTACTCTCCAGAGATCCACAAGAGAGGGAAGATTTTGCAACTTTTAAATGCAAAATCACAAGGATATCAAATTCTTCAATTTCTCACTATTTTGTCTTCTATCTTCCTTCACCTTTTCTTTCCCTCACATTATTTCCCTTATATGAATTGCTCCAATGTTTTCCAGGCCCCATGCCCCTTTTTCACATTCAGATCAAAATTAGGATTCTTGTTTTTGTACAGTTTTGTACCATTACTGGTTTATTTGTGACTTATTTAGCCTCTTGTTTCAGAATGAGGACGTGTGGTCTGCTTTCATATTGCCTCTGTGTCTTGTACCAAAATGTGTCCAATATCAAACTTTGCTGTAATTGCAGTCACCTCTCTTACAGCCTATATTCTGCCATTTCTATTCACTATTTCTGCTGTTTCAGTAAATTTCCAACACACATAATAATGGTCATGCACCTCTGACGCAAATATCTTTTCATGCGATATTCGAGGAAACATGATGTCAAATATCCAACCACTTAACCAGCTGAAGATCTGTTATTTGTAAAGGGCCATTCAGTAGTAAAGTGAAAAAGAACCTCCAGCAGTAAAAATATATATGCAAAGTGACCAGTCATCTTTACTGCAACAGCTGCTGAGGAAACGCAGGATTTCCTTGACTTAAAATAACTGAAGTGATTCCATCAGGTGGAAAACAGTTTCTAAAAAAGCTCTGTATTTTGTTCTGTTTCACTGCATTAACCCCAACAAGGTAAACAGAATTAGGAGCATTTTTTCTTTTTCAGTTTCTGTGCCTGCTGTAAATAAAAAACCGACCCATTCCTCCTGGCCACACAGCCATTTCATTCACCACAATCTTCCGTTCCCATCAAAACAGCATCACGGCTATGGCATGTCTTAAGAAAACAGAGCTACAGCAGCATGCTGCCGTCACTCTCGCAAGTCTTGCCAGGTTCAGAAAAACCTGAGGAGCTCCTGAGTCCAGGCACCCCAACCCTGCTGCTCGCAAATCACCTTGAGGCTCTGCCAGCACCTCTGCCTTCTGTGAGAGCAAAAATCAGCACAGCTAAAGTATCATAAATACTGCACTCTAGGTAATTTGCCAAAATGCAGTCTACAGGCTGCTGGCTGCTTGTAAAGTGTGAATTTTCCTCTTTATTTCCAGATATTAAAATGAAAAAAAGAAAAAAAATCCACCCTTATTTTCCCAGGACTACTTTCCTGTGTTAGAGGGACACCTCTCAGGGCAGCCCCAACTATTAACAGGAAATCAGAAGTAACACCTGAAATTGTCACTTTGCACTCCCAGTGATGTTCTGTGATCACACACGGAGTCCCATAAAAGTAGTCCACAGTATGCTCCTTCCCTGGCCAATCTGAGAGCCAGCAAGAGCACACCCAGTGCAAGTCTCCAAGCTTTGCTGGGATCAGACACAGTGGTGCAGTGCAGCTGAGGTTCACCTTGCAAGGACTTCTTCCAGATATATTCTGAAGGAGGGAAAATAAACTTGCATTATTTCCAGAACCAGGAAGTTGGTTAGACCAATATCTCTGCCCATTTCCATCCTTAGACCATCCTCATTGCTCATTCAAGGCTCAAGGCTTGTGAGAGCTTCAGGGAATCCCTTAACCACAGTACACCTCTTGCCTGCCTAGAATGACTATGGTGTGGATTTTGTATTTTATTTGTCTTCTGATAATCACTACAAAAGGGAGAAAAACACCTCTAAACTGTTTGTGAGTCTGCAAGGACAAGGGGATCTCCCATCTGTGTGGTCACAGCTCAATATGCATGTTATTGTTTACTAGTGGTGTAATGTCTTTCAGGGAAAGATGATACAGTAACACCAATAATTCAAAGACACAGGGTGAAAACATCTTAAATTAAAGAAACAATGCATTCCAGGTGGAGAAACATTCAACACATACTGAGTTATCCATTGGCTTTTTATCATAGAATGGTTTGGATTGGAAGTGAACTTGAGGATCATATAGTTCCAAAACCCCTTTTATACCTATCGGCTTGCTATGACTCTCACGATTTTGTAGTTCACTGGCCACACAAAGAAAAGTGAGGAAATGTTTTGGAAACTATCTTTTACAGTACCATTTACTATCCTTCTTACCTCGTTGTTTCAAACTGCATAACATGGATAAACCTGCTTCCTCTGACTTGACTTAAAAATGCAATCTAAGCATCACACAATTCAAAATAATTGCATGGTTCCATTAATTCTTATGTGGTGACTCAGAGTTTACCGAGCTTCCAAGCAATGACAGCACACAGTGGAATGAGAAAAGGGCTGAGAAGGAAAAGGACAGGCTGGGGCTTGGAGAGCCTTTCACACAAGAAGACACAGAACAGTCACACAAGAAGACGCAGAACAGCCAGGGCAGCATAGAGAAAGAAGAATAAGGAGCTGGCTAAAATCATTATAAGGAGAAGTTGGTTATCTAATGAGTATTCAGTTTCTTACTGCACAAAAACTAGGGTCTATTCAGTGAAAAATTATCAGTTAGAAGGCCTGAAATAAACCAGAGAATTATCTTTTTACAGAAAATATAATTATAACTGAATTTGAATGCTATAGGATGTGGTAATAGCCAAAAATGTATGTGAAAAAGAAAAAAAAAAAAGAGAAAATAAAAGGTCTCTCAGAGACTTCCAGAGAGAAATCCATTACTGACTTCCAAACTACGCATGACACCCAGCTTGGGAAAGTCCCAAGCTGCTGGCTGCCAGCAGCAAGCAGAATATACCACTGGGAAAGATTGCTTTAAAAACATCCTCCATTTTAGACTCGTTCCCTGAGCACCCCACACAGGTCACCATTAGAAACACGCTATTCAGTGAAATGTATTTTGGTAGGAAAACCCCTCCCGGTTTTGCATTACACTCAAAAACTGAACTGCTCTCAAGGCAATGATGCCAGAAGAAAAGCAACAGCAGTGCCTGGTGTGTACACCTATAACACATTTGCATTTTAAACACAGTATGCTTGGCACATCTGAAATATTCTTACTTCGCTCAAGTAATTCAGGATTGCCTTTGAGAAAACGTAGCAGGCAAAGAAGTGGAAAAAAAAATCCCAAACAGAGTTAACATATGGGTATCTTGGTAAAGTCTAGGTGACAGGGCCTTCCTCTCTACCTTCTCCTGACAGAATCAGTCCTGTTCAGGACATTTGCCAGACTTTGTACTGCCCCAGCTCCTGCACTGAGCATCTCACGGACTGCACAAAGAACATAGCCTTTGGGCACTTCGAGAGATCCACTTCCACCCCACTCCTCCCCCAGAAATATCAGCTGTTCCTTCCCTCCATCCCTGTGGCTGACCAGCCAATTTAGGTACCCTCCAGGAAGGATAACATTTCCACTGAGGAAAACACATTTTGCTTTCTTATCCGCAAAATACAATGCAGGGGGAAGAACTACATCTGCTTCCCTCTGGCCTGGGAAGAACCATGTCCAGATCATTCTGCTCAAGGGCAGCTCAGTGGGTGCTACTGTCACCTTTAGTTATTAAAAAGTGCCAACCCCAAGCAGGGAAACACTGACTTTGTTCCTGCCAGGGATCACGTAATCCATGAGTTAATTAAAAATTGTATTTTCTATGGGAAAACAACACGGCCAGCATAATAGAGCTATAATTATAGCCAGGTTTCCACTGGCAACTTGTTAATTGATTCTTATTCTGCTTCTTAAAGGAGAGCAGGGCTGCTGTCACGCCCTCTTTCCTTCCTGCTGCTGCAATTTCTCCAGCAATATTCCCAGCAAAATGTCAATACATTTGTGTCTGCTCTAAAAGGGGCTCAGCATAATGTTGCATGACAGGCAGCATCCTGAAAAGAAGTTGCTCTGCAACATGGCAAATCATTACATGTGTAATTACCTACATAGTTTTATATAGAGCATCAAAAATGAAAATATGATAAGTCTCTTCTCTCCTCAGCCCTGCTCTGTTGTCATGGCAACCGGACACTTTCTCTTCCCCCCCATCCTTTTTCCCAAGGGACAAAGAAAACCACTGGGGACTTCACAGATCGGAATAGATGAAACACAAATAGTTTGCCAAATGCGTTTGTTCACCGACATCTCTTGCTTCATAATTGTGAGCATTGTGCTCACTAAAAGCGAGTTGTTGCAAACATGGCCACCTGCTTTCTGCCCAGCACTGTCCCTGCAAAACAACTCCCATATCCTCTTCTCCACCTCCACCTCCCTCCACATGCTCAGGCAAACTCCCTCAAGCCAAGCTGTTTATTTTTTGTTCCATTTAGCCATTTTTTTCCTGCTTACATGTGCATGGATGAATGGAGGTGAGCTCAGTTTGACTCCTCCTGTACTGCTGAGTCCTAAATTACTCTGGCAAGCAACAGGTTGAAGTAAATACCTACGTCCTGTAGGCAGCCCTTTCACACATGGCATGCTACAGGGAAGAGAAGCAAGGTCTGGGATTTGTGATCCAGGTAAGTGGAAACTTTCACAGCAGTGCTGCATGTCTTGCAGGCACTGCCTTGGCTGCAGAAGGAGGTGCATGGACCGGGGCTGGCACAAGTGCTTCCTAGGGAGAGCTGCTTGGTGCTGTCTCCCATCCGCTCTCGGTTGCTTACTACTTTGCCAAACTTAAACTGACTGGGTTTCAGTGCCCATGCCAGGTGTTTGGCTTACACCAATGGAGCAGTTTGCTTTGGTTTTATTGGATGTGCTCATTAAAATGATTCTCCTATTCCGGAAAACAAGGCTGGGGACAATACAATTTTTGTGGGTAGTACAACCAAGATCTTTCTAATTTTTCTTTGTTTCAGAGTTGAAAACAGGAGAGGGGCATGTGTGTTTGCATGACAAAGATGTACCTCTTCCCGTTCCTGTGAACTTTCCACTGAGTAGAAGTAGTCAAATCCCTCCAAGCCCTTCCATGAACACATGATGAAGACCATCACCCATACTGGTAAGAAGCTAGCACCTCCACCACATCTGTGACACTGGAATGAAGATCCAGGGAAAGGGCTCCCACCAACCCACTGCACACACCCCATCCAATGCCAGGTGCTAACTGGCCTCATGCCTGTGCCTCTCTGCTGCAGACAGCCATGGAGCTGCTGACCACAAGCACAGAAAACAAGACCCTCATCCCACAGGCAGCACGTGGGCAACACAATCAGCTGCCCATGAAAATGCCCTCCTCCAAATGAATGAGGCTTCTCACTGCTGTCAGTGCAAATGGAGACAAAGTGCTTCAAAGGCAATGATGACCTCTCGTGCCAGCTGTCAGGAGGCAATGTGGGATGTGACATCAAGGATAATGACTTGCTGGCACCCTGCACACCCTGCACCACTGCACCCTGCAATGTCCACTTGTGCCAGCAGTCACTAGGCATTGTTCTCACAGATGTACCAGGCACTCTCCCATTTCGGGTCATAATGAGCTGCAGATGTGACAGGCATTTCAGATTCTGAATCTGCAGCAATGAAACACTCTACATAGATTCTTCTGCCTCATTTTTACTTGGTAATTTTTAATAACGACAATTTAACTTCATTGTGCGTGCCATATACAGCAACGGCCAATTCAGAAATCATCCTAAAGGGTTCTGATTGCTTAACAAATCTTTCAAATAGTTTTCCAACATTTTTTTATAAAGTGTGTATTCTGGAATTTCAGAGTTTCAGAATATCACTTTGATAGCTCTCTAGAGGGAACTAATAAATAATTAGGAAGCACCATACTTTGGAGATACAGAGCCAATGCTTCAATTAAAAGCATCTCCATCTCACTTTTAAAGGACTTCAAAATCAGCATGAAAAAAAGCTGATGTTATACAGAATATATTTACACACATCAAAGAGTAAGTCACAAGTGAAAGCTTAATTAAACTGAAAGTCGGGTTGATCAATTAAGTCATGCATTTCAGAAGGCAAAAACACCTTATATAACTCCAAGAAACTATGATAAATGTTCAAAAGCCTAGAATTTCGACAATGAGGCAAAAATCAAATCCCTTCAAACTTTCAGGTTTTACTCCATCACAAACCTTCATGCTTCTCCTGTAACCCTTCACATGATGATGCAATTAAGTCAAATTTTTTGGTTGGTTTTGACACAGGTGTAAAGCTATGTACATCATCCAGTGGTACCAGCTCCCACTGTAGTTAAGGGTATAGTGAATGGCATATTAGAAGTGACCTGAAGTTTCCAACAAAGCTACAACTCCTCCATATCAAACTCCAGAGCTGACTCTAAAAGCTGCTTTCCAGCAGTGTTTATTTAACATTAACCATGGCAATGTTAAATGCTCCTCATTTCAGGGAGGGGCTGCAATAATATAAGCTTTGCAGATGCCTGCAATACACAGAGCAAGATTCTTGCAAGTTAAGTCTGGATATCATTGCCTCTCAGCATTCAAGAAGACAGATTATTTTCCAAAGCATGTGTTGAAACGCTGTAGAGGAACATTTTTTGATTTACAAACCAAAAAGTTAAATTAAATGAAACTGACTTCTATCTTATTCTGCTATAAATAAGTGCAACCCAATTTTACCTAGTTTTACCTATTTGTTTACTAGGTACAGTAATAACCCTGAGGAAAGGTTTGCGGTAACATACTTGACTTAATGAGGATAACAGATCTTTAACAGATATCTGCATCATATTCACAAAGGGAACATGTATACACTTATTTTGGTTGCATTCTTATACCTCACATATTCATGCTTTAAAAACTCCCATATCAATTGAATGCAAGTTCAGCAAGTGTAAGGAAATGGTTCTGCCCACTAAGAATATCTGGGGGCAAGATTTCTGGATTATTTTTAAATATGAATGTGCACTTCATATTAAAAAATTACACAAATGTTTCTGAAAAACAGGTTTTTTAACTTCTTTAAGTACTTCTTCCCATTCTATGTGATTTTCCTGCTTATTACAGAAAAAAATTAATTCCGTGTTATGAAAGGTTATGGTGTGCAAAGTCTCATGTCAACTAGTTAATTTTGGTGTCTTTAAACAGAGAGAAGGGTAAACACTGAGATAACACAATGCAGAAAATGAGTTTTGACTTCAGATTTGGAAGAACAAGCATTCCTCCGTAAGTCAGATCATCACAGCAGGTTTCCAGGAATAAGTAAAACAAACTCAAACCAAGAGAGGAGGGGGAGTAAAGCCCAAAATCTAGGTCAGAGAAAGAAACCAGAGAAGTACAAAGAACTGTTCTTCATGAGCTTCAGAACTGATTGTGTGAAGGTCTCATCTCCTGCCACATATGTGCATATCCTGTTCATATGTGACACTAACTGTGGAGAGGGAGAGACAGGAATGTTAAACAAAGAAGGCTCAAGTGGCACCTTTGGTGAAGCATGAGAGATCCCATTAGGGTAATAACATACCTGGCTATACCAAAGAAAGGTCACCTCAGGGAGAATTTGCTCTCAGCACAGCCTGCAAAAAAATTTAATTTTCTCAATAAAAAGAAGGGCTAAAGAGTAAAAGGGAATCCACAATACTGTGCTCAAGGTAAAAAAGCCTACAAATATAGAAAGCATTTGCAGCATTTTTTCATAAACAGACCAGACATATAAGTAGTTCTTACACCCCAAATTTCTGTGATCCTCTATTTACAATCTTCATTCTTCTGCTCAGCCACCTGGTTTTACATTTACAGATGGCTTTGAGATCACAGTTTGTTATCTTATTCAAACATAATTAACAAACACATTTCATCCTCTTGCATCAACAGGGATCTGACTCTTCATGATAGAACAACGAAAATGGAAAACTTCAGCAGATGTATTCGGTTATTGTTTTCTGCCATCCTCTTGGAGATGTCTTCAATACCTCCTTCTATTCTCATTGTCTTTAGAGTAAGTCCTTTCCTATTGGAACAGGGAACAATTCCTACTGAAAGTCACTATAATTTTTCTTGTCTTTGAATAAAAAAGCAAATTAACTGATGAATGCATCTGTTATTTCCTTATCTTTTGTGTTCAATTAACCACTACCATTCTGAGTGACAAAAACTGTCTCTTACCATCTGCTCACTAGAAATCTGCTTTAAGGACATTTATCAATTTATTTTCTTTTAATTCTTAAGATAGTGGGTTTGCTTTCTTTCTGGTTTTTGCTTTCTGTTACCTCTACTCACAGCACCACATGTGAAATGAATAACAAGAAAGAAAATTGTTTGACATTGTACCTTCCCATTGCATTGCAACAAGACAAAACCAGGGCAAGTAAAAATTTAAGAGGTGCACAGAAATGCACAAATAATTGGTATTCCACCAGAAATTTTATTTCTAGTATCTTGCAACCTCTTAATCCTCGAAGACTAACTTGGGCACTGTGGGAAGGGAAGAGAGGCCAGATGGCTCTGTTGGCCCCAGTAGCACTTGCCTGCCCTAGTGCAGGGATGTTTTCCATGCTGCTGGGAAACAGCCCACAGGGATAATTCATATCAGGTACACAACAGCTTTCTAGACACTCCCTTTCCCAAAGCACGTGTAAATGTAGGCCAAGGGTGAGACTGGGTGGTGGAGGCTCGTGTTGGTGGGCTGAGCTGACCTCTGCCTCCCACCCACATCCCCAGGCTGCCCCCTTGCACCCACTTGCAGCCTGTCTATGCTGCATGTGCTCACATCACACATGTTTTCACAGGTCTCAGGCTGGGAGCTATAATCACTCCTGGGGTGATAGCTGCCCCATTCTTCCTCTGCAAAACCAGCTGGGGCTTGGCTCTGAGGCTTGAGGCAGAGGCTGGCATAGTGCTGGGGTGGGAGCATGGTCATCCCTAATTCATATCAGATGTTTCCAGCCCAGCACTGAGTGATCCCAACCTCCTCTGATGAGGAGCATTTCCTTACCTCTTCTGTGAACACAAAAGCAAATTAACTGATGAAAACATCTGTTCTTTCCTGATCACCTATGTTTAACTAATTACTATCTATTCCCCCTTTTTCTGGCAACACCTAGAGTGAGGTCTGTCAGGAGAGTCTTGATCATCTGTTGTGCTTATTTTTTTCTCTCTCTGGCTCTGGCTTTGTTTGTTCCGGTCAACTTCCGCTGAGCCAGTGTCTCAGCACCCTGTTGGGGTAACTCACTTTTGAGAGCACTCCCCCAAACTGTGGAGAAGACAACAGGTATGGATGGCTGCCTACGCTCCATGCAGCTTTGTAGTGTTATCCAAATGGGTTTTGTTTGCTCAGTTTGCATCTTAAAATCTCATGCCATGCCCCAGGTCATGTAACATGCATCTTCAGCTTCACGAAATAAAACCATCCCTCCAACAGAAAAGAAAAAACTCTGAATAGAAAATAAAATCATAAAAAACACCCCAGTTATACCTCAGGGCTACTGGAGCACCTTATGGGGCCCCGAGGAGATTCATGGTTAAGTACTAGGTGCAGGTGGATGTACTTAGTCTGCTCTGGATGGAGCTCACCACAAGCAGTTTGTGACTTGGCCTCCGGGCTAAGGGTTAGTCCCTGGCTTTCTTCTATATTAGTCCAGTGGGTCTGGGAGATAAAAGATTCCTTCGTTTAATCTGCCAATGAGACAGACATTTAGTATTTCAAAGTACATTGTCCAGCTAGTAACTCCTAGCATCCTTTTCTGTACTTCTCAGTAAGCATTGTTCCTTGCTGCTTTTCAGGAGTCCCGCAACAACTCCAGACTGCACTGCCTTTCTTATTTGACCTCTTCTAGTACTTCTTTGTTGCTAACACTGAAATTTTAACAATACCGACTCCTATACAAAGCAATTGTAAAATCCTTTTCTCTGTGGAGGATGCCTTGGTTAGCACAGCAGGCCACCTTTCAGGTTTTGTGAAAGCCTGCCTGTGCCTCAGTTCCTGATGTGTAAAAAAAAAAAAAAAACCAACCAAAAAACTACTCTATTAATGTACTTCATTACTCTCAAAGATTTTGAGGATGAAAACATCTGCATCTCTTCCCTTTTCATACATTACAATGAGAAGGCATTTGGCACTCATACCAAAACTGGACACAGCTTTGTGAGCCTGAGTTCACACACTCACAGAACTGTCACCACGTAATCCAATGTCAATGCATCTCCACTCTTCAGTCCTTCCAACTGCAAAATGATAATCCTAATTCCACAACTGTGAGGGAACAATTAAGGCTGGTAAAACAGCTCAGTAGCCCTGAACAAGAATGAGAAGTTTGTGCCAGAACCTTGAGGAACCAATGATAACTGCAGCTTTATTACTTTCCTCAGTGATGTCTCCACTAGCCTCTGCAGGATTTTTATTCAAGTCATGTAGGAAAGCAGTTCTTCATTATTTCTAAAAAAAACCCAACCCTCCTTTCATTTTTTTTTTCTCAGTTATTTTTTCAATTGGTACCAGGATAATTTAAAACCTTCAATGTCCAGGATTTGTCTGTATTTTTTGTTTTCAAATAAGCTTTTCTTATCTGTGAAGAGACTTTGTCATCTATTTTTTCAAAGTGTAAGAGATTTACAATAGCTGGGGATTACAGTAATGTTGGGTTGTTCTTAATTTCTTTGTATCAACCTCAGTGTCTCTTGCAGAATCCTTAAATCTTGTCCTTTTGTATATGGCAAATTATCAACTGGTATTTTTATTATTATTTTTCCTGTTTTATTTGTCCCATGTATCCTGTTTTTTTCATTCCTTTTATAAAAATCTATAAAAGCACAAAATATGTGGAGGAGAGATAACAATATCATGCATTCTAGAGAAGATTTATCTGTAATTTAGTAAGTTCATTTCAAAATCATAGCATTTGGAGCAGTTTTGTTTCCATCTTCTATAGCAGTCACCATCAAAACATTACTTCCTTCTTGCAAGGGAAAGCTGTTACCATGGTACTCCCAGTATTCCTAACACAGAGACTGGGGAAAATTTGTTAAGCTCCCTAGAAAATTCATTTACTTCCAATGCAAAGGTCTGCAGGGGTAGCTGCAAGAGAACTTGTACCTGCTTTGCAGGCTGAGGGCAAAGGGAGACTGCTCAGTGGCTGGCAGCAGTGGCTGTAGAGACTCCTACACTCAGTACAGGTCCCATCTGTTTTCCTGAATTGTTAAGGGCGAACATCACAAAAATTTCAGTGTGGCGTGGCATGAAAAAAGCTTGCCCATATCATGTCTGCTTGCATCTGAATTTTAAATTCTCCTATTACTGTGAGAACAGCTACATTTTTCGGCTCTGCTGTGCTGTGGCCTGGCAGAAACGCATGGCGGAAAAACATGGAGAGGCATCCGTAGAAAGACTGACATCAGGGAAAGATGATGGGCTTCTAAACATATAAATAATGGACATGATCGCTCCCTTGGAAAGGCAGAAGTACCCAGGGACAGATCTTGGGAGGCTGGCAGGTTTGTTTCTCACTTTGAATGCTGCTGCAGCAGCAGGGCTACACTACGATACTGGGGAAAAGCCTGCAAAATGCTGGATGACACCATCAGATGCAGCTCCCAGCTGCCCAACCTGGCTCCAGGGAGAGAAGGGCACTTCTCAGTCAGGGCTTCTCCTGAGGGCACCTTTTCTGGTGGAACTGCTTCAAACCATCTCCTCTTGAGAACCTGGGTCATACCTCCACCTGTCCTGGTTTTCTGGGCACTCTCAACACCTGCGTTTCCCAGAGAAACTGGAAGCTCCCTTTATGTTAACATGCAAGCTGAAAACATGAGCTTTGGTCTGACTCAAATGCGTTAGGTTTTCTTTGAACCCTCCCTAGGACCCGCAAACAATACCTGCCCCACGAGTCCATCCTGACAAGGAGCAGTTGTTGCAACAGCAAGCACCATCTCACCAGGGAGGGACATGCTGCCATTGGACATCCCACAGTGGCAACAGTAACAGTAAAAAGCCACCCACCCTTCAGGATGGTGAACACTTCAGGTTTCCCAGCCAGGGATCAAGGATGGGTGTCTTTCAGTTACAGTAATTTATCTGGAGGTTTGAAGAAAAGCTTTGCTTCAGTTTAAACTCTTATTGATTCAAGTGGACGTTTGGAATGGCATTTTCAAAATAAGAAGTTAACTTGGTTTTGTTTTGAAAATGCCAAAAGGAAATGTTTCAACTAATGCAAAGTAATTACTTTTGGTTTACATTTAGCCAAAACAATTCAGCAAACAGATGCAGATGCCCTAAGACTGTACTTCTGGAGAACAACAAGCCAGTAGGACAGTAAATTTTTGCACAGCTCAAGCCTGGATATAGTTTTGTGCAGCTCTGTCCTTGCTGCAGATTTTTCTTGAATTATCTTCACTTCTGTTCCCCTCTGAAGCTGAGCTGCCACTTCAGGAAATGGCAGAGTGCAAGCATCAAAATTAGTGAATGGGATGACTTTGTTAGCAGTGCAAACACTATAGTGCTAACAAGATGGTCAAGTTTTTGGATCAAGGGTTTATTTGTCAAACATGCAGTTTCAGAATCATTAGAAGGACTCACAACTTCCACTTGAATGTAGAAAATAATCTGGTAAACATTTGATGCATTACATTGCAAAATATTTTAGAGAACTCCAAGTGCTCTGTTTCACCACTTTTTAATTAAAAAAACCCCAAAGGTTTATCATCTTTCATTTTGATACACTCTTCAGGACTGGCATTTAGCAATTGCCAAATGTCTCTAAATTTCATTTTGCATCAATATTGACAGTATCGCCATCCATTGCCTGTTCCATTGGGTGACCCGAACAAGTCTCGCAGCCACAGAGTTATCTGGTGTTGGCTGCAGGATACAAGCATAACTTCCCGCCTGATAGGTGGCATCCCTGGTGTCACAGCCCTCCCTGTGGTGACAAGGGATCAGTGGCTATTGCCTTTAAGCCAATTTTCCTTTCCTGACAAGGAGTGTAACTGAGCAGCTCCTGCACTTCTGGGGGCAGGAAAAAATACATTTATCTGGCAGAGCTCCACCATGAGCCATTTACTCCCTAGCTAGTGAAGCAGAAGTTTTCTTTTCTGGCTCTCCCCAGCCTAACTCACCTCTGAAGGCCGTAGCAACAGAGGAGATAAGTGTGTGACAACAACCCATTAGTGGTAATTCTGAAGCAAAGCCTGGAAATATTTCTGTGGCAGTGAGAACTGGCTGAGCTGCTGGCCTCTGCGGGGGCAGCAAGGACAGCAAATCCCAAGGGATGGCTGATCTGCTGCTGCTGGTCCCCAGCAGCCTCATGGAGCTGCCATAGGCTGCAGTACCCACCACCCCAGAGATACCCAGACAACGAGCTGTGAATTCCTCTGCAGTGTCTACTGAAAGTCATATTTCAGTGAATCACCATTGCAACCTTCTTCTGGATTACATATTACATATTCAACATCTACTCCAAAACAATCTTAAAAATAACTGATTGACTTCCAACAAGCAGATGGCTCCTAGATCCTTCTCCATTTTTCTGTACCCCATAAAACTTGGGCTTCTTTTTGCAATATATATACACTCTGTTATATTAAGATTTTAAAAGTATTGAAAATACAGCAGTTTAAAAGCTGATGTAATTAGATATACTCTCTGAAGAAAAGCTTGAAGTAGTCACTGAAACTATGCCAGAGCTTTTACTCTGACATCAGTGTCTCAGCACTGCCCAGAAATTTAACAGGTGAGCAAAACTAAAACTTCTTTGGGGCTTCTTTAACATAACAAGCAGTCAGATGGATGAGTAACACAGCTGCCTGGATAATCCATCCCATCTTCCCAAATCCAATTCCTGTGTAGGAGGTTCCAAAAGCACAGTAATGTCTACTTTTCCCCTGCTGCATCTATCAGGAAAGTCAGTAAGGCTCAGCCTGGACCTGGGCTCAGGGCAGGCTTGGAGAGCTGCAGGAAAGGTAATGGCACAGCACAGCCAGGAGGGAGCCAGTCCCCATGTGTACAGCTGCCAGCAGGCAACAGCCTTGGGGGTTGACTGTACCCAGGCCATGCTTATCTCTATTCTCAGAGGAAGCCAGCTGGGTCACTCAGGCAATTTGGAAGGAGAATAGTACATATGGAGCAGCCACTATCTGTCTAGAGACAGAACCCAGAAGCAGTCTAGGGAGATAAGCTATGAAACAGTGCAGGTTCACCCATTTGCTCTACGGACCTAATAAACAGTGCTTTTCCTGTGGGGAGAAAAATAATCAACCCCCCAGCTTATTCATATATGAACCTGTGTCTACAAGAAAAGCTTTTCACCATCTTTAGGCATTCACTACTATCGTGAAATCCCTAAGAACAACTTTATTTGTTCAGATTAGGCTGCATATTTGCTTTCTGAGTTTCTAAACACTTCCTAAGGAAAACAGTGGGCAAACACCCAGTCTTCAGTGGGATCCTGAATAAATGGTTGGCAGTCCATTGCCTGGCTAGCTGGTCAGGACACCAGACTTCTGCTTGCCCATGCAGCTCCATATCCAGGCTCTCACACAGGTCTTTCACCATCAGGAGATGGAGCACAAAGTTCCTTGAAATCAATGGGAGACTCTGCTTATAAAGCTGACGGTATAATACTGCCCTTCATCTTTGCTTTAGCATCAACGATATCATGGCCTTTAAGCCATGTACAAGGCAAGCATGCCTGCCCCAAGTCCCTTGCAGGCTGAGAAACTAATGGTGAATTCAGATACATCATCCTAAGCGACAATTAATTGACCTCAAAGTTGCAGCAACTCCAGAGGCATCATCACTGGCTCTATTGTTTTTTAATATGTCATTCAGAGAAGGTCAGTAGGCTCCTGCAAGAGACATACCAAGGACTTGCTGAAGGAGATTGCTAGCTCAAGAGAAGATTAAATTATGATTCCTTAGACTCCAGTTTTATCTTATGGTGTGTGATTTGTGTGCAGGGTGCAAAAGAAAGGAACAGACTTCTCAACATTTCTCAAAAGCTTTTAGTTTTCAAGGGACTTACAACAGACATCATAAACTGTTTGCTATACAAGAGCAGCAGGTACAAAGATAGTGTCTCACCCTTGCCAGATAGCTTTGCTACACCCAGTTGATGTATTAATGTCACTGAAAAAACAGCTGTAAATCAGAAATGTAGGTCTCATGGGGTAACCAAATACTATTAAAGAGTTGCTGAGTTTGGAAATGAAGTGTCCTACGCTAATAAAAAACTAAAGAACTTCACTCTGAAAATGGAGGTAAAAAAAGCAAGGAGATGCCCTTTCCCAGTATCCAAATCTTCAAACTCACTTCCAGAGTGCCTTTAGAAAACAAAACATTTGTTTTGCTTCACAGCATTAAAAGCCACAATCACCCCATACTAGTTTTTGGCTGGGACAGAGTTAATTTTCTTCATAGTAGCTGCCATGGGACTATGCTTTGGATTTGTGCTGGAAACAGTATTGATAATTCAGGGATGTTTTAGCTATTTCTGAGCAATGCTTATGCAGAGTCAAGACCTGTTTTGCCTCTCACCTCACCCCACCAGCAAGGGGGCTAGAGATGCACAAGGAGATGGGAAGGGACACGATCAGGACAGCTGACCCCAACTGACCAGAGGGATATCCCATACTATATGGCCTCATGCTCAGCATATAAAGCTGGGAAAGAAATAGGAAGGGGGGGGCATTCGGGGTGATGGCATTCGTCTTCCCAAGTCACCCTAACATGTGAGGAAGCCCAGCTTTCCTGGAGATGGCTGAACCCCACTCTGCCAAAGGGAAGCCATGAATGAATTCCTTGTTCTGCTTTGCTGGTATGAGAGCTTTTGCTCTGCCTATTAAACCACCTTTATCTCAACTCAAGAGTTTTCTCACTTTTAGCCTTCTGATTCTTTCCCCCATCCCACTGCAGCGGTGGGGGCCGAGCTGACAGCTGGGGTTAAGCCACAAAACACTCAAATATAAAAGATCCAGACTTCCTCTCCCTGTCAGCAACTACAATTAAATTATATTGTTTAAAAACAACAACAAAATGTCTGCATCACACTGAAACTTGAAAACAAAGAAGTCTGCGTACAACATGTAGAAACCAGAGCACACCTCGGTGAGATGTTTTAAACAAATTCTACTGCATCACTTGGCAGTGGGATGGTCTTTAAGGAGGCTGTGAAAAACAGCAGGGGCTCACCTGTGGTGCACTACCCTTATGCACTAACGTGGTTCGGTTATGTTGGTGGTGACTAATTACATTTTCAGAAGAGCACACCTTCAAACCAAAAGTGGCAATGACCAGTGCTGGCACTCCAGCACCCTGAGGTACTGAACAAAAGAGCATGAGCAGTAAAGCTGGCAGCACTCTAGGTGGAATTCTTGAGGATGCAAAAGAGTAGGGTAAATTTGTGCTTCAAATCGCAGAATTACAGAATATGCTGAGTTGGAAGGGACCCACAGGGACCATTGAGTTCAACAGTTAGCCTTGTGCAGGACTGTGGAATGACACAGCACCTTGTCAAAGGAAAAAACACTTCTCACTTTGGGAAAGTCTTTATTCATCTAAAATAAGGAGCAACAGAGCTGAAATGGCCTTTTAAGCTGTTAGAGAATACTGCTAGGTGGAATTTTCAGGAAGAAGAGTTCATGCCAAATTTGGCAAATTGTTTTGGGTGTTTGGGGTTTTTTTTTAGGCAAAAGTAAGTTTTTTAATACAAATAATAAGTTTTGCTATCCTGACCCTACATTTAGTTTTGGAGGTTTTTTTACTCTTAAAAATAATATCTGTGAATATCTGGTAAATGTTACAAAGGACCTTTCTTCTGCAGTGATTTGAAAAAAGTGAAATCTTCCATAAACGATCTTTACAAAATATTTGTAAGGATTTTAGAGTGACAAGAGTACATTTACACTCTTGCTACACGTACTGTACATCTATTATACATCTACTGGACATTATATGCTTTCTTTGGTTTCTCTTAGGCATGTAGCAGCCTAGACACCTAAACCTGCAGCCCCTTCAGCTACTGGGGATTACACAGCAAGGATGGGTATATGAGGTACAGGGTTATTCCAGTGTGCAGTATCTGTCACCCTTCCTTCACTCCAATTCTAGTGAGGCTGACAGCTACACAAGCTCAGAAAAGGTGTTTAAAGAAATGAAATGTCAAAAGAGCAATTTCAGTTAATGGGGATGCTATGTAGTTTCATGCAGAAGAAATAGGATCTGAAATTTTTGCCTGATTTCTGTGCATGTTTGTGTCTGGCTGTGGGCACAAAACCCATTTTTTAATCATTTGTGTACTTCACAACACACCAGTCTAGGCTGGTCAAAGTACAACATTGGTGACTATGCAGTCAAGACAAATAGGAATTTCGAATTGCATTTAACAAAACAGAAATTCTGAGTAACTGCCATAAAGGTTGAAAATAGCTTTATTCAACTCCTATTTTGTTAAGACAAATTATTAAACATCTTTTTCTTTGGTTATGCAGGCTTCCTCAAAAAGCTATTATCGGCTTTTTTTTTTTTACCAGGAATATAAAGGGGCTATTTCAGAAAACAGCAACTTAAAATTATCATCAAAGTGCTCAGGCATAGGCAGGTGGATGTGATTTTCACACTCGTGCCTGTTTCTGAGAGAGGACAAGCCTTTTTCGTGCACTTTGGGTCACATGAAAAATGATGAGAAAATTCCTGATACTTTCGGAGAACAAGGTGGTAATGATAAAGCATTTGTAAAACTGAGTAGTGGAGCTGGAATGTGAAGAACAAGCATCGACATGAAACAAAACCCATTGATTGAATGTGGCCCTTTTTAATAAGGGCTTAGCTATTCCACACATTATATATGTGATATTCAAATGTATGTAAGAAATGCAGTTATGGAAAGTAACACTCAAACCCCCCAGGGCAGGAAGGGGTCTCAATCACTCTTATACAGTCCTATTCCTTTTTATGTCCCTGGGCTCACTCTGCTGGGGAGCCATCCTTACCTCCAAGGCAGCACTGAGGGAGGACCTGACAAGAGGATGGGCAGGGAGGATCCCTCTCTTGCCCAGTACAGCCACCTTGCTACTTCTGACACAAATGTATCTTGAGAAAGTGATGTCATTTTCTGTACTTGGGCACAAAAAGCAAAATGAAGAGTGCAGCATAAGAGTTGATCTGTATATTGGCTAGTTTGATTAATATATCAAAGGGGAAAGCTATTTCAGAAATACAAAACCTTATTATAAAACAATGATGAAATCATATTTACTACATCTGATTAAACAAATGAAAGGAAATTTCTTGGACAGTACACAAGATCCTGGTTTATTTTGGTTATTAATAAATCGTGATAATTGTGTTCCATTGTTTTGCTAGTAAGAAGTTAGCATCAATATTGTATTTGTTTCCATTAAAATAGTGATTTATAGGGTACTTCTTACACTAAAACCATTACAGAAAGATCAGTTTATCAGCAAACTTTAATGGACAAATAAACTGGAGACAACTTGTTCAGCTCAAATTAGATTTAGCCTATTATTGGGTTTCAGGCTAAGGACACAGAAAATTGAGCCTTTGTATATTAAACAATAATGTAAGCAAATGCAGTTTGCAGCTTTGTGTGTTAGCTGGATTTCCATATGCAACCATAGCCTTCCACATTGTTAACCATTTATTTTGTGTTCAGTTTGAAGTAGGAATATAGCAAGATGATGTGACAGGGCTATTTTTGTACTCTTTCCATCTCCCCCACACAAAAAGGAATCCAGCAGCATCCTGCAATGAGTTAACAAAAAAGTTTTTTTGAAGTTTGAGCACCCCAGGAAAGCTGCACAAGCATCCCCGAGGCTGCAGGCAGGGCTGCAGGCAGGGCAGCCAGTGCCTCATGGCTGGCTCCAAGGTGAGCATTATTATTTTGTGGATATAAGTTGAAGCAAGTGCTGTCCTTCCTGGGATGGACCCTGCAGCAATACTGAGAAGGACATGGGGATGACAGGAGGTCCAGCCCCAGATGAAGAGTTGTCCCAGTCCCTTGTATGGAAGAGTAGAGTGACCCAGGTTACTGCCATATTGACCTCACAGAAAGGCTGCCAGACACACAGTTAGCTCAGTGGACAGGAACAGGAATTTCCTCCCACATCCTTTCCACCTTACAAGTGGTGTCCAGTGTGTCAGAAACCACCAGAGACCAACCACACAGCAAAACTGGTCTGCAGCGCGGGGGCGCTTGGCCACTGGCAGCACAGTGCAACCACGCAGCTCCTCTGCACTGCAGTCCTTACGCTCACAGTAAGACCCAATGTTACCTGTGGGAAGTATCTGTATAAGCCTGTACAAATCTGTATATACCATGCTTTCAAATGAATCTATTCTCCTTTTTCTTAAATGTGTTTAAGGGCAAACAGCAGTTCCTGTCAACTTCTTGGCTTGTCATTGTATTATTTTTGAAGACATTGCAGATATATTTGAAGTGAACTAATTCACTAATTTGGTCTGAGAGACTATTACATGCCTGTTACAGAATAACTACTGAAAAACTGCACCATAAATACACACGTACAGCATCTGGTTAGACGAGAAGTTTTCGTTCTCGCTGAAAATAGTCTGTGTTTTCCCATATGTTAATATATCATCGGCATACTAGTAACAATGACACATCAATGGGGCAACTCACAAAGAGTTTTGTCACATAAAGGAAGCATGCACGAAAAGTATTTCTGCATCAAAATTATTAATTATTAAACAACACATTACTAACACCAATGTTTGTAAAAATTACCCTCACTGTGATGGAGTTCAAGCAATTTACTCTTTTACTGCTTATTTCTAGCTGGTCTAAATAGGACACTGGCAATAATGAACCAATTTCAGTCCAAAGCAATTGAGACATCTGCTGTGGCCCTGGGGCTAGGAGCTTGCATCTTGCCCAGAATGTGTTCCACAACTGACAAAGTTGTACATCCAAACGAATGCTCCCTCAGGCTAGGCATAACGCTGATCACCACAGCAGACTGCTGACAGGCATGATGGTTAAGCAAAATCTGGGAAACTAGAGAAATTATTTTTTAAACTAAAATAGCAAAAAAAAAAAGAGATTAAAACAGTGAGTAATTTGGTAGCTCTGCAACTAGCACACTTCAAGGAAAAGGGTGGTTAAGAAACATTTAACTGCAATATAGGCTTTTATGACTATTTTAGATACAAATACTTACATGGGTACAAGAAAAATCTATCCTAGAGAGAGAGGAAGATTCAGATGTTGGCTGGTCTGTGTCCTACCATAAATTCAAAACCATAGCAATGTATTTGGTATTCTGTGTACCTGATCCACACGTGCACAACAGCTTTGCCATGCACTGCGCATGTTAGATTTATCATGTGGGTCAAGAGTAATTCATCCTGCAGATGCAGAGAGCATGATGTGTCTGGAGCCTATCAGACTGGCAGCCAGTGCCCAGTGGCTGTTTGCTCTGGGCTGTTGGATTTCCAGCCATCCAGTCCAAGCTGGGCATGCTCATGCTACTTGCTGGGCATCCAGAAATGTGGCAAATAACAAAACCCAACCCCAGCCCCAACCCACCCCTCCCCCAGAAAAAAAGCACGGTAGAGATGGCAGATGTGCCTCTTTTGCCTACATCTTTTTACTAGGCAGGTGCAATTGAAACAAAAACTGTGAAAAGAAAATGTCAAAAAGCAAGAAAGACGAAACTGGTCAAATTCTATTGACATGAATGAAAGTTAAATGCCTAGCTGTTGTTATGTCCCTTTGAAAATCTCTGACCTAAACTGAGAGAGAAATATTCTTTGCAGGACACACAGAATGCCAAATACAGACTTTGGATTCATCTATGAAAATAAAACAGATTATGTTACTATCAGAGAGGGTACAGTGAAGCATCAGCCCTCCCATAAACCCAGATACATACATACATAAATAAATCCCTGACCTTCCAAATTTCTGTAGCCGACATAAACTGGTTTTTAAGATATTTCTATTACACAAATAAACATCACTTCCTATATTTTTTGTCAACTGAGTGTAAGATTTAAAGAAGACAAATCAAGTTTATTTTTGATTCCCTGAGGGAAAAAAAAATCTGTCCTCACTCCTTCTCTGCTGTGTTACAGTGTTCACTATTAGTTATTTCCGTAACACACCTACATTTATCCTTAAGTGCAGCAGGAACATTTATCTCACAAATATTCCTGTCAGATGGTTCTAAAGTGTCAACAGACAAAACAAAAAAGTCGATCCCCACAGAAATGCAATACACAACATAGCAAAGAAGTAAAGATGAGCTCTAACCTGGTGAGTCTAAAGCTGATGCTGTGACACCTCTCATGCAGTGTGACATAGGAACAGACAGAAGAACTTGAGAAACAAGTATAATGGGCAAAAGAGAAGTGTGACACCTGTTCTACTACATAATGTTGGGTTTGTTATCATAATAGTGTTTCTTTAATAGCTCTCTGGTTGAAGACATCAAAGTTGCCTGTTCTTTTCTCTTCCTCCTCACAGGTGGCATATATTAAAGCTGAAGACCAGCAGTACCTGTAACAGAGGTGCAGTCCCAGCACAGACAGTTTCCAGTGCTGGAAGATTTGTCTTTATTGGCACCAGTGCACCACAAGATCACAGCCCATGTTCCTTTTTGCAAGAAAATGCTTCTCTAAATCTGAAGAAATCTTAAAAGTGTATTATCAAGTCAGATTGGCTTAAGCCAACAGAGCTTATGGAAAAACATGTTTACTGACCTTCAAAACACACATGAAGGGGATGATGCTTTGCAGAGTTTCACTGCAGTGAAATTTCAGCTCTCTACACCTGTCCTGCAGGTCAGTAGGAATAGATGTAAGTACGGAAGCATTTCCAAGTCTCTTGCTGTTTTAAGCATGGACTCAGCCTAACATTTACAAATGATACTGTATCGTGAACTTCCACTGACAAAATAACATAATGCGCTGTCATAGCAATGGCTTTACATAGTTATTTCCAGGACAGCAGCAGTTTACAACACAATTTCTGTTGTGCTTTTGCATCATGTGATGGGACCTAGTTTTACTTCACCTCATGTCCACTGGCAGTGCTGCTGTTCACATCCACACTGAGGTGTCAGCACAGCATATTACCATAGCGGTAAGAAAGATAGGACAGCAGCAACTGAGCTGGAAATTTTATTTCTCAAAAGCTGCTTACTACATGTCTCACCTCTGCAGCATGCAAGCCTCTGAGGCACATCTCTCTTAACTCACATTTCCACATCAGTGGATTTGGTGAGTATCTCAAGACAGTTTTGTTTAATGTAGCTCTGAGCTGTGCTGTTTCATTAGTCTCAATGGCAACATCTCAACTTACCTGAGCTGCAGGTTTACGTTTCTCTGCACTGCCAGTTTTAACAAAATTTAGCTTGTTCTCCAGACAATCACAAATCCCACCATCTTTGGTTCAAGAAAGATGAAGAACTCTTTGGGAAGGATCCTGTGCTGTTCTGTCTACTAAAACTCGGTCTTTTGGTATCCAGTCAAAATAGATGAAACACAAGGAGAGAGCAAGAGCAGGTAAGGAAGCCCACACTATGCCCACACCACCCACAATGTTCCCACCAGTGTCCTCCCATAGAGCAGCAACATGGATGAGCTGGCATTGGGCCCTTTTTCCCAGCTGCTCACACCCAGTGGTGTAGACACAACTGTGGATGCCAAGCTGTTCCCCATGTCTTTCCAGTAAATAAACTGTCTGGTCAAGGCAGCTTTGGCATGACATAGCTGGGAGGTTGTCAGCGGAGATCCCTACCAGAATGGTGTGAAAGTGCTGGCATAGTGTGTGCTGGGGAGAGAAACCCCAGGCACACAACTCAAGAGCAGTGAAGAGGAGAAACACAACCTATCCCGTAAGGGATATTGAAACATAAAGACTATATAGGAAAAGGTGAGGTGTTTTAAATAGTCTGAAGGAGACTAGATTGTTTGTAAGAACTATTCTCATTACTTCTAACAGCCTGCCTCCAAGAGATGTTGGACAAATGAGGTGCGCTTAGCATCTGCTCCTGCTATTTTTGTTATTTTTTAATCATATTTGAAGAAAAAGCATTTCAATAAGCTTTGAACGTAGCATAAATTTCATGATAAGTACTCCTCTTATAATGCCTACTGTAGTTGGAAAAGATAAGTTTAGCTGAAGTTGAATGTACATTTGCTTTCTATTTGGCTTTGTTCTAAAATCGTCATAGTCTTTGTAAAAGCAATTGTGAACACAAAGATATAAACTGTTTACTTATTTTTTCTTTTATTTACTTTGATTTATTTAAAAACAAAACCATCCAACATCCTTAACATTCTCACCATAAGCAAACACAAACAGCTTGTCTCAAACTTGAATTAAGTCCTATTTAAAGCACACAAGGCTAATTTCTAGTACTGGCAGCACCGTGATACTGATAACCACATTATGCTACAGAGCCCAACTGTGGCTTCCAGAGAAAACAAAACAGATGAGGAAAAGCGCATCTACTTCTGAATAGAAGTATTCCCACTATTCCTCAGGCTTATTTAACAAGGATCATAGTACATGTGTTAGTGGATGTACATGTTGTTGGCATTAACATCATCCTCCCTATAGGAATGCCCCATCTGAAAAGATGAATGCTGAAATACTTCACCTTATACTAAAAATGCCTTCTACATTAAACACACAAAAAATTTATCAAATTTCATTTGCTTTACTTCATTCTTCCATAGTTCTAACAGCCTGCAAGACCACAGAACAATTCCATCTAACTCTTAAAGCATTTTCCACCATCATGTAACATTACAAGGTAATGAGTAACCTTGGAATAAATTTCTACAACTTAATCCAGTCTGCAGTGCACAAAAGCCTGGCCAGCCCATTCTATAAGCAATGCAAGTTCCCAGGACCAAGAGAACACTTTGTCCATGTTTGCTCCTCCTGCCATAGCCATCACTTAGCCACTCCATTCCCAGTCTGTAATTGCTGAAGTGGTTTGAATGTACCTTTTAATGAGGATCTAATATCTTGCTGCTTCAAGCTTCAAAAATACAGTTTGAAATGGAGGGTACCTCAACACACACTTGCAAGCTGGAGGTCCCCAGCAGCAGCAGACCAGATGGTCAACAAAATAAAATATAATCTGCCAACAGCTGAGAGTTACTTTCACATATGGTAGCACAGTGGTTACAAATCCCCAATGACAACATGAAAAAAACCCTCCTGCACCTTTGACCTGGAATTAAAACCATGGCTTCATTAACCTTGATCAGTAAAATGAGTGATCACACAGAAGTGTTCAAGGCCAGGCTGGATTAGGCTTTGAGCAACCTGGTCTAATGGAAGGTGTTCCTGCCCATGACAGGGGGATTGGAACTAACCGATCTTTAGGTCCCCTTCCAACCCAAACCATTCTGTGGTTCTATGATGTCTCTGCTGATACACCTCCTCCATGTTTAAAACTTATGTTGAAACTACTGGCTTCTTATATATGCTTTTTTGTTGAAACTGCATCTCAGGATTAACAAAGGCCATGACACAAAACAAAAACATACCATGATCCTTCCAGATCTAGCAGGGCAGCAAAGAGAAACCATGTTATTAACACTGCAAAGTAATCAAAAGTAGTCGTTTCTAGTACATGGCTCAAATGCTGCTGTCACTGCCCAGGCAGGAGGGGCCATAGAATCCTTAAGATTGGAAAAGATCTTTAAGGTTGTCAAGTCCAACTGACAACCTAGCACCACTACCATGTTCACCATTTAACCATGTCCTCAAGTGCCATATCCACACATTTTTTTGAACACTTCCAGGAAGGGTGACTCCACCACTTCCCTGGCAACCCTTTCAGTAAAGCAGTTTTTCCCAATATCTAACATAAACCTCCCCTGGCGCAACTTGAGGCTGTTCCTTCTCATCCTGTCACTTGTTACATGGGAGAAGAGATTGACCCCCACCTCACTACAACCTCCTTTCAGGGAGTTGTAGAAAGTGATGATGTTTCCCCTCAGCCTCCTTTTCTCCAGGCTAACCAACCCCAGCTCTCTCAGCTGCTCCTCATAAGACTTGTGCTCCAGACCCTTCAGTGGCTCTGTTGCCCTTCTCTGGACATGCTCCAGCACATCAGTGTCTTTTGTGTAGTGAAGAGCCCTAAAGTGAACCCAGTATTTGAGGTGTGGCCTCACCAGTGAAGAGTACAGGGAAATAATCACATTCCTCGTCCTGCTGGAGGCACTATATCTGATACTATATCTGAGCCAGGACGCTGTTGGCCTTCTTGGCCATGTGGTGAACGTGGGAATGTGGTGCCAAGGAACAAAGAGACAGGTTCCAGGGACCCAAAGACCTTTTCCTGCATGTCTCTCATGATGGCATGCCTACTCCAACCATATGAAGTTGTGGAAATGATGGAGCCAAGCAGAGGTGCACTGCAGTCAGATCACACTCCTAAATGCTGTGGCACCCCAATACCCAACAGGGCACCCTTTTGCAGTGACACAGAGAAACCTGTTGTTTCTGACCACAGCCTGCTAGCATGCTGAGTACTGAGCTCCCCTGTAATTTAAACACATCAGCTAACTTACATGCACTGGGCTCCTTGAGTGTTAGCAACATTATGTGTTTTTCACAGGTGACAAAAGTATTTAGCTCCAGTAAGATAACTGCAGCATACCCACAAGTCCCCAAAGAGTACCATTCCCATCCTTAAATTGCTGGGCATTTACAGTAGACAGTAAAAAATGCTGTTCACCTTTAAAGCTCTAATTCAATCTCCACCAGTTCCCAGATTCACGGGTACCAGAAATTAGGAGCTGTGTTAAAGTACCAGAGAAAATGAAGAGGGCTAGAGAACAAGCTGGAAAAACAAGTGTAGGACTTGGCAGTATCCAGTACACTTCCACTTCTCGCATCCTTTTTAAGACTGTAGAAACTTAACAGTATGTCATGGCTGGAAGAATAAAATCTTATCTTGCAAACATAAGAATTAGCATTTGAAAAATCATGTTTTCTATCTACTGATGTAATCCTGTGGTTGTGTCCTTGTAGAACACCTTATTCCTTAACCCCAGACTCACCTGCAGCATGTGTTGCATTCATACAAGAGCAATTCCATTAGCCTTACCCAAAGTGTCATCAATTTGCTGCACAACTCTGGCTGCTGAAGTGCACTGTGCACTGCAAACAGAACAGGCAGGCCTTCTCCCTTGAGACTGTATGAACACCCGTCTGCATATTTTCAACACTATATCTAACTTCACACCTGAATTCGTAACTATTCCCAGGAATCCAGCCCAGCCTGTGGAAAATAAACATGGCAAAAGAGAGAAGATCTGAAGTCCTCACTGCTTCCTAAAACATCCTATGACAGATTTCTGGAAAGCAGTGGTTGCATAAATAAAAGGACAAAACATCTTCCCCACCTCTGCCATTTCCCTGCTTTTTAAGCCAATTTCTGAAAGAAAAATTTACCTAGAGAAAAAACCCACACCACTAAAAAACCTAAATAAACAAACAGAACCAAAGCAAACAAACAAAAAGCAAAACCCCAAATACTATTGCAGAAAATGCTCATTTACAACCATATGTGCACTTTTTTCTTTACAGTTGTCCCTGTACTTCACTTCTCAAAAGACCAATCCACAAGTAGCAAGACCATAGGAAAGTGTTATACTGAAAGCTGCAAACATGAAGGAATCTTCAGGGAATCTCCTCTTGGTAAGAAAGTAAAGTAACATTAACTTCATAGCCAGAGAATCTGAGGTAAGAGGAAGTCACATGAATGACCTGGCAGAGCTGGAAAACGGCTCAGCCTCAGTACTGCACTACAGCTGGTCATTGTTACCAGTAATACATTTTTGTAAATAGCCTCCTAACAGGGGGCTTGGCTATTGATCTTTTCTTTTTCCCAGCTTAACCAGAAGCTGGAGAAGGGAAACAATAGAAGGCAGTTGCACCAAGCAGCTTTGAGGTCCCTGCTTCCTCAGGTCTCTTCTCATTCCTCCCTTCCCCTTGGACAACCTGCTCCATTCCTGCATTAAATGCTGTTTCCATTTGAACCTGTAGACATACACACTCAATTCACATCCTAAAGTGGGGAAAGGCAAACAGAGATGGCTGGGGTCCCAGAAACACGTAAGACCACAGCCCCGTGTGATGCACAGCATAATCCCACCTCACATCCTACCCACCCACTGAGATCATTCACCCCTAAGCAATAATGAGAGACAGCCATTTGCCACACAACTTCCCATATTTTCTTTTGCCCGTTAAGTGCACATAAAACCTACATGTGCAACATGAAAGTAATATTCCATAACTTTATAAAAGAACTGTTAATAAAACCCAATGTATTATTTAAGTCCAATGACCTCCCTGGCTTTATAGGATGAAATTTAGTACAAAAGCTAACTGATTGTTGTCTGTAAACACCACAGACAAATCAGTATCAGCATATTTTGTTTAACATTTGTTAAGCTAACTGAAGCACTATTATCTTATTCCTGCATATATAATGAGTGAAACTCTACTTTTAAAAACTGCCGTTGTCAAGGTATGTGTATTTAGGAATAAAATTATTCAGTGAGTGCTTCTTTTGGACCCCCAGGTTACTAAGACCTGGTCATCATGGCTAGGCTTCGTGAACGAAAATTTGGGAAGGGCTCTACCCACGTTTGTTGCAGGTGGCTAAAAAGGCCAGTAAGACCTAGTATAGCATTAGTTAAACATACAAATAAAAAAAAAAACTATTAAGAGAATTTCACCTTCACTTAATTTTACAGATCTGGGGTCCACTATGAACCTAATTGAAACTCCCTACCACAAAATACTGAGGTTTTTTACACAGCATTTTTTAAATGCTTCAAAAGGGTTGATTACTGTTTTAAGTTGAACAGGAAGTTGTACAGAAACTGTTTGTACAGTACCATTTACAATGGAGTTCCATGGTTTGAAGCCATCGTGTTAATGTGAACTGTATGACAAATAAGAATGTATTTCTTTTCTAAACATTAATATAATGGCCATCAGCTTTCCAGTATTCACCATATTCACCATTCTTCCTCTGTTACTGAATTAAGAGCACATTCTGAATGGAATTAAACCCAGAGCTTTTATATGAATTAATTTGAAATCCAAGAATGGAATAGGCTTTTGCTATCCATTAGCATGTTTCTGTTACACATGAATATCCAAATATCCATTAGGAACCTGAGAATTTATTCTCCGTACAGGGACTGAAATGTAGCACACCTATAACTGCGGACAAGTGGAAGCCCATTAGCGGTTACTTTCATCATCCATGAGATTAGCTGTGGGGAGATCACAAGAGAGCAGAGAGAAAAGCCACACAAAGGAGAAAAATATAATCGTTTGTAAAATATTCCCTTTTATGTCATACTATGCCCACTAAATAATTAATTAGAAATACAGCAGTTGCTGTTAAAATTCAAAAAAAAAAAGAGGAGAGGGAGAAATCAATGAAAAGCTCACAAATGCAGCTAATAAAAAAAGTCCAAGAAGCACTGGTGCTCCAAATCACCCAGGTTAAATGCTGAAGAAAGCAGTGCCAGCAGCAATCGCCTGCAGGCATCTTGCATGTGATTAGTGACTAGATGCCACAGAAACCGCTATGTTGAAGGAACCCTCTGACCTGAGGATCTTGACACCAGGAGCTAATTGCAAACAGTGTAATCGCCCGTTCCAGATGGCTCTGCAAGCATAAAGTCACAGTGCTTGCGCCCAGTTTTCCACAGCAATACCCCCACAGAGGTCAGGAGTCTGTAAAAATTACTCCCTGTTGTCAGCATCACCTAAAATTCCTATGTTTTTGGATTCTATCTGTAAATAAAAATTTTCATTAAAATGCCTCAGAGGAAACACCTTCCCATGAGTCAAAGATGCGAATCACAGATAAATATCCTGCCTGTTACCATGATTTTATGTGAATACAAAATGAGGTTTTCAAAAACTACTGTGCATAAAGTATGAATGTCTTTATTCTGGGAGTGAAAATCATTGCTGTGGAAGAGGCACTCTCCTCTATCCCCTCCCTGGCTACAGCAGAGACAGGCAATACATGTTTTTGAGATTTCACGTTGCCACAGATTCATTTCTTTCACATTATGTGCGAGACAGCTGATAACTTGCTACCTGAAAGGCAACCGTATGGGTAGAAAACCACCCGAAAAAGGGAAATGGCTCAGACAAGAGAGTTCACAGTGGTTAACCTCCTGGAACACATTAGCTACACCAACTCCCAGTTGCCCAGACTAAACAACCCTGAAAACCTCTTGATTTTATTCACTAACAGGAAATGATTCAGATACAGTTCTGCAAAGGCAGTCAACAAGAAGAGGTAAATTACACACACTCACTGTACTACATTTTACTGTGAAACAATTGAGTATAAAAATTATTCAGCTCTGATGTAATTTTTTCTTCCTTCCTTCTTTTCAGTATTTTTCCCCTTGGTTGACACATCTAAAATAGAACGTGATGCTTTTATCCTAAGACTTCAATACACATCACTTAATTTTTTAAAACACACATATCCTACGGACTCCTGACAGAGCAATGCACTGCCAGGTGTGAGAGACAGAAACTGGGATCTCTTACAGAGAATGGTGCCCACAGATAAACAATCATGAAAACCAAAGTGCTGTCAGGTTTGGGGCTATGAACAGAGAGACTTTCTTTTTCCTTTAAAGCTTGCTTTTCATAAGAGAGATTTACTCACCAACATAAATGCTAAACACTCATTACTGAAGAAGCACATAGAAGGATCACAATCTTTTCTGGCTCCACAACTCACCCCAACTGCTCCATGAAGCACAGCTGTGGTCACAAAACCAACAGCTGCCCCTATCCCTCGTCAAACTACATGGTACCAACAGCAGCAGAGCAATCCAGTCACCTGAGAATAACATCAGCCTCCCTCCTCCTAAATGTATCCATACAAATGAAACAGACAGACTCCAGGTGAACTTTCATGGTAAGTCAGAGCGTTCGGACCTTTTGGACAATTTTTAACTATCTTTATGTGCCTATATATGCACATATATACTTACAGTCACACAGAATGACAGAGGAATGATATTTGGATAAACCATCAGCATTCCTTCACATTTTTCTTGTCAGACAATATGGTGACTTCTCCATTATCAGACACCTGGAGCACTGCTATGATCAAGGACAAATTAGAGACCCAGCAGCTTGTCCCTATCATCTGCTCCAGATTTTGTTGATGCAGACTACTGGCAATTATTTCCTTTTGTCTTTATTATTAAAAAAAAAAAATCCCAAGAGGCTTAGTAAAAACCCCTCACGGCCCATCACCATTCAGGCTTTAACTAGGAGCTGCAACCAAGAGCTTATATCCCATGCAGCCAGGCAGGCCCCACGTTCAGGAATCGCTCTTTTCCTGAGGCAACTTCTGCAGCTCTTCATGCCAGCAAAGATCTACCTAAAATGAGGTGGGGGAGGGAGGGAGTGTCTGGTTGAGCAATTTGACCTCAAACGCAACTCCAAGGGTTGCAAAAAAACTGTTGTCATACAGTTCATATGTGCTGAGGCTTTCTGGGAACCAGCTGCTCTTCAAAGTCATGGGAGGAACGCCAGCTTGTGACACTTTCAAAATATGGATCTTGCAGTGTTCAGATTCTCACAGCTGAAGTGATGGTGCTGGGTAGGGCACAGCTCAGCACACCCTGGCATTAAAATCCCCCACGTGTTGGGCTGACATAATCCATTCCCATGCT
Organism: Neopelma chrysocephalum; assembly: GCF_003984885.1. Classification (NCBI taxonomy): domain Eukaryota; kingdom Metazoa; phylum Chordata; class Aves; order Passeriformes; family Pipridae; genus Neopelma; species Neopelma chrysocephalum. Next base: position 39,340,246 of record NW_020897694.1, on the reverse strand, counting down.
CATGTCAAATGGAGTCGAAGCTGGGCGAGGGGGCCTTTCCTGGATATCTGGGTTTACTGTACCAGCATTTTTCCATGCTATCCTAGGGATCAATAAACACTAGCAGGGCTTAGCCTGCTTCTTCTGTTTTCTTTGAGTTTTGACCTTATATTTAATAAAAAAATGCTGGTAAGTGACTTGTAGCCTCTGCTGAATCAGGTCATGGGGAGGCAGGTGGTTTGTGGATCTTTCCAGAATGACTTTTTATTGCAGTTGTCTCACAATAGAGAAGGCTGAAGGCAATGACCGTGTGGTTCCATTCATGTATATAGTGTTGGCAAACATAGGCCAAGAGTACTCTACTGTCTTATCCCACTTTTAAGGGGGTCATGTGAATTAGTAGAAGGCACTAAAAGTGATGAGGGTCCTGCTGGGTCACAGTGTGCCACCCCTGAGGAAGGAGCAGTCTGTAAGACCATCCAGTGCACCACACTGCACCACAGTACTCACTGGCAAGACAACAGCAACCACGAAGTAGAATCAGTAAACACCAGGCATCCTGCAATGTAAATTTCCAAGTAAGTCATCTGGTTAAAGCAAGGCTTTAGTTTGGGACCTTTTCCTAAAAATGACCATGAATTGGCTCGAAATACTATGCAAGATGGCCAAAAGAGGCAGCTAAATGTGTCTGTGAACAAGGGCACCTGCAGTGAACAATGTAACTGGGGAGACAAGGAGGAAGTACGGTAGGGTCACATATAGTTGAGCCAGTTTCAGGGACAGAGAAACACGTTAGCAACCTGCAGAGAAGGCAGGGGACACAGAAGCAGTGGCTCAAGCAAATGCTTCCATGTCTGAACAGCTGGTGTCCAGTGCAGGATTGTACTGCAGAGAGGTTGTTCCCTGCTTGCATAGATGAGAAACAAAATTTAGTGAAAGGCACTCTCAGAGATGGGGGTCTAGAATGACACTGCAGATGTTTGGTTCACCAAGATAACACCACCCTTCCTCCCCTTTCACCACCCCCACATGACAGCAGCCCAGTAAGGGGTTGGGAGCAGGACGCACGCTGAGCCAGTGACAATCTCAAGTGTGCAGAAATGACTGCCCGTAGGGGGTTACTGCTGGCCCACACTTAAATGAGTTGTCATTTAAGCAGCAGACACTCTAAGTCCCATCGTCTGCATCTTGCCTTTCCCCTGCACATCCAGAACACAATCCTTCTGTTCATCATCCTCCACCCGTTGCCAGCTGTAAAAGTTTAGTGCTCCTATTTCTAACACAATCCTAATGTAAGCACAGGCAGTAAAAACCAAAGTGCTAAAACCAGTTCCTCTATTTTTACATTTGTTTCAGGCTGGAATTCACTCAATTTGCTAAGCATATGGTTTTCGGCACTTACCAGTCCTGCAGGGCTCACAGGACTCATCAAACCTGAAACTGAAGAGGATACTTGCTTCTGAATTCTGCAGCGCACTTATGTTGTCCTATAAATCCCTGTCTTCACTCCCCAGCTCCCCATCAGGAGCCAGGATTTTTTCACACCTGCAGCACTTAGGACATTAAGATACATCTACAGCAATCATTATTGTGGGATGGCAAGGAAGGCATGGGTGAAAGAGGACTCATGGGTGAAAGAACAGTTTTGACATTTTTTTTCTGTAAATGCAGCAAACCAGTTATTTTGCTAGATGCAGAATCTGGTAGGAGAAATCACCGTGTTGATATTTAAGAATAACCTTTATATCTTCCAACCAGAACTGTCACTTCATATCTCCGTTTCTTATATATATTTCAGGAAGTAAGCCATATATAATTAAACATGCCTATTACACTTGTAATGCTCATCCTCCCTGCAACAGCTGACAAAGAGCAGTAACCCCAAAATTACATTTTATAGTTCTGCTTTTCCCAGCTCCTTCAGTTTCTCTCGTATTAATTAGTCAAGTGGAAGACTTCAGCTGTTTTCTTAAACAGTTCCTGATAGGAAGATGTAAGTCACCGCCTTGCCTTGTGCTAAATAGATGCAGACAGGTACAGCCCAAACAGAGTTCAGTAGCTACTCAGAGGAAATTATCTCTAACCTCAAGTTAGCCCTTTACTTCTGCAGAGGACACATCAGACACATGTTTAATTGAGAACACAGTACTAGAGTTAACCACAGGCAAAACTGCTGTAACAGAGATTAACACAAGTATGCGTTTAAAGCCTCTGTTGAAGTAGGGCCTTAAGTGAATACCTCACCTGGGAATGGGGAATTATCAGCAGAATACCTTCATCTATAACAGGCCACTGGGAACTGCTTTCAAAATTGGTTCTGAAATACTCTTGTTTTCAACATCCTATTATCAGCTCTACTTGGGAAGCAGTGGAATTAATTTAGAGAAATGGTTCAGCAAACAGATGGACTGTGTGTCATTTCTGGGCTCTTTCAAGACCTGTTTCCTTCCCGTATTTTGAGAAAACTCACCAATACCAAAGGGAACGGTAGTTATGAACCCCATATGCTTTGAATACATAAAACACCTATATTCAAGTCCTAAAGCTGTTTGGCAAGCCCTTCTTACTTCTGTTTCTGAGGAAAACTGCGATGTAAGACTCGGTGACCTCTTTGTTTATAGTATTCATCCATTCAATACTACTTGCAAACTGACTGCTTGCTTTGATGGTTTATGATGAGCCTTGCCAAGTTAAACAAAGGACTCCCTGCTATTAATCTGCTCTCCTGATTTCTCTCTTATTTGGCTGAACCTGTTTGTCAAACAACTATAATGGCTATAAATACTTCAGATTAACTCACAGTAGCCCTAAAGCAAAGCCAAGCTATAAATTTTCAGGACAGGTGAGAATTTCCAAAGTCTAAAGGAAAGAAAGACTCTTACAGCTAAGTGGCTGAAGTGTTTTCACTTTCCAACTCAGCTTCCAATTGCTTATAGCACAGATATGAACATTAAAACACACATCCAATCAAGAAATTAGCCAAAAGCATTCTTTAAAGATTAACAAAGAGGAATGGACTCCTGACAATGGAAGAACAACAGGTTTACAGTTTTAAGGACTGCTTAATTCTGAAGACACTGTCTTCATTGCCATGACTGGCACAGTCTCTGTTGCACTCATGTGCTGTTCAATACCTCTCTTTATGTTCCTGATCAGCTGGTGGCAGGGGAGCAGGGGGGTTGGACTAGGTGTTCTCCAGAGGTCCCTGACAACCTCAAACAGTCCATGATTCGGTGATCTACCAGCAATGTGCAGGGACACACTCTTTGTATTCAGATCCAGATCCTTCTGCATAGCCCGTGAGGCAGGTCAGCTGCTTTTCTAGCTTTTTTTCAGTACTTCTTTACAGGTCTCTCTTAAGGACCCTTTCAGCTGTTTGCATCCTACCAAGTTTGCATGTTCTTTAATGCTCCCACAAGTCCTGGTCCCCTCAGCCCACAACCTGGCTGGGCTGAAAACCCAGGGCATGTTACCTCCTCCTTCCAATCCTTCATATAAATGCATCTCATAGGAAGTAGTGAATGTGGATAACCCCATCATTTATTCTAACTCATTTATAGGGCTTTAATGCATTAAATAAGCTCATAGTAGAAGACAATTTTAGAAATTTTATTATTATGCATTGCAGCTTAGCAAAGGTATGTGTGAAGTTACAGTTTGTGTATGCACAGATCAACTTTACTCACTTCAGTAGGAAATGAGACAATCAAAACATGATTCACAAGAAAGAAATGAGCCAGGGCCTTTCCACTGGCAAATAGCAGAAAAACAGATTGATCACAAGCACCCAAAAGAAAGATGTACATGTCTTGTACAGAAGGAGCAATAGAGTCTTCATATTAGCTACAGATGAATCTGTCTTAGCAGACAATTTTCTAACAGTAACATTGGTTATTTTTAAGGTTAAAATAGCAAAGTTTTATATTAAATTAAAATAACAAAACAAAGGTTCACTGAGGCAGTGAGTTGAAGTGAGACCAAAGTTTCCTTCTTAATAGACTGACCCCTTGCTATCAAACTTCAAAGGAAAATACAGCTCCTGAATCAAAACATTTATATTCTTCCCTATTTGCTTTTCTTGTTGTTACAGGAGCTGCTTGCCAGATGGTGGTTAGCAGATGAGGAGTTTCCAATGATGTGGTTTCTTTGGACCTGTATTGCTCACGAGCATGATATTTAAGGCCTACTGGTTCAGTAAATAACTTCTGGGTGGCAAATCCTAACCCTTTCAGAGGGACAGGTGACAACCCCATCAAGAGCACCACCAAAGGAAACCTGAGACAGCTGCAGCAGCAGAGGGACTTATTCCCTCCTGACTTTTCTGGGAGGATTGCAACAGGAAAGGGCAGTGCGGGCACAGTTGAATGTCTCCCAGGAAATTATTACAGCATACTTAATTATAGGCTTCAAGGAGAGAAACTACCCTGGTGTCCCTTCTTCTGGGTTCTCTGGAGGACTGTGTACTCCATGGGTGGAGTTTACTCTGGACAAGTACTGATTTATAGCAGTTGTATTTTTACTAAACATCTATTATGAGGAAAGGAACTGATTTTTTTTTTTAGGGTTTCTCCTTTTCCATTCAAATTCATTGAAGCAAGTTTTCAGAAGAACTTGTAAGAACCTACAAGAAATAGATGGAGCTTTGACACAAACTCTTGTCTTGCCTTCCCCTCTTGCACCCCCCCCAGTTTATTCATTAATTCTCTAACACTGGCAACAATCTCCTATACCATGGCTAAATCAAATGTATCAAATTATTAATATTTTGAAAACTTACAGAACATGCCCTATTGTTCCATGGCATATGTATGTAAGAGCATCAGTTTCCCAGTGTCCAGACGTACGGACAAACATTAAGAGAACTCTCCCCTATTTTATCTGTTGCAGTAGGTACCAAAAATGAGAATCACATTTCAAATTCTCAGACTTTCCTCAGAAAAACAAAGTGGTTTCTATTTCAAGCCTTTCAGGAAGGCCAGGAAAGAAATAGTTAAAAATAAAATTATATTAAGGTCAGCAGAGACGGCATCATGATTTCCATGTTTTCCATATTCTCCAGATATGGAATGACTTCTTCTAACAATACAGAACAAAATACTGTTTAGCAAGAGAAGTAAATTGAGGCTGTTTTTCATCTTTTTCATTTGCCAACACAATGGAGCTGTCAGTAATATAACGTTGAATGTGTTCATTTTCACACATTAACCCTTTGAGCCCTATAAATATAAGCAGTCTTTTTGACTCACAGAGAAAGTGCATTTTAAACTCCTGAAAAAATGGAGAACAGAAATTTTAATTAAAGTTCTCCTTGTACAAATGCACATATAACCCTCCCTTTAGCAAAGAAAAGTCCTTTTAAAATTAAAGTTATCATGCTGAAATAATTAGCATAACTCCTGGGAAAAATGCATAATCTTTGCATACCAAATGCCAAAAATGTCTAAATGAACTATGTTTAATAAATGTTACATTTATCTTTGAGTACATAAACTCAGTTAATCATGCACTGATAGGTAAAAAATATTTTTAAAGCTTTAGGTATTGCAACTTAAGCATTTTAAATGTGACCCGCATCCTGGTCTTAGCAGGTCCCTGAAGGTTTCAAATCTTCCCTCCTCAGGACACAACCCAGCAGGAATAACTTAGAAAAGACCAGGAATCTCAGATCAACAGCACTTTTCTGCAGCTGCCAGGATTGTATGCCATCCTGCTGCTCTTAGGTGAATCACCGAGTGCACTTGTCTGCACCTCCGAAGGGCCAGCACAAATGTGCTGCTGCCTGCAGCTGCAGGGTACCGACTGCTGATCTGTTCTGGGGCAAGGTTGGTACTTTTCATGGGTGTCTTGCCTGGCTGTATGTTCATGCTGCATGAGTCCCACCAAACTAATTATTTGTCCTCAGTGTTTGGCATGAGACTGATTCCTTATTTCAGGGTATCAATATTTTGGTGCGCAGAGAAAAAATTTACAAGAGGAAATATAGAAAGTGCTAGACCCTATCTCTGTGCTTTTGAGGCCCCCTTTTTCAAGCCTGTCTGCTTATCAGGCTCACTTAAAATAAAATCTTAGTCTCTCTCAACACCCAAAAGAGTGCAGCACAAATTGTTAACATCATTATTTGTTTAGCATACTTAGCAAGAAGATTTAAATGCACTCAAAAAACCCCAACCTTGACTTCAAAGTTACCATGGATGCATGATTCTGCATAGATGAAGTAAAGACCCAAATGTAAGAGCAACAGGATTTCCTTCAGACTTCTACATCACCACTCTTCCATCCAGGAACCAGCTACGTTCAAACCTTGGTTCACAACATACACAGCCACGATCAAAGGATAATGCAAAATCCTTCACGCCAGTTCAGGCATGTGTTGATCCATGACATCCACCCGTTCCTAACCTCTCCTCCCAAAATTCAGAGTGCACTTGAAGCCCAGCAGCAATGGTCCTCAGCCATAACTACAGCTCCTCTACAAGGTCTTCTACTTTGAGAGACTGGTCCTCGTGTAGCCAGTCACTTTAATATACATACGTCATCTTTAGAAATAATAATAAAAGCAAGTTATGAGCATGGTTGTACCATTTAGCAGCTAAGTATTTAGCAGCTCTATGTAAAAATAGCCACTATCAGCCAGTGAAAGCAAATTAATTATTTAGATATATTTATCGGATTTATAGGTCAACTGAAGCTAAAGCTAGTTAATTGAAATCCTGATAACAGATTGAAGTCTGTGCTAGATCCTATACTGTGAAATGCAAAGTCTTTATTAAATAAAGCCATTAAGAAGGATGATAATCCCTGTGGCCTTAAATATGAATAAGGTGCAATGTAAATAATAAAAGGCAAAAATCCAATTTTCATGCAGTGAACTTTCAAATACTCTGCTGTTTCCATTAAATTACCTTTTATTCAACATATTGTAATGGCACTGAGGGCACATCAGGATTCCTTGTAATACAGTTATTGTTCAGCACAAAAACTGTTTTTTAACTTGAAGCAGAAAAGTGAAATATTTTATTTGGCTTCTCATACGTCAAATGACATGAAAATTGAGAACAAAAGCTTCATAGATGCAATAGAAGAGAAAATAAAGGAAAAATAAACACATGCAAACAAAAAAGACTCAGAATGTGAAGACAAAAGAAAGAAACAGAGTACATAATAGTAGTTTTCCAGTTAATTCTACAGCAATTTAATACTAGGAAATAGAACAGAAAAATAATTTCAGTAACTAAAGTAACTAAACTTGGATACAGGCCAAATGGAGCTGTAGCACGCAGCAAACAAGGTGAAACTCATCAAAGCTCTTTCCCCAGAAGAAAATCTGGTGTGAAATGTCTGTCACGCTCCTTACAAACACGAGGGTGATGACAAGAGCTTGAGTGCATCAAGTGTCACAACAGCACGGTGTTCCAGTCTGGAGGCGTGTGATCACTCCCTGGTTCTGCTGTGCTGGTGGTAGGTCACTTCGGATGTGTTTTAACTTCTCATCCACAAAGGGAGAACTGATCTTTACTGTTTTCTATAAAGAATTCTGTGGAGTTAAGAAACATTAACTAAAGATACTTTTGTTTACTGAAGAACTGACAACATAAGGTCAAGAATTTACTACTATTGTTCAGAAAAACAACACCCTTATTGTAAAATTTAAACAATCTATTAAAGATGAGACTACCCTTGTTATGAATGCCAAACGATTTTTCCACTATAAGCTTTTCTGCAAATCAAAAGAATTCCTCCAGCAAAGTCGTGATGGAATACAGATAAGAGAATGACTCCATTTTTATTCAATTCTGTATTCAATTTGGAAGCACTATACCCAAAGAAACCCTTCAGCACAAAAATGCAATTTTCCTTGTGGCATCTTCATACTGCATCAAGATGTTTAAAGAATCAAGAGTAGAAATGTCAACTACTGTAACCTCACAAAACACATAGACATGCATTTTACAATATTTACTTTTCACTGTCTGTAGCTGTGTCTGCCACGTCCTATTTCCTGTGCCCATTCTCTGGTCTTAGAGTCACAGAATCACATAATGGTTTGGGATGAAGGGATCTTCAAAGATCATATAGCTTCAACCCCCCTGCCATGGACAGAGACACCTTCCAGTAGACCAGGTTGCTCAGGGCCCCATCTAACCTGGCCTTAAACATTTCCAAGGATGTGGCATCCACAACTTCTCTGGGCAGCCTGTTCCAGTGTCTCATCACCCCTCATAGTAAAGAATTTGTTCCTTACATCTAATTTAAATTCACCCTCTTTCAGTTTAAAACTGTTACCCTTGTCCTATCACTACAGGCCCTGGTAAAAAAAATCTCAATATATCTTTCTTATACGCCCCTTTTAGGTACTGGAAGGCTTTAATAAGGTGTCCTTGGGGCCTTCTCTTCTACAGGCTGAAGAACCCCAAGTCTCTCAGTCTCTGGTGCGGTGTTCCAGCCCTCCTCTGAACCCACACTGACAGGCCCACATCTGTCTTGTACAGGGTACCTCAGAGCTGGACACAGTACTCAAGGTGGGGTCTCACAAGAGCGAAGCAGAGGGGCAGAATGACCTCCCTCAACCTGCTGGTCATGCTTCTTTTGATGCAGGCCAGGACATGGTTGACTTTCTGGGTTGCAAGTACACATTGCCAGCTTTTCATCCACCAGTATCCCTAAGTCCTTCTTGGCAGGGTGGTTCTCAGTCCATTTGTAGCCCAGTCTGTAGTGACAGTGGTGGTTGCCAGATGTGTAAAACCTTGCACTTGGCCTGGCTGAACTTCATGAGATTCACATGGGTCCACTCCTTAAACCTGTCATGGTCCCTCTTGATGGCATCCCTTCCCTCAATGATATCAACGGCATCACTTGACATGAGGTGATATCAGCAAACTCTCCAAGGGTTCACTCAATCCCACTGTCTATGTTATTAATAAGATATTGAACAGTACTGGTCCCTATCAAGAAGCCTAAGTAATACCACATGTTGCTGATCTCCACTTGAACATTGACCATTAATTTGGTCATCCTCTGCTCCAATGCTGCTCACATGCAAAATGGGTAGGGAGCATCTGGAGTTGCTCAGAAGCAGTTCTGCACCACAGGCTGTCTGCTGTCCCATGCAGAGGGATCTTGGGACAAAGGGGTGATGGCAATGGGGCAGAGATAATGTCAAGGGATCATAGGGGTGATGGCAATGGGGACACCTGACCTGCTGCTACCCAGGCAGCTGTAAGTGGCAGGGAGCACTGGCAGCATGGGACCACAGGGGCACAGAGTGGGCCATGGGGGTTTCCTGGGCTGTCACCTCCCATCAAGCCTGAGTGGAAACACAACACATCTTCCCATGCTCCAAAGGGAGAAACAGCAAAAGCCCTCCAGGGCCTGAACCCATGGGTAACATGGTGATGGGGACACAGCCTCCAGGTGAGACCTTCATTACTGACAAAATTGTTCCCTTTTGCTTCTTGCACGTGCTAAGAAAGCAAACACATGAAATACAAGGGAAAAAGCAAATCTATTCATGGCATGCAGATCAGAAAATAGTAACACCTGACAGACCTACAATGAAGTAATACAACGACTCCATCAGTGCAAACCATTATCTTGAATAATATTTGCTCCAGGTCAGTGAAGCAAAGGTATTTGAATGATGTTTCTCGAGCTTTTTTTCCTAGGAAGGAGACTATTGCCTTCCAGCAACACTCTCAAAAATGGCTCTATTGAGGTGCTACGATGTTGCTACTTACTACAGTAGTGATTTCTCACACCTCCCACCAAAATGAGTCAGAGTTCTAAAGAGCAGATCTGCCAAGTAGCAGATTACTCACATTCCTTCATTAATTACTGAAAAAAGCCACAAAACCCAAAGTGGTGTTTATTTGAAGCTCACTCAGACAAAGCTACTAAACAGCTTGGATACTGAACACTACAATGGTCAGGATCTACTCATACTATTACTTTCTTGGGTTTGCAGCTACGTGACATCAAAAAGTGAAATATCGCTATAGAGGTATCTTTTAATGTTCTTTTAAACTCTTCAGGGAAGGAAAAAAAAAACAACAAAAAAACCCCAAAGCAACACATTGTTTTACTTGAGATTCATTCTGGTCTTTATCTGCTTGCTGCCAATTGCACTGAGTTTACACACTAATGAGACAATTTCAGACTGACCACAGTCTTTGCTCAGCGTTTGGCTTCTATTTATTTCACCAGCACTGAACAGGAATCACTTATTCGGTGAACTGGCATCACTAAGCGAAACCTCTAAGTCATGAGTTGACTCATTAAAGAAGTACATGTTCATCAAAAGCATCAGATCAGTTGAGGAACCTCAACTCCATCCAGTTTCCTGCTATCTCTCATTTTAAACGTGAGCTCAGACTCTTTTCACCCCAGCCCCTGTACCAATAAAAAGTTTCCCTCCGATAGCTATGGATAGTATAAAATGAAACAGCTTCTCCTACATCCAAGATCCTATAAAAACCCACCCACTTTCATCACAATTTTCATTACCAGATAAATTCATTCTCAAGTGACTAAATTAAAGAAGAAAGGTCCCTCTGACAGGGCAGTATCCTAGTGCAGAAACTACCCACCACTGCAACAGTGGTGTATCACTGAGAGAATCACAGAATCACCAAGGTTGGAAGAGATCTTCAAGATGATCTAGTCTAATCATCAACCCAGCACCACCATAATCACCCTTAAACTATATCCCCAAATGACACATCCAGATGCCTCTTGAACACTTCCAGAGACGGTGACCTCATCACCTTCCTGGGCAACTCCAATGCCTAACCACTTCCAACGAAATTTTTTTTTCAAATATCTGAACCTCTCCTGGTACAACTAGGGTCATTCCCTCTCATCCTTTCTTTCACTTGAGAATGGCAGAATTTAAACTTCTATTTTGTATGAAATCTAACTGACAAAAAGCCCAAACATATTAAGGAGGCTGGAATAAATGGAATATCTCCTGGAATTTTTAAGCCTCATTTGACGAAAAACAAAGAACTACAAAGAATTGAAGAACATCACCCACTGGAAATATCCCCTCTTCTCCTCCATACTGTGCCCCTTTTATTGTCACCTCTGTGCACCCTGAATTCTCCTCCCATGTTCATGGGCAGGACACTGCTTTGACTACTCTTCACAGGGCCACCACCTGCTTAGAAAACAGAAGCCAGGGATGAGTGAGAGATGACCATTCAACCCTGGCTGTTGAGTTTTTGTTTGTTAATAAGCACAAAATTACCTCTCCCTGGCTGAACAATATTATCACAGATGCTGGAACCTACACAGCCCCTTCTTTAAAGTGCACTGAATTATTTTTAACAGTAGTGACCACCACGAAAATATACACTCAGATAAAAGTGAGTCTGACTGCATACAAAAGGAAGTCCTGTGTTCATCAAAAGAACTGATAAAACCCCAGCTAGGAAAAAATAAATACTCCTTTCTGCAATATAGATCAAAGGTACCATATTTTCCTTTAGAAAATAATTTACTGATTATTAAAAAAGGTGTGATTGGTTCAGATTTTACATTGCTGCATGACTGTGAAATATAAATAATCAAATGTTTTCCACTATGATCTAACACCAGGATTACCTATAAGCAGAAGAGAATAAGCAAAAAAATTTTATCTCATGGTTGTCAACTATTATTTTACTGTATTTTATGACGCATGTGCATGACTGTATTCTCCAAGGGTTTTTCTTTGTTTTAGAAAGAAAGTATGCGAATGAATAAGGATCTCCACAAAAAACCTCTTGGCTGAAATGCAAGATGCTCTGGACTGAACTCAAAGCCATCCTCGCCTGCCTCTTCCACATTGCTGCACCCTCCCCACATAGAGCTGGCCAAGGAGCAGTAGCCCCGGCACTGATGCATCCTGCCCACTCAACATGCTACAGCCCACACTTCTGCCAGGAAAGCCTGTGCTATTTCTGAGTCTCATCTCATGACATTTTAGCACAAAATCACAAGTCAGCTCGGCAGTGACAATCAGAAGAGCCCAACACAACAAGTCTCAGCATCCTCAAGTGACAGGTGCCTTGCAGCAGGCTGGTACCTATTCCCCTGCCTCCTCTCCAGCCAATCCCTTGTTGGACATCCCTTCTCCTTCACACAAGCACAAATATGTATTTTTGGGGTGCAAGAGGAGGCTGTGTGTGTGCACCCCTATGATCCCTCAAGGACGCGTGCTCCAACATGGGGGGTCATCCTGGGCACACGTCCAGAGATGCAGCAGGACCAGCCACTGTGCCATGACACAACATACACCCATGTCTGGCACACAGTGACAGTAATGCACAGTTTACTGAAATGGATATGGACATGAGAACAACACATGGAACAGGCCTTTCTGGCAAAAAAATATATATTCAGGGAGATATATATATTACACATATGTACATATAATTGTGTGTGTCTAATTTACAGATAAATAAATGTTAAGTCAATTAAAACACAATCAATCAAACCAAAACCTTCCTTCTACTTCCTTCTAATTCATTCTACTTTACTGAGTTAAAATAATTACAAATTCGTAAATTATTACTGTTACTGGAAATTAAAATGTATTGATTTGCTTATAAGAATGACAATATTGCAAACCTAGTACAAGCTGCAATAAAAGCATTTCAAAACACATATGAAGGCAGCCAATAAAGAGGCAGCCTGCTAAAAACTGTTTCAAAATTAAATTAGAAATTTAAAAGTAAATTCATAAAATGATGTCTTTTTATAGTAACTCACAGAGGAGTTTTTGATTTGAATTATCCTGAAATTAATCCACAAATAAACATGTTCAATAATATTTACTGAAATGATAATTTGGGAAAGTAAATACGATAGTGCTTCTGTTTGGCTGATTTCTTGGCTGTTGCACAGAAGGCAATCAGGAGGCAGCACAACAAACACAGCAGTATCCCCTTCGTTTGGTTAGGACCACAATATCTTTACCCAAAATCCATCCACAACTGCACAGTCAATATTTTAGATTTCTCTTTCCCTCTACTCATCTTGCACCTAAACCCACTTTAATGATACATCAACTGCAGCAATTAATGAACCTTTGTGCAGAAAGGGAAAGACTGTAACAGCTTAATGAGACAGTAATACATATTAAAATCAATATTATTCAGATTATGTGTCTATTCTAGTCTTCCTTCTGAAAATAACTGAGACTGTAGGAGAAATGATCATTAGCATTTCAATAACAATCTTGCCAGCCTTCTGTTACAATACTTTGTCTTTAGAGTAAAACTGGGATTTGTTATCTCATGCAAGCAGACCATTCTAAAATTAGCAATGGCAAATTCATATTGGTTTGGATCAGATCTTTAAAAAACTTGGAAAAAAAAATTAATGCTAACTTGCCTGAATAATCAAACTCTCATGCCTGGTGCTGTAGCAGCAGAAACACACTTTAAGCATTGACTAAGAAGCAACCTCTTCTCAATAAATACCATTTTTGTGCAGAGAAAGGCACTCCTGAACCATATACAGCATTAGTTTCACTTGTCTGATAAATCACATTCCTGCTGACAGCCAACACAAGGGACAAATTCCTCCCTACCACAAATCCTTAAGGTATCTTCAAAACAAAATGAGGCTGAATGCCGCAAAGCAGGAAAGGGTTTTGCACCTTTGTCCCATCGCCATTGCAAGCAGACAAAAATTCCTCAGCATTCCTGAGTCAAATTATATTATGCAAACACTATGGGGAAAGAAAACAGTTACATCTCTCTCTTTTTTTAATTAGTGAATCCCACAGCCTTCCCTCTCCTGGCACCCAATGCTGTGAAACAGACAGCTAGGCCTTCCTGTTTCCAAAGCAGGACAAGATGAAGAGCTGCTGCAGAAACAGCTTTACAGCATTCATGAGGATGTGCGTCCCCCAGAAACTCTTGCCCTCCGTCAGCCACATGCAAACAGACCAGTCGCACCAAAAATCCCAACCGCTCCGACGGGACAAGAAGCCAAACTTCAGCAGGGGCTAAGCCATGCTTTGAAACTGCCAGAAGACAGTTATAAGACAAACCCCACTGTGGTTTTCACTATTTAACCCCTCAATAGCTGGCCCTGCAGATGTGGAAGACTGAGCACAGTGCCAAGTCCTTCTGGTGACCCACAGAAGAGGAGCAGTGGAGAGGTACAGCTCCATCAGCTCCTTTGGGCAGATATTCACCTGCCCATTGCCTGAGTTCACAGGTGACGCCAGTGCGCAGCAAATTCTGTGGAATCACTGGAAGTTATGCTTAAAAGACTGGGCAGAAAGTGCTCTTGATTCCAGATGTTTTACATTTTTCTCTCTGCTTTTGAAAACAAAATGTCTTTTTAACACCAAAAGTAATATTCCCTCCTCCTGTTCTTCCTCTGAACTAAGAGGCAATTCATGTACACATATCATTAAATTAATGTTTATTCTTTCTAACCAAATAAAAATGTTCAAATTACATACAAAGACAATTAGATTAAATTATTAGGAACATGCTCTGGGTTTTTTTAAAAGCTATTCAAACAGTTTTAAAGGCTTTTCAGCAATGCTCTAGCAACATGAGCAAAACTTACCACAAAGAGGAGGTAACAAGTTTAACATTACTGCTGAGGAAGATGGTACCACAGCCAAGCGAGTAAAACTATCACATCAGCAATCCCCCTGCCACCCCGTATAGTCAGGAAAAAGCATGGCTCAAGCTGTCAGAGGAATCCAAACTGGCAGAAGAAAGAAGATATGGGGCTCGTAAATGGGGAGAACCTGTTCCCATCTGCATGATGCACTAGAAAGAAATTTTTCTCATTTTTTAACTCTTCCCTTTTTTTTTTCTTTTCCATAATGGTCAGACCAGTAACTTTCCAGCCAAAGTATCAGTATGCTCCATGCAAGACACTTTGTCACCAGAAGCAGTTTGGTTTGGTGCAAGACTAGGGATAAATAGGTAGCTTTCAGCTGGCATTGTATTTCCTCATCGCTCCCTCCCCAGCTGCAGAAGCACAGCTGCTGTGGGAGCTGGGCAAGGCCAGGGTCATGCAGCTTTCTCAAATCCCGTAGTTTTTCTTTGTCCAGGCTCTCATGTCTTATTAGAACTAACCTTGGGTTCTTCTCATGACAGCTTACCCCAGACTGGGAAAACCTGTTGTAAAATATCAGATTTTAACAAGACCATATTGAAAATGCTTGCAAAAATTCAGCTTGATATGTGATGAGTGAAGCTGAAACCGTGTGCATCCTGACCTGTTTTGGTCTGCAGAAGTCACAAATTCCCTGAACACTGAATGAATCCAGTGCTGTAGAGGTCAGCAATTACAATGTTGCAATGCTTAAAGACATCAATCAGAGTGAAATATTAGTTATAATGCCTTCTGAAGCTCAAGGAAAGGCTTCTAAGAGTGATCTACGACTTCAAAAAGAAAGTGGCATCCCACAGTCAAAGATATATACAGGTAGGTTACTGTAGTGCAAGAAGGAACTATGGGTTTTATTTGAAATTTAAGCAGTGCTTCTTAACAGAAACAGTATGAAATATTGAACAGAACAGTGAAATTAGAAGGGATAGTATAAATACAACAGTGCAAAACTCAAGAAGTACCCAGACAAACTTTTCAACTTGAAACTCTAATGGGATTATTAACCTAAAATTATGAGACAGCAGACAAAAATAACTCTATACTGTAAGAAAATACCTTCCTAGAGAAAAAAATCCTCCATGGCATAAATAAAATATTGTTGTAGCATTTTATGTGGCAGCTTTTTTTATGGACACAGCTTTGTCTAGAAAGAGCACGCGTAGCCTCCCCCTGACCTGCAAGTACACGCACCCAGCATTAACAGCCAGTGCCTGAAGCCAGTCTGACCTGTTGGGCACCCAGCCAGCACCAGGAGTCTGCCTGAACATGAACTGATAAGATTAGAAACAAGGAATACAGTGTTCTGTTACAGCCCATACACAGCACACGTCACTGCATCCCTGCACCAACGCTCACTGCAAATAAAGTGCAGCATCTCTGTCAAACCTCATTCAATGGCAGAAAACAACCATCGTAGCTTCAGTGTATACAAGCGGTGCTTTTTAATCTCCCCAAATCCCAGCCTCTTTAGTAATAAATCTGTGTTTCTAGGGCAGCATCCTTCTGAAGATTGAGAAGCACCTGAGGGTGGGTGAGCACTACTGGGACAAGTTTTCAGCTGGGAGATGTGAAGCTTGGCAAGTTCATTCAGTTTGTCAGCATGTTCTGCATGTGCCTTAAAACCACAGAAGCACCATATTCCCAAAGAGCAAACAGCAGAGATTTAGGAGAGGTGAGCAAAAATTGCCAGGGTTAAAACGTGCACAAGATTTTTAGGGCTGAGTCGAGCAAGCCTACCCATCTGCCTTTGAGTAACCAGCTACCAAACACTGGCATATCCTAAGCGTTACCAGCTTTCATCATGAATCATTCAGAAGGACGATGTGCAGGGATTAAACTTAGCATTCACATTTGACATCAAGAGGACTCCCACAGAGGCATGTCACACTGACACAAACTAACAGGGAGGGTGGAGGGCTAGTGGCATGAAGCCCTCTCCACTGCCCCATGACTTTTTTAGGTGTGACTGAGCCACTGCTGGCCATCCCAATCCAGAAGAAGTAGTTCACTGTCAATACTGGCACGCTTTGGTCACATCAGGTCCATCATGCAATTTTCTAGTTTGCGAGTAAGAAGGTAACATCATCACCCAAAGACGAGCGAAAATACTCAGTTTCTGGAAAACATAATGGACATGAAGATAACACCTGCAAGTAGCACATTTTCTGAAAAATGTAAGAGTTCAGAATGATGAATTTTTCTGATGCAGCCCCTCAGCAATCCCCTCTCCTACACTCACTCACTTCTGTGAAGACAGCTTCAATTGCTGGGGTTTTAAATACTCTTGGCTATATTTTTCACAGTACCCTTTAGTATGGTAGTTAATCTCCTGTGTCAAAACACATTTTTAGCCATCTGCCAGACAAAAAAAAAAATCCTCAAGATCAGAACCTTTGACATACGGAACATCACTCCTTTTTGCATGGCTTTATGACAAAGTTCAGGCACCGACCAGCCAAACTACGGCATCAGAAGCAAATAAATCAGCAAGAATGAACAAAAGTAAGGTAAATCCATGGGTCTACATACATGGCATGCTGCTGAATGGCACTCCTGTCTGTGCAAATTCAACCATTAAAAAGCCAAGTTGAAGAGTCCCCTCTGCCAAAGTGTGTCCCCTACACAATCCACTGCTGCTGTAATATACATAAATGCATATAAACGCCAGACTCCATCTGCTTCCTCTTGTGTAACTCAGGGTGGGATCTTCACCTGATAGACAATGTATCCAAGAAGGAAAGAAACAGTGGTGGAGAAAAATTGCGAGATCTACTCATGTTTAATCTACTGTAACCAGTCTAGGATAAGGCAAGACTCTTACAAAAAATGTAAGAAATGTCTCTTTTGGAGAATTTCTACAAACAGAGCAGATGAAAAGCCTATATAGCAAATTAGCATTGCTCCCTCTGCTTGCAAAACTTAAGTGAAGCCAAGGGCTAGCAAATGGCAGCTTTCCACCTGAAACACTGAAATAGCTCTGCAAAGCTGATACATGGGAGAAGTATCCAGTGTAACACAGGGGAGTGCAGCCCATCCGTCACTTCACTCAAGCACGCTGACACATCATTTTCCTTATGTGCACATCTTACTCTCCACTGTTACCTATAACCCCATCTGGTAACGTACCACATGTCTATCCATCACTTTGGCCGTGTTTTCTCCTCTGGGAAAAAGGAGAGACATGTTTTGTTTTTCTAGGTTGTTTCTTTTTCATGCAAATGTAGTTCTCGGTTTGTATTACGAGCAAGCAAGTAATAAGCGCCGCATCTGGAGTTTAAGACGCCTGGTTCAGGAGGAAATTACTAAAGACTTGCATGCATTTAGCTGGCTATTAGATCTTGCGAATTGCTGAAAAAAATTTAAGTTATCAAGTGCAATAATTGTTAAATAAAAACCCAAACACCACACTCAGTAAAGAAGGCGGATTTACCATAGTGCCCCAACAATCTAAGAGAGCCATTTACTTTGACAGAACCTGAATTCCCCAAGCAATTTGACAGTGGTAATGGAAACAGAGGAGCCAATAAATTATAACCTTGTATGTAATGCGCCTACCATTATAAACCACTCTTAGCCTCCTGCTCTATTCCCTGGGGGGAGCACACAGTTGTTGGATTTCCTTTCCTTCATTCTTCCAGTGTGCTCTTTCAGCACTCGGACCCTTTTATAACGTCTAATGTCATACTCTGCCTTGATACAGCAGCTTTAATGTGAACATCTGAAAATATGCTATACCATTCAGAAAATTACTATGTTTTTTACAGGCTAAAACAGAGGCGCTGGGTCACTAACTGGCTTACCAAAGGTCACATACCATTATATATCAACAGAATCCCAAACATTGTTCAAGCATGTATTAGTAGGTACGCACCACTTCCAGATCTCTCATACTGAAGATGTATACCGTGTATCTTAAACCCCCTCCAGGATTTCAGTAGTGTTTCTGAAGAATAGTCTTGGACAATTTTACGAGCAGCACCAGTGCCAGTTCATTCCCAGCTCAGCCCCTCTCATGCTGACTTTTAGCAGTCTGAATAAACCAAGTCTGTGATAAACCACAGGAAAAGAAAAACCAGAGACCCAATAAAGAAATACAAACCCCCCACAGTTTTTCCAAAGTGATAAACAACATTTGCTGATTTTAGAAAATGCCATCTATGCAAAGAAGACTTCCCCAAAGTATAAGGTGCAGAAGCAAAACACAGGCGTGATAGCAACACAGAGGCTGACCCTGCTCTGTCTTCTAAGGTTAATTAAAACTCTCGCAGAAACAGATCCCTGGTGTGATTCTAACTTATCAGCCCAAGGATCTGGGCAAGACTGAAAGTCTGATAGAAGTGACCTTGGCTCTCTGCCATTACACTTTACAATTAGCAGTTTCCTTCCTAACCAGAAAGCTCATAATGGTATGTCCCATTTTACATACTGCATTACCTAAAATGAAAGGTATTAATTAGTAAAATAGTGTAATTTGCATTTAAGCCCTAGGCAGCAAATCTACAGCAATTTCTGAAATTTATATATATGTATATATATGTATACTAGAAAGAATCACTTCCACTCTCTTCAAAGCAGCTGAGCTGTCAAAGACCAGCGTAAGACAGAAAGGGATGCAATTCTGCTCTTCCATATCAACCTCAAAAAGCCTGATTCTAGCCTGGATTTTACCATCTATTGTTTAGTTCAAAGAGAGGTTCTGCACTCTTGTCTCCAGGACTGCTCAGCAATCAGCTGTATCAGCAGCTCCAAGGAGGATTATTCTCCCCTGCTGCTTTTTTTAAAAGCAGATTAGTTCAGACTTTCTTTCACTGTAATGAACCTTGTAAGGATCAAGCACATTGCATTGATTTCCAGGATAAAATTGTGCCATCAGTCAAAAGGCCAAGCAAACAGTTTCACAGACCCACTCTGTCCCAGCAGACCCACCGCCCCAGAATCACCCATTAACCCCAGCAAAGAGAAAGGAATTGCAGTTGTTAACCATAAAAGCCAAAATGTAATTCTCAGGTCATGGAACTTTGCTTTCTGTCAAATTCAGATGGGTAACAACCCTCACAGAAACAGAACTGACGATGTTCACCAAAGTGCTATTCAATCAAAGCCAGAAAATGATAGAATGCAATGTGCTTTTACTTACTACATGATATCTGCAATAATGGCTAGGAAAGTGACTTCTTAAAAGCCTGCCAATTTATGGTAACATAATGAAAACTCAACTTCTCTAAAAATTTGCAAATAACTTTCCACATTAAGCATTTCCTTTCATGCGCACCCTCCCGTATCCAAGCTAGGATTTAAAGACTTGATAACCAGAGATTGTCTTCTTGTTGGATGATCACAAAAGCCTGGTCAGGTTGCAAGACCCTGCCCCAGCAACATGAACACTGCAGGTGTAATAAGCAGAGCCTGCCTCCCACAAGAGAAGACCTACCTGAACTTCAAACCAGACTGTGGGACATTGTACTTTAAACTACCTATTGAGTGCAAACTTCCCTTTTTGTAGTGCGGAAAGTCAAAAAGACAGGAGTTGTCAGCTGTGATGAAGCTGCAGCACGAAGTTTAGCTGAAAAACAACCAAAAAAGCAGAGGGCAGAATCCCATTGCCTTTCTTCTTTAAATTGGACAAATCATTATGAAATACTTGATGCTCATTGAAGACTAGAGCTCAACAATAAAGGATCTACCTTCCAGAAATATTGCCAAGCATATTTCACTTCAGACTCCAAAACTTAATTTTATGAAACAATGTATGGCATTTGCCATCATTTTCTGTAGGCAAAACTTCAAAACACTGGTACAGGTCTATTCATTTCTCTCAGAAAAAAAAAAAAATTAATTGAAAAATTTACTGTAGCAGTACAACCTCACAAGGAATCTCTGCATTGACCTTTCCAAATCAAAAGCCTGTAAACTAACCTACAGCTCAAGCGGATTTCGTGGAAGATCAAAGACAACTAAACATATCCAGTATATATATGACATTAGAAGTAAGATGAAGTTCACAGTCTTAAGTATCTCCATTGCAAATTCTCCTGAAGGGGTCCAATAGTAAATTTTATCAGATCGAATTAAACGGTAATACAGAACACTGGGAGGAACTGATCTTGTCCCCTCTGAGCCAATGAAACCCCTGCCATGGATTTTAAAGGGCGCTAGATCGGGTACTCGACTGCAGAATTAAAAAAATAAATGCATATGCTGCAGTACTTGCCTTCGATAAATCACACACCTTATACATAAAAACGAAATTATGTTCCCTTGGGAGGGGAAGTTTCAGCTTCAAACCCCACTCCGTTCCAGCTGTCAGGAGGGCTCTGTGTGGCTCTGACCGCACCGGCAGAGCCCCAGGAGCGGAGGGGGAAACTCGGGCGTGCGAGGAACGCGCCGGGACGGGACCGGCCGAGCGTTCTTACCACCTTCCCCTCTCCAGGCTGCGCGAGGGTGGGAGCCAGCTCCTGCCTGCACCTGACAGGCACGTGGCGCAGCCCGACACGCCGGATAAAAGCGCTTTCGAGGCACTCTGGTTCATAACACTGAGAGCAAGTCCGGGTCTGCTACACCGGGGGCGGCCCTGGGGCCCGTCGGTGCGGTAGCTGCCCCACAACCGAAATGAGCCCCCGGTCCCGGCCACTCCCGCCGCCAGCGGCCGCCCGGAGCACTTTGAGAACATCCCCGGCAGAGCCTCCCATCGTTAGATCGAGGGGGGGGGCCGCAATCGCCGGCCGCAAGTCCGAGGGGCGGCGCCCGTCCGGAGCCCCGCGGGCACACAGCCCGCGCCGCCTGCGGGACGTCCCGCCGGCACACCGGGAATCCTCGCACGCCCGGCCGCGCTCCCCCGGCCCGCCCGGCTCCGGCCCGGCACCCACCTTTCCCAGCAGGGCGCTGCGGCTGGCGGCAGCCAGCTCCCGCAGGCTGGCGGCGGCCGAGGCGGCGGCGGCGGCGACGGCGCTGGGAGCGGCGGCGGGCTGGGGGTACGTGGGGGCCGCGGTGCTGGGGCTGCCGCTGGCGCCCCCGGCGGCGCGGGGCCGCTGCCGGATGCCGTCTAGGAGGCGGACGAGGAGGATGTTGGCGGGTAGCTCGTCCACGCCGCAGCCCACCAGGATGCGGCACTCGGGGCAGCGCAGCTCGTGGCGGGAGCTGACGATGCTCTCCAGACAGCGGCGGCAGAAGGTGTGCTGGCACGGCAGCACCTTGGCCGTGGTGTCCAGACGCTCTAGGCACACGGAGCACTCCAGCAGGTCCAGCAGCGACGACTCGTCCATCGCCGCCGCCGGCTCCCGCTCCGCCGCCGCTCCGCTACCGCTCCGCCACCCCCTCGCCTCCGCCTCCGCCCCCGCCCCGCCGCCGCCGCCTCCGCCTCCCCTCCGCGGGGCAGCGCAGGGCCCCGACGCCCCTAGGGCCGCCGCGGCCGGCGGCGGCGAGGGAGGGGCGGCGGCGGGGCGGCGGGGGCC